>NC_135898.1:1142373-1517510 GCF_964194155.1 Cetorhinus maximus | reverse complement strand
GAAACAGGGAGACTGCGGGAGAGAGAGAGGTTAAAACAGGGAGACTGCGGGAGAGAGAGAGGTTAAAGCAAGGAGACTGCGGGAGAGAGAGGCGTTAAAACAGGGAGAATGCAGGAGAGAGAGGTTAAAACAGGGAGACTGCGGGAGAGAGAGAGGATAAAACAGGGAGACTGCGGGAGAGAGAGGGGTTAAAACAGGGCGACTGCGGGAGAGAGGGGTTCAAACTCGGAGACTGCGTGAGAGTGGGGTTAAAAGAGGGAGACTGCGGGAGAGAGGGGTTAAAACAAGGAGACTGCCGGAGAGAGAGGTGTTAAAACAGGGAGTCTGCGGGAGAGAGTGGTTAAAACAGGGAGTCTGCGGGAGAGAGGGCTTAAAACAGGGAGACTGCGGGAGGGAGGGGTTAAAACAGGGAGACTGCGGGAGAGAGGGGTCAAAACAGGGAGAGTGCGGGAGAGAGGGGTTAAAACAGGGAGACTGCGGGTGAGAGGGGTTAAAACAGCGAGACTGCGGTTGAGAGGGGTTAAAGCAGGGAGACTGCGTGAGAGAGGGGTTAAAACAGGAAGATTGCGGGAGAGAGGGGTTAAACAGTGAGAGTGCGGGAGAGACGAATTAAAACAGGGAGACTGCGGTAGAGAGGGGTTAAAAGAGGGAGACTGCGGGAGAGAGGGGTTAAAACAGGGAAACTGCGGGAGAGAGGGGTTAAAACAGGGAGACTGCGGGAGAGAGGGGTTAAAACAGGGAGACTGCGGGAGAGACGGGTTAAAACAGGGAGACTGCGGGAGAGAGGGGTTAAAACAGGGAGTCTGCGGGAGAGAGGGGTTAAAAGAGGGAGACTGCGGAGAGAGGGGTGAAAACAGGGAGACTGCGGGAGAGATGGGTTAAAACAGGGAGACTGCAGGAGAGAGAGGTGTTAAAAAAGGGAGACTGCGGGAGAGAGGGGTTAAAACAGGGAGACTGTGGGAGAGAGAGGTTAAAACAGGGAGACTGCGGGAGATAGAGTGGTTAAAACAGGGAGACTGCGGGAGATAGAGTTTAAAACAGGGCGACTGCGGGAGAGAGGGGTCAAAACAGGGAGACTGCGGGAGAGAGGGGTTAAAACAGGGAGACTGCGGGAGAGAGGGGTTAAAACTGGGAGAATGCGGGTGAGA
Source organism: Cetorhinus maximus (assembly GCF_964194155.1). Classification (NCBI taxonomy): domain Eukaryota; kingdom Metazoa; phylum Chordata; class Chondrichthyes; order Lamniformes; family Cetorhinidae; genus Cetorhinus; species Cetorhinus maximus. Next base: position 1,516,362 of record NC_135898.1, on the reverse strand, counting down.
GAGGTTAAAACAGGGAGACTGTGGGAGAGTGGGTTTAAAACTGGGAAGGTGCGGGAGAGGGAGGTTGAAACAGGGAGACTTGGGAGAGAGGGGTTAAAACAGGGAGACTGCGGGAGAGAGAGAGGTTAAAACAGGGAGACTGCGGGTGAGAGAAGGGTTAAAACAGGGAGACTGCGGGAGAGAGGGGTTCCAACTTGGAGACTGCTTGAGAGAGGGGTTAAAACAGGGAGACTGCGGGAGAGAGGGGTTAAAACAGGGAGAGTGCGGGAGAGAGGGGTTAAAACTGGGAGAATACGGGTGAGAGAGGTTTAAACAGGGAGACTGTGGGAGAGTGGGTTTAAAACAGGGAGACTGCGGGAGAGAGAGAAGTTTAAACAGGGAGACTGCGGGTGAGAGAGGGGTTAAAACAGGGAGACTGCGGGAGAGCGGGGTTCAAACTTGGAGACTGCGGGAGAGAGGGGTTAAAACAGGGAGACTGCGGGAGAGAGAGAGGTTAAAACAGGGAGACTGCGGGAGAGAGGGGTTGAAACTGGGAGACTGCGGGAGAGAGGGTTTAAAACAGGGAGACTGCGGGAGAGAGAGGTTAAAACAGGGAGACTGCGGGGGAGAGAGGGGTTAAAACAGGGAGACGGCGGGAGAGAGGGGTTAAAACAGGGAGACTGCGGGAGAGCGTTGTTAAAACAGGGAGAATGCGGCAGAGTGGGGTTAAAACAGGGAGACTGCGGGAGAGAGGGGTTAAAACAGAGATACTGCGGGAGATAGGGGTTAAAACAGGGAGTCTGCGCGAGAGAGAGGGGTTAAAACAGGGAGACTGCCGTAGAGAGGTGTTAAAACAGGGAGACCGCGGGAGAGAGAGGTTAAAACAGGGAGACTGCGGGATAGAGGTGTTAAAACAGGGAGACTGCGTGAGAGAGAGGTCAAAACAGGGAGACTGCGGGAGAGACGGGTTAAAACAGGGAGACTGCGGGAGAGAGAGGGGTTAAAACAGGGAGACTGCGGGAGAGAGGGGTTAAAACAGGGAAACTGCGGGAGAGAGACGGGTTAAAACAGGGAGACTGCGGGAGAGAGAGTTTAAAACAGGGAGACTGTTGGAGAGAGAGGGGTTAAATCAGGCAAACTGCGGGAGAGTGGGGTTAAAAGTGGGAACGTGCTGGAGAGGGAGGTTAAAACAGGGAGACTGCGGGGGAGAGAGAGGTTAAAACAGGGAGAATGCAGGAGAGAGAGGTTAAAACAGGGAGACTGCGGGAGAGAGAGAGGTTAAAACAGGGAGACTGCCGGAGAGAGAGGGGTTAAAACAGGGAGAATGCAGGAGAGAGAGGTTAAAACAGGGAGACTGCGGGAGAGAGAGAGGTTAAAACAGGGAGACTGCGGGAGAGAGAGGGGTTAAAACAAGGAGACTGCGGGAGAGAGGGGTTAAAACAGAGATACTGCGGGAGATAGGGGTTAAAACAGGGAGTCTGCGCGAGAGAGAGGGGTTAAAACAGGGAGACTGCCGGAGAGAGGGTTTAAAACAGGGAAACTGCGGGGGAGATAGAGGTTAAAACAGGGAGAATGCAGGAGAGAGAGGTTAAAACAGGGAGACTGCGGGAGAGAGAGAGGTTAAACAGGGAGACTGCCGGAGAGAGAGGGGTTAAAACAGGGAGAATGCAGGAGAGAGAGGTTAAAACAGGGAGACTGCGGGAGAGAGAGAGGTTAAAACAGGGAGACTGCGGGAGAGAGAGGGGTTAAAACAAGGAGACTGCGGGAGAGAGAGGTGAAAACAGGGAGACTGCGGGAGAGAGGGGTTAAAGCGGGGAGACTGCGGGAGAGAGAGGGGTTAAAACAGGGAGACTGCGGGTGAGAGGGGTTAAAACAGGGAGACTGCGGGAGAGAGACGGGTTAAAACAGGGAGACTGCGGGAGAGAGAGTTTATAACAGGGAGACTGTTGGAGAGAGAGGGGTTAAAACAGGGAGACTGTGGGAGAGAGAGGTTAAAACAGGGTGACTGCTGGAGAGAGGGGTTAAAACAGGGAGACTGCGGGAGAGAGGGATTAAAACAGGGAAACTGCGGGAGAGAGGGGTTAAAACTGGGAGAATGCGGGAGAGAGAGGTTAAAACAGGGAGACTGCGGGAGAGAGAGAGGTTAAAACAGGGAGACTGCAGGAGAGAGGGGTTGAAACCAGGAGACTGCGGGAGAGAGGGGTTAAAACAGGGAGACTGCGGGGGAGAGAGGGCTTAAAACCGGGAGACGGCGGGAGAGAGGGTTTAAAACAGGGAGACTGCGGGAGAGAGTTTTTAAAACAAGGAGAATGCGGCAGAGTGGGGTTAAAACAGGGAGACTGCGGGAGAGAGGGGTTAAAACAGAGAGACTGCGGGAGAGAGGGGTTAAAACAGGGTGTCTGCGGGAGAGAGAGGGATTAAAACAGGGAGACTGCCGGAGAGAGTGGTTAAAACAGGGAGACTGCGGGAGAGAGAGGTTAAAACAGGGAGACTGCGGGAGAGAGGGGTTAAAACAGGGAGGCTGCGGGAGAGAGAGGGGTTAAAACAAGAAGACTGCGGGAGAGAGAGGTGAATACAGGGAGACTGCGGGAGAGAGGGGTTAAAGCAGGGAGACTGCGGGAGAGAGACGGGTTAAAACAGGGAGACTGCGGGAGAGAGAGTTTAAAACAGGGAGACTGTTGGAGAGAGAGGGGTTAAAACAGGGAGACTGGGGGAGAGTGGGGTTAAAACTGGGAAAGTGCGGGAGAGGGAGGTTGAAACAGGGAGACTGCGGGAGAGAGAGAGGTTAAAACAGGGAGAATGCAGGAGAGAGAGGTTTAAACAGGGAGACTGCGGGAGAGAGAGAGGTTAAAGCAAGGAGACTGCGGGAGAGAGAGGGGTTAAAACTGGGAGAATGCAGGAGAGAGAGGTTAAAACAGGGAGACTGCGGGAGAGAGAGAGGATAAAACAGGGAGACTGCGGGAGAGAGAGGTGTTAAAGCAGGGCGACTGCGGGAGAGAGGGGTTCAAACTGGGAGACTGCGTGAGAGAGGGGTTAAAAGAGGGAGACTGTGGGAGAGAGGGGTTAAAACAGGGAGACTGCCGGAGAGAGAGGTGTTAAAACAGGGAGTCTGCGGGAGAGAGTGGTTAAAACAGGGAGACTGCGGGAGAGATGGGTTAAAACAGGGAGAGTGCGGGAGAGAGGGGTTAAAACAGGGAGACTGCGGGTGAGAGAGGTTAAAACAGCGAGACTGCGGTTGAGAGGGGTTAAAGCAGGGAGACTGCGTGAGAGAGGGGTTAAAACAGGAAGATAGCGGGAGAGAGGGGTTAAACAGGGAGAGCGCGGGAGAGACGAATTAAAACAGGGAGACTGCGGTAGAGAGGGGTTAAAACAGGGAGACTGCGGGAGAGAGGGGTTAAAACAGGGAAACTGCGGGAGAGAGGGGTTAAAACAGGGAGACTGCGGGAGAGAGGGGTTAAAACAGGGAGACTGCGGGAGAGACGGGTTAAAACAGGGAGACTGCGGAAGAGAGGGGTTAAAACAGGGAGACTGCGGGAGAGAGGGGTTAAAAGAGGGAGACTGCGGGAGAGAGGGGTGAAAACAGGGAGACTGCGGGAGAGATGGGTTAAAACAGGGAGACTGCAGGAGAGAGAGGTGTTAAAAGAGGGAGACTGCGGGAGAGAGGGGTTAAAACAGGGAGACTGTGGGAGAGAGAGGTTTAAACAGGGAGACTGCGGGAGAGAGAGTGGTTAAAACAGGGAGACTGCGGGAGATAGAGTTTAAAACAGGGCGACTGCGGGAGAGAGGGGTCAAAACAGGGCGACTGCGGGAGAGAGGGGTTAAACAGGGAGACTGCGGGAGAGAGGGGTTAAAACTGGGAGAATGCGGGTGAGAGAGGTTAAAACAGGGAGACTGGGAGAGTGGGTTTAAAACTGGGAAGGTGCGGGAGACGGAGGTTGAAACAGGCAGACTGCGGGAGAGAGGGGTTAAAACAGGGAGACTGCGGGAGAGAGAGAAGTTAAAACAGGGAGACTGCGGGTGAGAGAGGGGTTAAAACAGGGAGACTGCGGGAGAGAGGGGTTCAAACTTGGAGACTGCGGGAGAGAGGGGTTAAAACAGGGAGACTGCGGGAGAGGGGTTAACACAGGGAGACTGCGGGAGAGAGGGGTTAAAAATGGGAGAATGCGGGTGAGAGAGGTTATAACAGGGAGACTGTGGGAGAGTGGGTTTAAAACTGGGAAGGTGCGGGAGAGGGAGGTTGAAACAGGGAGACTGCGGGAGAGAGGGGTTAAAACAGGGAGACTGCGGGAGAGAGAGAAGTTAAAACAGGGAGACTGCGGGTGAGAGAGGGGTTAAAACAGGGAGACTGCGGGAGAGAGGGGTTCAAACTTGGAGACTGCGGGAGAGAGGGGTTAAAACAGGGAGACTGCGGGAGAGAGAGAGGTTAAAACAGGGAGACTGCGGGAGAGAGGGGTTGAAACTGGGAGACTGCGGGAGAGAGGGTTTAAAACAGGGAGACTGCGGGAGAGAGGCGTTAAAACAGGGAGACTGCGGGGGAGAGAGGGGTTAAAACAGGGAGACGGCGGGAGAGAGGGGTTAAAATAGGGAGACTGCGGGAGAGCGTTGTTAAAACAGGGAGAATGCGGCAGAGTGTGGTTAAAACAGGGAGACTGCGGGAGAGAGGGGTTAAAACAGAGATACTGCGGGAGATAGGGGTTAAAACAGGGAGTCTGCGCGAGAGAGAGGGGTTAAAACAGGGAGACTGCCGGAGAGAGGTGTTAAAACAGGGAGACTGCGGGAGAGAGAGGTTAAAACAGGGCGACTGCGGGAGAGAGGGGTTAAAACAGGGAGACTGCGTGAGAGAGAGGTCAAAACAGGGAGACTGCGGGAGAGACGGATTAAAACAGGGAGACTGCGGGTGAGAGAGGGGTTAAAACAGGGAGACTGCGGGTGAGAGAGGGGTTAAAACAGGGAAACTGCCGGAGAGAGACGGGTTAAAACAGGGAGACTGCGGGAGAGAGAGTTTAAAACAGGGAGACTGTTGGAGAGAGAGGGGTTAAATCAGGGAGACTGCTGGAGAGAGAGTTTAAAACAGGGAGACTGTTGGAGAGAGAGGGGTTAAATCAGGGAGACTGCGGGAGAGTGGGGTTAAAAGTGGGAAAGTGCTGGAGAGGGAGGTTAAAACAGGGAGACTGCGGGGGAGAGAGAGGTTAAAACAGGGAGAATGCAGGAGAGAGAAGTTAAAACAGGGAGACTGCGGGAGAGAGAGAGGTTAAAACAGGGAGACTGCCGGAGAGAGAGGGGTTAAAACAGGGAGAATGCAGGAGAGAGAGGTTAAAACAGGGAGACTGCGGGAGAGAGAGAGGTTAAAACAGGGAGACTGCGGGAGAGAGAGGGGTTAAAACAGGGAAACTGCGGGAGAGAGGGGTTAAAACAGGGAGACTGCGGGAGAGAGGGGTTAAAACAGGGAGACTGCGGGAGAGAGGGGTTAAAACAGGGAGACTGCGGGAGAGAGGGGTTAAAACAGGGAGACTGCGGGAGAGAGGGGTTAAAACAGGGAGACTGCGGGAGAGAGGGGTTAAAACAGGGAGACTGCGGGAGAGAGGGGTTAAAACAGCGTGACTGCGGTAGAGAGGGGTTAAAACAGGGAGACTGCGGGACAGAGGGGTTAAAACAGGAAGATTGCGGGAGAGAGGGGTTAAACTGGGAGAGTGCGGGAGAGACGAATTAAAACAGGGAAACTGCGGGAGAGAGACGGGTTAAAACAGGGAGACTGCGGGAAGGAGAGTTTAAAACAGGGAGACTGTTGGAGAGAGAGGGGTTAAATCAGGGAGACTGCCGGAGAGAGAGGGGTTAAATCAGGGAGAATGCAGGAGAGAGAGGTTAAAACAGGGAGACTGCGGGAGAGAGAGAGGTTCAAACAGGGAGACTGCGGGAGAGAGAGGGGTTAAAACAGGGAAACTGCGGGAGAGAGACGGGTTAAAACAGGGAGATTGCGGGAAAGAGAGTTTGAAACAGGGAGACTGTTGGAGAGAGAGGGGTTAAATCAGGGAGACTGCCGGAGAGAGAGGGTTTAAATCAGGGAGAATGCAGGAGAGAGAGGTTAAAACAGGGAGACTGCGGGAGAGAGAGAGGTTCAAACAGGGAGACTGCGGGAGAGAGAGGGGTTATACAGGGAAACTGCAGGAGAGAGGGGTTAAAACAGGGAGACTGCGCGAGAGATAGGTGTAAAAAGAGGGAGTCTGCGGGAGAGAGTAGTTAAAACAGGGAGACTGCGGGAGAGAGGGGTTAAAACAGGGAGACTGCGGGAGAGAGGGGTTAAAACTGGGTGACTGCGGGAGAGAGGGGTTCAAACAGGGAGACTGCGGAGGAGAGAGGGGTTAAAAAAGCGAGACTGCGATAGAGAGGGGTTACAACAGGGAGACTGCGTGAGAGAGGGGTTAAAACAGGACGATTGCGGGAGAGAGGGGTTAAAACAGGGAGACTGCGGGAGAGAGGGGTTAAAACAGAGAGACTGCGGGAGAGAGGGGTTAAAACAGGGTGTCTGCGGGAGTGAGAGGGGTTAAAACAAGGAGACTGCGGGAGAGAGAGGTGAAAACAGGGAGACTGCGGGAGAGAGGGGTTAAAGCAGGGAGACTGCGGGAGAGAGAGGGGTTAAAACAGGGTGACTGCGGGAGTTGTTAAAACAGGGAGAATGCGGCAGAGTGGGGTTAAAACAGGGAGACTGCGGGACAGAGGGGTTAAAACAGAGAGACTGCGGGAGAGAGGGGTTAAAACAGGGTGTCTGCGGGAGAGAGAGGGGTTAAAACAGGGAGACTGCCGGAAGAGGGGTTAAAACAGGGAGACTGCGGGAGAGAGAGGTGAAAACAGGGTGACTGCGGGAGAGAGGGGTTAAAACAGGGAGGCTGCGGGAGAGAGAGGGGTTAAAACAAGGTGACTGCGGGAGAGAGAGGTGAAAACAGGGAGACTGCGGGAGAGAGGGGTTAAAGTAGGGAGACTGCGGGAGAGAGACGGGTTAAAACAGGGAGACTGCGGGAGAGAGAGTTTAAAACAGGCAGACTGTTGGAGAGAGAGGGGTTAAAACAGGGAGACTGTGGGAGAGAGAGGTTAAAACAGGGTGACTGCGGGAGAGAGAGTGTAAAACAAGGAGACTGCTGGAGAGAGGGGTTAAAACAGGGAGACTGCGGGAGAGAGGGGTTAAAACAGGGAAACTGCGGGAGAGAGGGGTTAAAACTGGGAGAATGCGGGAGAGAGAGGTTAAAACAGGGAGACTGCGGGAGAGAGTGGGGTTGAAACCGGGAGACTGCGGGAGAGAGGTGTTGAAACCGGGAGATTGCGGGAGAGAGGGGTTAAAACAGGGAGACTGTGCGGAGAGGGGTTAAAACAGGGAGACTGCGGGGGAGAGAGGGCTTAAAACAGGGAGACGGCGGGAGAGAGGGGTTAAAACAGGGAGACTGCGGGAGAGAGTTGTTAAAACAGGGAGAATGCGGCAGAGTGGGGTTAAAACATGGAGACTGCGGGAGAGAGGGGTTAAAACAGAGAGACTGCGGGAGAGAGGGGTTAAAACAGGGTGTCTGCGGGAGAGAGAGGGGTTAAAACAGGGAGACTGCCGGAGAGAGGGGTTAAAACAGGGAGACTGCGGGAGAGAGAGGTTAAAACAGGGAGACTGCGGGAGAGAGGGGTTAAAACAGGGAGGCTGCGGGATATAGAGGGGTTAAAATAAGAAGACTGCGGGAGAGAGAGGTGAAAACAGGGAGACTGCGGGAGAGAGGGGTTAAAGCAGGGAGACTGCGGGAGAGAGAGGGGTTAAAACAGGGTGACTGCGGGAGAGAGGGTTAAAACAGGGAGACTGCGGGAGAGAGACGGGTTAAAATAGGGAGACTGCGGGAGAGAGAGTTTAAAACGGAGACTGTTGGAGAGAGTGGGGTTAAAACAGGGAGACTGGGGGAGAGAGAGGTTAAAACAGGGCGACTGCGGGAGAGAGGGGTTAAAACAGGGAGACTGCGTGAGAGAGAGGTTAAAACAGGGAGACTGCGGGAGAGACGGATTAAAACAGGGAGACTGCGGGTGAGAGAGGGGTTAAAACAGGGAGACTGCGGGTGAGAGAGGGGTTAAAACAGGGAAACTGCCGGAGAGAGACGGGTTAAAACAGGGAGACTGCGGGAGAGAGAGTTTAAAACAGGGAGACTGTTGGAGAGAGAGGGGTTAAATCAGGGAGACTGCTGGAGAGAGAGTTTAAAACAGGGAGACTGTTGGAGAGAGAGGGGTTAAATCAGGGAGACTGCGGGAGAGTGGGGTTAAAAGTGGGAAAGTGCTGGAGAGGGAGGTTAAAACAGGGAGACTGCGGGGGAGAGAGAGGTTAAAACAGGGAGAATGCAGGAGAGAGAAGTTAAAACAGGGAGACTGCGGGAGAGAGAGAGGTTAAAACAGGGAGACTGCCGGAGAGAGAGGGGTTAAAACAGGGAGAATGCAGGAGAGAGAGGTTAAAACAGGGAGACTGCGGGAGAGAGAGAGGTTAAAACAGGGAGACTGCGGGAGAGAGAGGGGTTAAAACAGGGAAACTGCGGGAGAGAGGGGTTAAAACAGGGAGACTGCGGGAGAGAGGGGTTAAAACAGGGAGACTGCGGGAGAGAGGGGTTAAAACAGGGAGACTGCGGGAGAGAGGGGTTAAAACAGGGAGACTGCGGGAGAGAGGGGTTAAAACAGGGAGACTGCGGGAGAGAGGGGTTAAAACAGGGAGACTGCGGGAGAGAGGGGTTAAAACAGCGTGACTGCGGTAGAGAGGGGTTAAAACAGGGAGACTGCGGGACAGAGGGGTTAAAACAGGAAGATTGCGGGAGAGAGGGGTTAAACTGGGAGAGTGCGGGAGAGACGAATTAAAACAGGGAAACTGCGGGAGAGAGACGGGTTAAAACAGGGAGACTGCGGGAAGGAGAGTTTAAAACAGGGAGACTGTTGGAGAGAGAGGGGTTAAATCAGGGAGACTGCCGGAGAGAGAGGGGTTAAATCAGGGAGAATGCAGGAGAGAGAGGTTAAAACAGGGAGACTGCGGGAGAGAGAGAGGTTCAAACAGGGAGACTGCGGGAGAGAGAGGGGTTAAAACAGGGAAACTGCGGGAGAGAGACGGGTTAAAACAGGGAGATTGCGGGAAAGAGAGTTTGAAACAGGGAGACTGTTGGAGAGAGAGGGGTTAAATCAGGGAGACTGCCGGAGAGAGAGGGTTTAAATCAGGGAGAATGCAGGAGAGAGAGGTTAAAACAGGGAGACTGCGGGAGAGAGAGAGGTTCAAACAGGGAGACTGCGGGAGAGAGAGGGGTTATACAGGGAAACTGCAGGAGAGAGGGGTTAAAACAGGGAGACTGCGCGAGAGATAGGTGTAAAAAGAGGGAGTCTGCGGGAGAGAGTAGTTAAAACAGGGAGACTGCGGGAGAGAGGGGTTAAAACAGGGAGACTGCGGGAGAGAGGGGTTAAAACTGGGTGACTGCGGGAGAGAGGGGTTCAAACAGGGAGACTGCGGAGGAGAGAGGGGTTAAAAAAGCGAGACTGCGATAGAGAGGGGTTACAACAGGGAGACTGCGTGAGAGAGGGGTTAAAACAGGACGATTGCGGGAGAGAGGGGTTAAAACAGGGAGACTGCGGGAGAGAGGGGTTAAAACAGAGAGACTGCGGGAGAGAGGGGTTAAAACAGGGTGTCTGCGGGAGTGAGAGGGGTTAAAACAAGGAGACTGCGGGAGAGAGAGGTGAAAACAGGGAGACTGCGGGAGAGAGGGGTTAAAGCAGGGAGACTGCGGGAGAGAGAGGGGTTAAAACAGGGTGACTGCGGGAGTTGTTAAAACAGGGAGAATGCGGCAGAGTGGGGTTAAAACAGGGAGACTGCGGGACAGAGGGGTTAAAACAGAGAGACTGCGGGAGAGAGGGGTTAAAACAGGGTGTCTGCGGGAGAGAGAGGGGTTAAAACAGGGAGACTGCCGGAAGAGGGGTTAAAACAGGGAGACTGCGGGAGAGAGAGGTGAAAACAGGGTGACTGCGGGAGAGAGGGGTTAAAACAGGGAGGCTGCGGGAGAGAGAGGGGTTAAAACAAGGTGACTGCGGGAGAGAGAGGTGAAAACAGGGAGACTGCGGGAGAGAGGGGTTAAAGTAGGGAGACTGCGGGAGAGAGACGGGTTAAAACAGGGAGACTGCGGGAGAGAGAGTTTAAAACAGGCAGACTGTTGGAGAGAGAGGGGTTAAAACAGGGAGACTGTGGGAGAGAGAGGTTAAAACAGGGTGACTGCGGGAGAGAGAGTGTAAAACAAGGAGACTGCTGGAGAGAGGGTTAAAACAGGGAGACTGCGGGAGAGAGGGGTTAAAACAGGGAAACTGCGGGAGAGAGGGGTTAAAACTGGGAGAATGCGGGAGAGAGAGGTTAAAACAGGGAGACTGCGGGAGAGAGTGGGGTTGAAACCGGGAGACTGCGGGAGAGAGGTGTTGAAACCGGGAGATTGCGGGAGAGAGGGGTTAAAACAGGGAGACTGTGCGGAGAGGGGTTAAAACAGGGAGACTGCGGGGGAGAGAGGGCTTAAAACAGGGAGACGGCGGGAGAGAGGGGTTAAAACAGGGAGACTGCGGGAGAGAGTTGTTAAAACAGGGAGAATGCGGCAGAGTGGGGTTAAAACATGGAGACTGCGGGAGAGAGGGGTTAAAACAGAGAGACTGCGGGAGAGAGGGGTTAAAACAGGGTGTCTGCGGGAGAGAGAGGGGTTAAAACAGGGAGACTGCCGGAGAGAGGGGTTAAAACAGGGAGACTGCGGGAGAGAGAGGTTAAAACAGGGAGACTGCGGGAGAGAGGGGTTAAAACAGGGAGGCTGCGGGATATAGAGGGGTTAAAATAAGAAGACTGCGGGAGAGAGAGGTGAAAACAGGGAGACTGCGGGAGAGAGGGGTTAAAGCAGGGAGACTGCGGGAGAGAGAGGGGTTAAAACAGGGTGACTGCGGGAGAGAGGGGTTAAAACAGGGAGACTGCGGGAGAGAGACGGGTTAAAATAGGGAGACTGCGGGAGAGAGAGTTTAAAACGGAGACTGTTGGAGAGAGTGGGGTTAAAACAGGGAGACTGGGGGAGGTTGGGGTTAAAACTGGGAAAGTGCGGGAGAGGGAGGTTGAAACAGGGAGACTGCGGGAGAGAGAGAGGTTAAAACAGGGAGACTGCGGGAGAGAGAGAGGTTAAAGCAAGGAGACTGCGGGAGAGAGAGGCGTTAAAACAGGGAGAATGCAGGAGAGAGAGGTTAAAACAGGGAGACTGCGGGAGAGAGAGAGGATAAAACAGGGAGACTGCGGGAGAGAGAGGGGTTAAAACAGGGCGACTGCGGGAGAGAGGGGTTCAAACTCGGAGACTGCGTGAGAGTGGGGTTAAAAGAGGGAGACTGCGGGAGAGAGGGGTTAAAACAAGGAGACTGCCGGAGAGAGAGGTGTTAAAACAGGGAGTCTGCGGGAGAGAGAGGTTAAAACAGGGAGACTGCGGGAGAGAGGGGTTAAAACAGGGAGGCTGCGGGATATAGAGGGGTTAAAATAAGAAGACTGCGGGAGAGAGAGGTGAAAACAGGGAGACTGCGGGAGAGAGGGGTTAAAGCAGGGAGACTGCGGGAGAGAGAGGGGTTAAAACAGGGTGACTGCGGGAGAGAGGGGTTAAAACAGGGAGACTGCGGGAGAGAGACGGGTTAAAATAGGGAGACTGCGGGAGAGAGAGTTTAAAACGGAGACTGTTGGAGAGAGTGGGGTTAAAACAGGGAGACTGGGGGAGGTTGGGGTTAAAACTGGGAAAGTGCGGGAGAGGGAGGTTGAAACAGGGAGACTGCGGGAGAGAGAGAGGTTAAAACAGGGAGACTGCGGGAGAGAGAGAGGTTAAAGCAAGGAGACTGCGGGAGAGAGAGGCGTTAAAACAGGGAGAATGCAGGAGAGAGAGGTTAAAACAGGGAGACTGCGGGAGAGAGAGAGGATAAAACAGGGAGACTGCGGGAGAGAGAGGGGTTAAAACAGGGCGACTGCGGGAGAGAGGGGTTCAAACTCGGAGACTGCGTGAGAGTGGGGTTAAAAGAGGGAGACTGCGGGAGAGAGGGGTTAAAACAAGGAGACTGCCGGAGAGAGAGGTGTTAAAACAGGGAGTCTGCGGGAGAGAGTGGTTAAAACAGGGAGTCTGCGGGAGAGAGGGGTTAAAACAGGGAGACTGCGGGAGGGAGGGGTTAAAACAGGGAGACTGCGGGAGAGAGGGGTCAAAACAGGGAGAGTGCGGGAGAGAGGGGTTAAAACAGGGAGACTGCGGGTGAGAGGGGTTAAAACAGCGAGACTGCGGTTGAGAGGGGTTAAAGCAGGGAGACTGCGGGAGAGAGGGGTTAAAACAGGGAGACTGCGGGAGAGACGGGTTAAAACAGGGAGACTGCGGGAGAGAGGGGTTAAAACAGGGAGTCTGCGGGAGAGAGGGGTTAAAAGAGGGAGACTGCGGGAGAGAGGGGTGAAAACAGGGAGACTGCGGGAGAGATGGGTTAAAACAGGGAGACTGCAGGAGAGAGAGGTGTTAAAAAAGGGAGACTGCGGGAGAGAGGGGTTAAAACAGGGAGACTGTGGGAGAGAGAGGTTAAAACAGGGAGACTGCGGGAGATAGAGTGGTTAAAACAGGGAGACTGCGGGAGATAGAGTTTAAAACAGGGCGACTGCGGGAGAGAGGGGTCAAAACAGGGAGACTGCGGGAGAGAGGGGTTAAAACAGGGAGACTGCGGGAGAGAGGGGTTAAAACTGGGAGAATGCGGGTGAGAGAGGTTAAAACAGGGAGACTGTGGGAGAGTGGGTTTAAAACTGGGAAGGTGCGGGAGAGGGAGGTTGAAACAGGGAGACTTGGGAGAGAGGGGTTAAAACAGGGAGACTGCGGGAGAGAGAGAGGTTAAAACAGGGAGACTGCGGGTGAGAGAAGGGTTAAAACAGGGAGACTGCGGGAGAGAGGGGTTCCAACTTGGAGACTGCTTGAGAGAGGGGTTAAAACAGGGAGACTGCGGGAGAGAGGGGTTAAAACTGGGAGAATACGGGTGAGAGAGGTTTAAACAGGGAGACTGTGGGAGAGTGGGTTTAAAACTGGGAAGGTGCGGGAGAGGGAGGTTGAAACAGGGAGACTGCGGGAGAGAGGGGTTAAAACAGGGAGACTGCGGGAGAGAGAGAAGTTTAAACAGGGAGACTGCGGGTGAGAGAGGGGTTAAAACAGGGAGACTGCGGGAGAGCGGGGTTCAAACTTGGAGACTGCGGGAGAGAGGGGTTAAAACAGGGAGACTGCGGGAGAGAGAGAGGTTAAAACAGGGAGACTGCGGGAGAGAGGGGTTGAAACTGGGAGACTGCGGGAGAGAGGGTTTAAAACAGGGAGACTGCGGGAGAGAGAGGTTAAAACAGGGAGACTGCGGGGGAGAGAGGGGTTAAAACAGGGAGACGGCGGGAGAGAGGGGTTAAAACAGGGAGACTGCGGGAGAGCGTTGTTAAAACAGGGAGAATGCGGCAGAGTGGGGTTAAAACAGGGAGACTGCGGGAGAGAGGGGTTAAAACAGAGATACTGCGGGAGATAGGGGTTAAAACAGGGAGTCTGCGCGAGAGAGAGGGGTTAAAACAGGGAGACTGCCGTAGAGAGGTGTTAAAACAGGGAGACTGCGGGAGAGAGAGGTTAAAACAGGGAGACTGCGGGATAGAGGTGTTAAAACAGGGAGACTGCGTGAGAGAGAGGTCAAAACAGGGAGACTGCGGGAGAGACGGGTTAAAACAGGGAGACTGCGGGAGAGAGAGGGGTTAAAACAGGGAGACTGCGGGAGAGAGGGGTTAAAACAGGGAAACTGCGGGAGAGAGACGGGTTAAAACAGGGAGACTGCGGGAGAGAGAGTTTAAAACAGGGAGACTGTTGGAGAGAGAGGGGTTAAATCAGGCAAACTGCGGGAGAGTGGGGTTAAAAGTGGGAACGTGCTGGAGAGGGAGGTTAAAACAGGGAGACTGCGGGGGAGAGAGAGGTTAAAACAGGGAGAATGCAGGAGAGAGAGGTTAAAACAGGGAGACTGCGGGAGAGAGAGAGGTTAAAACAGGGAGACTGCCGGAGAGAGAGGGGTTAAAACAGGGAGAATGCAGGAGAGAGAGGTTAAAACAGGGAGACTGCGGGAGAGAGAGAGGTTAAAACAGGGAGACTGCGGGAGAGAGAGGGGTTAAAACAAGGAGACTGCGGGAGAGAGGGGTTAAAACAGAGATACTGCGGGAGATAGGGGTTAAAACAGGGAGTCTGCGCGAGAGAGAGGGGTTAAAACAGGGAGACTGCCGGAGAGAGGGTTTAAAACAGGGAAACTGCGGGGGAGAGAGAGGTTAAAACAGGGAGAATGCAGGAGAGAGAGGTTAAAACAGGGAGACTGCGGGAGAGAGAGAGGTTAAACAGGGAGACTGCCGGAGAGAGAGGGGTTAAAACAGGGAGAATGCAGGAGAGAGAGGTTAAAACAGGGAGACTGCGGGAGAGAGAGAGGTTAAAACAGGGAGACTGCGGGAGAGAGAGGGGTTAAAACAAGGAGACTGCGGGAGAGAGAGGTGAAAACAGGGAGACTGCGGGAGAGAGGGGTTAAAGCGGGGAGACTGCGGGAGAGAGAGGGGTTAAAACAGGGAGACTGCGGGTGAGAGGGGTTAAAACAGGGAGACTGCGGGAGAGAGACGGGTTAAAACAGGGAGACTGCGGGAGAGAGAGTTTAAAACAGGGAGACTGTTGGAGAGAGAGGGGTTAAAACAGGGAGACTGTGGGAGAGAGAGGTTAAAACAGGGTGACTGCTGGAGAGAGGGGTTAAAACAGGGAGACTGCGGGAGAGAGGGATTAAAACAGGGAAACTGCGGGAGAGAGGGGTTAAAACTGGGAGAATGCGGGAGAGAGAGGTTAAAACAGGGAGACTGCGGGAGAGAGAGAGGTTAAAACAGGGAGACTGCAGGAGAGAGGGGTTGAAACCAGGAGACTGCGGGAGAGAGGGGTTAAAACAGGGAGACTGCGGGGAGAGGGGTTAAAACAGGGAGACTGCGGGGGAGAGAGGGCTTAAAACCGGGAGACGGCGGGAGAGAGGGTTTAAAACAGGGAGACTGCGGGAGAGAGTTTTTAAAACAAGGAGAATGCGGCAGAGTGGGGTTAAAACAGGGAGACTGCGGGAGAGAGGGGTTAAAACAGAGAGACTGCGGGAGAGAGGGGTTAAAACAGGGTGTCTGCGGGAGAGAGAGGGATTAAAACAGGGAGACTGCCGGAGAGAGGGGTTAAAACAGGGAGACTGCGGGAGAGAGAGGTTAAAACAGGGAGACTGCGGGAGAGAGGGGTTAAAACAGGGAGGCTGCGGGAGAGAGAGGGGTTAAAACAAGAAGACTGCGGGAGAGAGAGGTGAATACAGGGAGACTGCGGGAGAGAGGGGTTAAAGCAGGGAGACTGCGGGAGAGAGACGGGTTAAAACAGGGAGACTGCGGGAGAGAGAGTTTAAAACAGGGAGACTGTTGGAGAGAGAGGGGTTAAAACAGGGAGACTGGGGGAGAGTGGGGTTAAAACTGGGAAAGTGCGGGAGAGGGAGGTTGAAACAGGGAGACTGCGGGAGAGAGAGAGGTTAAAACAGGGAGAATGCAGGAGAGAGAGGTTTAAACAGGGAGACTGCGGGAGAGAGAGAGGTTAAAGCAAGGAGACTGCGGGAGAGAGAGGGGTTAAAACTGGGAGAATGCAGGAGAGAGAGGTTAAAACAGGGAGACTGCGGGAGAGAGAGAGGATAAAACAGGGAGACTGCGGGAGAGAGAGGTGTTAAAGCAGGGCGACTGCGGGAGAGAGGGGTTCAAACTGGGAGACTGCGTGAGAGAGGGGTTAAAAGAGGGAGACTGTGGGAGAGAGGGGTTAAAACAGGGAGACTGCCGGAGAGAGAGGTGTTAAAACAGGGAGTCTGCGGGAGAGAGTGGTTAAAACAGGGAGACTGCGGGAGAGAGGGGTTAAAACAGGGAGAGTGCGGGAGAGAGGGGTTAAAACAGGGAGACTGCGGGTGAGAGAGGTTAAAACAGCGAGACTGCGGTTGAGAGGGGTTAAAGCAGGGAGACTGCGTGAGAGAGGGGTTAAAACAGGAAGATTGCGGGAGAGAGGGGTTAAACAGGGAGAGCGCGGGAGAGACGAATTAAAACAGGGAGACTGCGGTAGAGAGGGGTTAAAACAGGGAGACTGCGGGAGAGAGGGGTTAAAACAGGGAAACTGCGGGAGAGAGGGGTTAAAACAGGGAGTCTGCGGGAGAGAGGGGTTAAAACAGGGAGACTGCGGGAGAGACGGGTTAAAACAGGGAGACTGCGGAAGAGAGAGGTGTTAAAAGAGGGAGACTGCGGGAGAGAGGGGTTAAAACAGGGAGACTGTGGGAGAGAGAGGTTTAAACAGGGAGACTGCGGGAGAGAGAGTGGTTAAAACAGGGAGACTGCGGGAGATAGAGTTTAAAACAGGGCGACTGCGGGAGAGAGAGGTCAAAACAGGGCGACTGCGGGAGAGAGGGGTTAAACAGGGAGACTGCGGGAGAGAGGGGTTAAAACTGGGAGAATGCGGGTGAGAGAGGTTAAAACAGGGAGACTGGGAGAGTGGGTTTAAAACTGGGAAGGTGCGGGAGACGGAGGTTGAAACAGGCAGACTGCGGGAGAGAGGGGTTAAAACAGGGAGACTGCGGGAGAGAGAGAAGTTAAAACAGGGAGACTGCGGGTGAGAGAGGGGTTAAAACAGGGAGACTGCGGGAGAGAGAGGGGTTATACAGGGAAACTGCAGGAGAGAGGGGTTAAAACAGGGAGACTGCGCGAGAGATAGGTGTAAAAAGAGGGAGTCTGCGGGAGAGAGTAGTTAAAACAGGGAGACTGCGGGAGAGAGGGGTTAAAACAGGGAGACTGCGGGAGAGAGGGGTTAAAACTGGGTGACTGCGGGAGAGAGGGGTTCAAACAGGGAGACTGCGGAGGAGAGAGGGGTTAAAAAAGCGAGACTGCGATAGAGAGGGGTTACAACAGGGAGACTGCGTGAGAGAGGGGTTAAAACAGGACGATTGCGGGAGAGAGGGGTTAAAACAGGGAGACTGCGGGAGAGAGGGGTTAAAACAGAGAGACTGCGGGAGAGAGGGGTTAAAACAGGGTGTCTGCGGGAGTGAGAGGGGTTAAAACAAGGAGACTGCGGGAGAGAGAGGTGAAAACAGGGAGACTGCGGGAGAGAGGGGTTAAAGCAGGGAGACTGCGGGAGAGAGAGGGGTTAAAACAGGGTGACTGCGGGAGTTGTTAAAACAGGGAGAATGCGGCAGAGTGGGGTTAAAACAGGGAGACTGCGGGACAGAGGGGTTAAAACAGAGAGACTGCGGGAGAGAGGGGTTAAAACAGGGTGTCTGCGGGAGAGAGAGGGGTTAAAACAGGGAGACTGCCGGAAGAGGGGTTAAAACAGGGAGACTGCGGGAGAGAGAGGTGAAAACAGGGTGACTGCGGGAGAGAGGGGTTAAAACAGGGAGGCTGCGGGAGAGAGAGGGGTTAAAACAAGGTGACTGCGGGAGAGAGAGGTGAAAACAGGGAGACTGCGGGAGAGAGGGGTTAAAGTAGGGAGACTGCGGGAGAGAGACGGGTTAAAACAGGGAGACTGCGGGAGAGAGAGTTTAAAACAGGCAGACTGTTGGAGAGAGAGGGGTTAAAACAGGGAGACTGTGGGAGAGAGAGGTTAAAACAGGGTGACTGCGGGAGAGAGAGTGTAAAACAAGGAGACTGCTGGAGAGAGGGGTTAAAACAGGGAGACTGCGGGAGAGAGGGGTTAAAACAGGGAAACTGCGGGAGAGAGGGGTTAAAACTGGGAGAATGCGGGAGAGAGAGGTTAAAACAGGGAGACTGCGGGAGAGAGTGGGGTTGAAACCGGGAGACTGCGGGAGAGAGGTGTTGAAACCGGGAGATTGCGGGAGAGAGGGGTTAAAACAGGGAGACTGTGCGGAGAGGGGTTAAAACAGGGAGACTGCGGGGGAGAGAGGGCTTAAAACAGGGAGACGGCGGGAGAGAGGGGTTAAAACAGGGAGACTGCGGGAGAGAGTTGTTAAAACAGGGAGAATGCGGCAGAGTGGGGTTAAAACATGGAGACTGCGGGAGAGAGGGGTTAAAACAGAGAGACTGCGGGAGAGAGGGGTTAAAACAGGGTGTCTGCGGGAGAGAGAGGGGTTAAAACAGGGAGACTGCCGGAGAGAGGGGTTAAAACAGGGAGACTGCGGGAGAGAGAGGTTAAAACAGGGAGACTGCGGGAGAGAGGGGTTAAAACAGGGAGGCTGCGGGATATAGAGGGGTTAAAATAAGAAGACTGCGGGAGAGAGAGGTGAAAACAGGGAGACTGCGGGAGAGAGGGGTTAAAGCAGGGAGACTGCGGGAGAGAGAGGGGTTAAAACAGGGTGACTGCGGGAGAGAGGGGTTAAAACAGGGAGACTGCGGGAGAGAGACGGGTTAAAATAGGGAGACTGCGGGAGAGAGAGTTTAAAACGGAGACTGTTGGAGAGAGTGGGGTTAAAACAGGGAGACTGGGGGAGGTTGGGGTTAAAACTGGGAAAGTGCGGGAGAGGGAGGTTGAAACAGGGAGACTGCGGGAGAGAGAGAGGTTAAAACAGGGAGACTGCGGGAGAGAGAGAGGTTAAAGCAAGGAGACTGCGGGAGAGAGAGGCGTTAAAACAGGGAGAATGCAGGAGAGAGAGGTTAAAACAGGGAGACTGCGGGAGAGAGAGAGGATAAAACAGGGAGACTGCGGGAGAGAGAGGGGTTAAAACAGGGCGACTGCGGGAGAGAGGGGTTCAAACTCGGAGACTGCGTGAGAGTGGGGTTAAAAGAGGGAGACTGCGGGAGAGAGGGGTTAAAACAGAGAGACTGCGGGAGAGAGGGGTTAAAACAGGGTGTCTGCGGGAGTGAGAGGGGTTAAAACAAGGAGACTGCGGGAGAGAGAGGTGAAAACAGGGAGACTGCGGGAGAGAGGGGTTAAAGCAGGGAGACTGCGGGAGAGAGAGGGGTTAAAACAGGGTGACTGCGGGAGTTGTTAAAACAGGGAGAATGCGGCAGAGTGGGGTTAAAACAGGGAGACTGCGGGACAGAGGGGTTAAAACAGAGAGACTGCGGGAGAGAGGGGTTAAAACAGGGTGTCTGCGGGAGAGAGAGGGGTTAAAACAGGGAGACTGCCGGAAGAGGGGTTAAAACAGGGAGACTGCGGGAGAGAGAGGTGAAAACAGGGTGACTGCGGGAGAGAGGGGTTAAAACAGGGAGGCTGCGGGAGAGAGAGGGGTTAAAACAAGGTGACTGCGGGAGAGAGAGGTGAAAACAGGGAGACTGCGGGAGAGAGGGGTTAAAGTAGGGAGACTGCGGGAGAGAGACGGGTTAAAACAGGGAGACTGCGGGAGAGAGAGTTTAAAACAGGCAGACTGTTGGAGAGAGAGGGGTTAAAACAGGGAGACTGTGGGAGAGAGAGGTTAAAACAGGGTGACTGCGGGAGAGAGAGTGTAAAACAAGGAGACTGCTGGAGAGAGGGGTTAAAACAGGGAGACTGCGGGAGAGAGGGGTTAAAACAGGGAAACTGCGGGAGAGAGGGGTTAAAACTGGGAGAATGCGGGAGAGAGAGGTTAAAACAGGGAGACTGCGGGAGAGAGTGGGGTTGAAACCGGGAGACTGCGGGAGAGAGGTGTTGAAACCGGGAGATTGCGGGAGAGAGGGGTTAAAACAGGGAGACTGTGCGGAGAGGGGTTAAAACAGGGAGACTGCGGGGGAGAGAGGGCTTAAAACAGGGAGACGGCGGGAGAGAGGGGTTAAAACAGGGAGACTGCGGGAGAGAGTTGTTAAAACAGGGAGAATGCGGCAGAGTGGGGTTAAAACATGGAGACTGCGGGAGAGAGGGGTTAAAACAGAGAGACTGCGGGAGAGAGGGGTTAAAACAGGGTGTCTGCGGGAGAGAGAGGGGTTAAAACAGGGAGACTGCCGGAGAGAGGGGTTAAAACAGGGAGACTGCGGGAGAGAGAGGTTAAAACAGGGAGACTGCGGGAGAGAGGGGTTAAAACAGGGAGGCTGCGGGATATAGAGGGGTTAAAATAAGAAGACTGCGGGAGAGAGAGGTGAAAACAGGGAGACTGCGGGAGAGAGGGGTTAAAGCAGGGAGACTGCGGGAGAGAGAGGGGTTAAAACAGGGTGACTGCGGGAGAGAGGGGTTAAAACAGGGAGACTGCGGGAGAGAGACGGGTTAAAATAGGGAGACTGCGGGAGAGAGAGTTTAAAACGGAGACTGTTGGAGAGAGTGGGGTTAAAACAGGGAGACTGGGGGAGGTTGGGGTTAAAACTGGGAAAGTGCGGGAGAGGGAGGTTGAAACAGGGAGACTGCGGGAGAGAGAGAGGTTAAAACAGGGAGACTGCGGGAGAGAGAGAGGTTAAAGCAAGGAGACTGCGGGAGAGAGAGGCGTTAAAACAGGGAGAATGCAGGAGAGAGAGGTTAAAACAGGGAGACTGCGGGAGAGAGAGAGGATAAAACAGGGAGACTGCGGGAGAGAGAGGGGTTAAAACAGGGCGACTGCGGGAGAGAGGGGTTCAAACTCGGAGACTGCGTGAGAGTGGGGTTAAAAGAGGGAGACTGCGGGAGAGAGGGGTTAAAACAAGGAGACTGCCGGAGAGAGAGGTGTTAAAACAGGGAGTCTGCGGGAGAGAGTGGTTAAAACAGGGAGTCTGCGGGAGAGAGGGCTTAAAACAGGGAGACTGCGGGAGGGAGGGGTTAAAACAGGGAGACTGCGGGAGAGAGGGGTCAAAACAGGGAGAGTGCGGGAGAGAGGGGTTAAAACAGGGAGACTGCGGGTGAGAGGGGTTAAAACAGCGAGACTGCGGTTGAGAGGGGTTAAAGCAGGGAGACTGCGTGAGAGAGGGGTTAAAACAGGAAGATTGCGGGAGAGAGGGGTTAAACAGTGAGAGTGCGGGAGAGACGAATTAAAACAGGGAGACTGCGGTAGAGAGGGGTTAAAAAAGGGAGACTGCGGGAGAGAGGGGTTAAAACAGGGAAACTGCGGGAGAGAGGGGTTAAAACAGGGAGACTGCGGGAGAGAGGGGTTAAAACAGGGAGACTGCGGGAGAGACGGGTTAAAACAGGGAGACTGCGGGAGAGAGGGGTTAAAACAGGGAGTCTGCGGGAGAGAGGGGTTAAAAGAGGGAGACTGCGGGAGAGAGGGGTGAAAACAGGGAGACTGCGGGAGAGATGGGTTAAAACAGGGAGACTGCAGGAGAGAGAGGTGTTAAAAAAGGGAGACTGCGGGAGAGAGGGGTTAAAACAGGGAGACTGTGGGAGAGAGAGGTTAAAACAGGGAGACTGCGGGAGATAGAGTGGTTAAAACAGGGAGACTGCGGGAGATAGAGTTTAAAACAGGGCGACTGCGGGAGAGAGGGGTCAAAACAGGGAGACTGCGGGAGAGAGGGGTTAAAACAGGGAGACTGCGGGAGAGAGGGGTTAAAACTGGGAGAATGCGGGTGAGAGAGGTTAAAACAGGGAGACTGTGGGAGAGTGGGTTTAAAACTGGGAAGGTGCGGGAGAGGGAGGTTGAAACAGGGAGACTTGGGAGAGAGGGGTTAAAACAGGGAGACTGCGGGAGAGAGAGAGGTTAAAACAGGGAGACTGCGGGTGAGAGAAGGGTTAAAACAGGGAGACTGCGGGAGAGAGGGGTTCCAACTTGGAGACTGCTTGAGAGAGGGGTTAAAACAGGGAGACTGCGGGAGAGAGGGGTTAAAACAGGGAGACTGCGGGAGAGAGGGGTTAAAACTGGGAGAATACGGGTGAGAGAGGTTTAAACAGGGAGACTGTGGGAGAGTGGGTTTAAAACTGGGAAGGTGCGGGAGAGGGAGGTTGAAACAGGGAGACTGCGGGAGAGAGGGGTTAAAACAGGGAGACTGCGGGAGAGAGAGAAGTTTAAACAGGGAGACTGCGGGTGAGAGAGGGGTTAAAACAGGGAGACTGCGGGAGAGCGGGGTTCAAACTTGGAGACTGCGGGAGAGAGGGGTTAAAACAGGGAGACTGCGGGAGAGAGAGAGGTTAAAACAGGGAGACTGCGGGAGAGAGGGGTTGAAACTGGGAGACTGCGGGAGAGAGGGTTTAAAACAGGGAGACTGCGGGAGAGAGGGGTTAAAACAGGGAGGCTGCGGGATATAGAGGGGTTAAAATAAGAAGACTGCGGGAGAGAGAGGTGAAAACAGGGAGACTGCGGGAGAGAGGGGTTAAAGCAGGGAGACTGCGGGAGAGAGAGGGGTTAAAACAGGGTGACTGCGGGAGAGAGGGGTTAAAACAGGGAGACTGCGGGAGAGAGACGGGTTAAAATAGGGAGACTGCGGGAGAGAGAGTTTAAAACGGAGACTGTTGGAGAGAGTGGGGTTAAAACAGGGAGACTGGGGGAGGTTGGGGTTAAAACTGGGAAAGTGCGGGAGAGGGAGGTTGAAACAGGGAGACTGCGGGAGAGAGAGAGGTTAAAACAGGGAGACTGCGGGAGAGAGAGAGGTTAAAGCAAGGAGACTGCGGGAGAGAGAGGCGTTAAAACAGGGAGAATGCAGGAGAGAGAGGTTAAAACAGGGAGACTGCGGGAGAGAGAGAGGATAAAACAGGGAGACTGCGGGAGAGAGAGGGGTTAAAACAGGGCGACTGCGGGAGAGAGGGGTTCAAACTCGGAGACTGCGTGAGAGTGGGGTTAAAAGAGGGAGACTGCGGGAGAGAGGGGTTAAAACAAGGAGACTGCCGGAGAGAGAGGTGTTAAAACAGGGAGTCTGCGGGAGAGAGTGGTTAAAACAGGGAGTCTGCGGGAGAGAGGGGTTAAAACAGGGAGACTGCGGGAGGGAGGGGTTAAAACAGGGAGACTGCGGGAGAGAGGGGTCAAAACAGGGAGAGTGCGGGAGAGAGGGGTTAAAACAGGGAGACTGCGGGTGAGAGGGGTTAAAACAGCGAGACTGCGGTTGAGAGGGGTTAAAGCAGGGAGACTGCGGGAGAGAGGGGTTAAAACAGGGAGACTGCGGGAGAGACGGGTTAAAACAGGGAGACTGCGGGAGAGAGGGGTTAAAACAGGGAGTCTGCGGGAGAGAGGGGTTAAAAGAGGGAGACTGCGGGAGAGAGGGGTGAAAACAGGGAGACTGCGGGAGAGATGGGTTAAAACAGGGAGACTGCAGGAGAGAGAGGTGTTAAAAAAGGGAGACTGCGGGAGAGAGGGGTTAAAACAGGGAGACTGTGGGAGAGAGAGGTTAAAACAGGGAGACTGCGGGAGATAGAGTGGTTAAAACAGGGAGACTGCGGGAGATAGAGTTTAAAACAGGGCGACTGCGGGAGAGAGGGGTCAAAACAGGGAGACTGCGGGAGAGAGGGGTTAAAACAGGGAGACTGCGGGAGAGAGGGGTTAAAACTGGGAGAATGCGGGTGAGAGAGGTTAAAACAGGGAGACTGTGGGAGAGTGGGTTTAAAACTGGGAAGGTGCGGGAGAGGGAGGTTGAAACAGGGAGACTTGGGAGAGAGGGGTTAAAACAGGGAGACTGCGGGAGAGAGAGAGGTTAAAACAGGGAGACTGCGGGTGAGAGAAGGGTTAAAACAGGGAGACTGCGGGAGAGAGGGGTTCCAACTTGGAGACTGCTTGAGAGAGGGGTTAAAACAGGGAGACTGCGGGAGAGAGGGGTTAAAACTGGGAGAATACGGGTGAGAGAGGTTTAAACAGGGAGACTGTGGGAGAGTGGGTTTAAAACTGGGAAGGTGCGGGAGAGGGAGGTTGAAACAGGGAGACTGCGGGAGAGAGGGGTTAAAACAGGGAGACTGCGGGAGAGAGAGAAGTTTAAACAGGGAGACTGCGGGTGAGAGAGGGGTTAAAACAGGGAGACTGCGGGAGAGCGGGGTTCAAACTTGGAGACTGCGGGAGAGAGGGGTTAAAACAGGGAGACTGCGGGAGAGAGAGAGGTTAAAACAGGGAGACTGCGGGAGAGAGGGGTTGAAACTGGGAGACTGCGGGAGAGAGGGTTTAAAACAGGGAGACTGCGGGAGAGAGAGGTTAAAACAGGGAGACTGCGGGGGAGAGAGGGGTTAAAACAGGGAGACGGCGGGAGAGAGGGGTTAAAACAGGGAGACTGCGGGAGAGCGTTGTTAAAACAGGGAGAATGCGGCAGAGTGGGGTTAAAACAGGGAGACTGCGGGAGAGAGGGGTTAAAACAGAGATACTGCGGGAGATAGGGGTTAAAACAGGGAGTCTGCGCGAGAGAGAGGGGTTAAAACAGGGAGACTGCCGTAGAGAGGTGTTAAAACAGGGAGACTGCGGGAGAGAGAGGTTAAAACAGGGAGACTGCGGGATAGAGGTGTTAAAACAGGGAGACTGCGTGAGAGAGAGGTCAAAACAGGGAGACTGCGGGAGAGACGGGTTAAAACAGGGAGACTGCGGGAGAGAGAGGGGTTAAAACAGGGAGACTGCGGGAGAGAGGGGTTAAAACAGGGAAACTGCGGGAGAGAGACGGGTTAAAACAGGGAGACTGCGGGAGAGAGAGTTTAAAACAGGGAGACTGTTGGAGAGAGAGGGGTTAAATCAGGCAAACTGCGGGAGAGTGGGGTTAAAAGTGGGAACGTGCTGGAGAGGGAGGTTAAAACAGGGAGACTGCGGGGGAGAGAGAGGTTAAAACAGGGAGAATGCAGGAGAGAGAGGTTAAAACAGGGAGACTGCGGGAGAGAGAGAGGTTAAAACAGGGAGACTGCCGGAGAGAGAGGGGTTAAAACAGGGAGAATGCAGGAGAGAGAGGTTAAAACAGGGAGACTGCGGGAGAGAGAGAGGTTAAAACAGGGAGACTGCGGGAGAGAGAGGGGTTAAAACAAGGAGACTGCGGGAGAGAGGGGTTAAAACAGAGATACTGCGGGAGATAGGGGTTAAAACAGGGAGTCTGCGCGAGAGAGAGGGGTTAAAACAGGGAGACTGCCGGAGAGAGGGTTTAAAACAGGGAAACTGCGGGGGAGAGAGAGGTTAAAACAGGGAGAATGCAGGAGAGAGAGGTTAAAACAGGGAGACTGCGGGAGAGAGAGAGGTTAAACAGGGAGACTGCCGGAGAGAGAGGGGTTAAAACAGGGAGAATGCAGGAGAGAGAGGTTAAAACAGGGAGACTGCGGGAGAGAGAGAGGTTAAAACAGGGAGACTGCGGGAGAGAGAGGGGTTAAAACAAGGAGACTGCGGGAGAGAGAGGTGAAAACAGGGAGACTGCGGGAGAGAGGGGTTAAAGCGGGGAGACTGCGGGAGAGAGAGGGGTTAAAACAGGGAGACTGCGGGTGAGAGGGGTTAAAACAGGGAGACTGCGGGAGAGAGACGGGTTAAAACAGGGAGACTGCGGGAGAGAGAGTTTAAAACAGGGAGACTGTTGGAGAGAGAGGGGTTAAAACAGGGAGACTGTGGGAGAGAGAGGTTAAAACAGGGTGACTGCTGGAGAGAGGGGTTAAAACAGGGAGACTGCGGGAGAGAGGGATTAAAACAGGGAAACTGCGGGAGAGAGGGGTTAAAACTGGGAGAATGCGGGAGAGAGAGGTTAAAACAGGGAGACTGCGGGAGAGAGAGAGGTTAAAACAGGGAGACTGCAGGAGAGAGGGGTTGAAACCAGGAGACTGCGGGAGAGAGGGGTTAAAACAGGGAGACTGCGGGGAGAGGGGTTAAAACAGGGAGACTGCGGGGGAGAGAGGGCTTAAAACCGGGAGACGGCGGGAGAGAGGGTTTAAAACAGGGAGACTGCGGGAGAGAGTTTTTAAAACAAGGAGAATGCGGCAGAGTGGGGTTAAAACAGGGAGACTGCGGGAGAGAGGGGTTAAAACAGAGAGACTGCGGGAGAGAGGGGTTAAAACAGGGTGTCTGCGGGAGAGAGAGGGATTAAAACAGGGAGACTGCCGGAGAGAGGGGTTAAAACAGGGAGACTGCGGGAGAGAGAGGTTAAAACAGGGAGACTGCGGGAGAGAGGGGTTAAAACAGGGAGGCTGCGGGAGAGAGAGGGGTTAAAACAAGAAGACTGCGGGAGAGAGAGGTGAATACAGGGAGACTGCGGGAGAGAGGGGTTAAAGCAGGGAGACTGCGGGAGAGAGACGGGTTAAAACAGGGAGACTGCGGGAGAGAGAGTTTAAAACAGGGAGACTGTTGGAGAGAGAGGGGTTAAAACAGGGAGACTGGGGGAGAGTGGGGTTAAAACTGGGAAAGTGCGGGAGAGGGAGGTTGAAACAGGGAGACTGCGGGAGAGAGAGAGGTTAAAACAGGGAGAATGCAGGAGAGAGAGGTTTAAACAGGGAGACTGCGGGAGAGAGAGAGGTTAAAGCAAGGAGACTGCGGGAGAGAGAGGGGTTAAAACTGGGAGAATGCAGGAGAGAGAGGTTAAAACAGGGAGACTGCGGGAGAGAGAGAGGATAAAACAGGGAGACTGCGGGAGAGAGAGGTGTTAAAGCAGGGCGACTGCGGGAGAGAGGGGTTCAAACTGGGAGACTGCGTGAGAGAGGGGTTAAAAGAGGGAGACTGTGGGAGAGAGGGGTTAAAACAGGGAGACTGCCGGAGAGAGAGGTGTTAAAACAGGGAGTCTGCGGGAGAGAGTGGTTAAAACAGGGAGACTGCGGGAGAGAGGGGTTAAAACAGGGAGAGTGCGGGAGAGAGGGGTTAAAACAGGGAGACTGCGGGTGAGAGAGGTTAAAACAGCGAGACTGCGGTTGAGAGGGGTTAAAGCAGGGAGACTGCGTGAGAGAGGGGTTAAAACAGGAAGATTGCGGGAGAGAGGGGTTAAACAGGGAGAGCGCGGGAGAGACGAATTAAAACAGGGAGACTGCGGTAGAGAGGGGTTAAAACAGGGAGACTGCGGGAGAGAGGGGTTAAAACAGGGAAACTGCGGGAGAGAGGGGTTAAAACAGGGAGACTGCGGGAGAGAGGGGTTAAAACAGGGAGACTGCGGGAGAGACGGGTTAAAACAGGGAGACTGCGGAAGAGAGAGGTGTTAAAAGAGGGAGACTGCGGGAGAGAGGGGTTAAAACAGGGAGACTGTGGGAGAGAGAGGTTTAAACAGGGAGACTGCGGGAGAGAGAGTGGTTAAAACAGGGAGACTGCGGGAGATAGAGTTTAAAACAGGGCGACTGCGGGAGAGAGGGGTCAAAACAGGGCGACTGCGGGAGAGAGGGGTTAAACAGGGAGACTGCGGGAGAGAGGGGTTAAAACTGGGAGAATGCGGGTGAGAGAGGTTAAAACAGGGAGACTGGGAGAGTGGGTTTAAAACTGGGAAGGTGCGGGAGACGGAGGTTGAAACAGGCAGACTGCGGGAGAGAGGGGTTAAAACAGGGAGACTGCGGGAGAGAGAGAAGTTAAAACAGGGAGACTGCGGGTGAGAGAGGGGTTAAAACAGGGAGACTGCGGGAGAGAGGGGTTCAAACTTGGAGACTGCGGGAGAGAGGGGTTAAAACAGGGAGACTGCGGGAGAGGGGTTAACACAGGGAGACTGCGGGAGAGAGGGGTTAAAAATGGGAGAATGCGGGTGAGAGAGGTTATAACAGGGAGACTGTGGGAGAGTGGGTTTAAAACTGGGAAGGTGCGGGAGAGGGAGGTTGAAACAGGGAGACTGCGGGAGAGAGGGGTTAAAACAGGGAGACTGCGGGAGAGAGAGAAGTTAAAACAGGGAGACTGCGGGTGAGAGAGGGGTTAAAACAGGGAGACTGCGGGAGAGAGGGGTTCAAACTTGGAGACTGCGGGAGAGAGGGGTTAAAACAGGGAGACTGCGGGAGAGAGAGAGGTTAAAACAGGGAGACTGCGGGAGAGAGGGGTTGAAACTGGGAGACTGCGGGAGAGAGGGTTTAAAACAGGGAGACTGCGGGAGAGAGGCGTTAAAACAGGGAGACTGCGGGGGAGAGAGGGGTTAAAACAGGGAGACGGCGGGAGAGAGGGGTTAAAATAGGGAGACTGCGGGAGAGCGTTGTTAAAACAGGGAGAATGCGGCAGAGTGTGGTTAAAACAGGGAGACTGCGGGAGAGAGGGGTTAAAACAGAGATACTGCGGGAGATAGGGGTTAAAACAGGGAGTCTGCGCGAGAGAGAGGGGTTAAAACAGGGAGACTGCCGGAGAGAGGTGTTAAAACAGGGAGACTGCGGGAGAGAGAGGTTAAAACAGGGCGACTGCGGGAGAGAGGGGTTAAAACAGGGAGACTGCGTGAGAGAGAGGTCAAAACAGGGAGACTGCGGGAGAGACGGATTAAAACAGGGAGACTGCGGGTGAGAGAGGGGTTAAAACAGGGAGACTGCGGGTGAGAGAGGGGTTAAAACAGGGAGACTGCGGGAGAGAGGGGTTAAAACAGGGAAACTGCCGGAGAGAGACGGGTTAAAACAGGGAGACTGCGGGAGAGAGAGTTTAAAACAGGGAGACTGTTGGAGAGAGAGGGGTTAAATCAGGGAGACTGCTGGAGAGAGAGTTTAAAACAGGGAGACTGTTGGAGAGAGAGGGGTTAAATCAGGGAGACTGCGGGAGAGTGGGGTTAAAAGTGGGAAAGTGCTGGAGAGGGAGGTTAAAACAGGGAGACTGCGGGGGAGAGAGAGGTTAAAACAGGGAGAATGCAGGAGAGAGAAGTTAAAACAGGGAGACTGCGGGAGAGAGAGAGGTTAAAACAGGGAGACTGCCGGAGAGAGAGGGGTTAAAACAGGGAGAATGCAGGAGAGAGAGGTTAAAACAGGGAGACTGCGGGAGAGAGAGAGGTTAAAACAGGGAGACTGCGGGAGAGAGAGGGGTTAAAACAGGGAAACTGCGGGAGAGAGGGGTTAAAACAGGGAGACTGCGGGAGAGAGGGGTTAAAACAGGGAGACTGCGGGAGAGAGGGGTTAAAACAGGGAGACTGCGGGAGAGAGGGGTTAAAACAGGGAGACTGCGGGAGAGAGGGGTTAAAACAGGGAGACTGCGGGAGAGAGGGGTTAAAACAGGGAGACTGCGGGAGAGAGGGGTTAAAACAGCGTGACTGCGGTAGAGAGGGGTT
Organism: Cetorhinus maximus; assembly: GCF_964194155.1. Classification (NCBI taxonomy): domain Eukaryota; kingdom Metazoa; phylum Chordata; class Chondrichthyes; order Lamniformes; family Cetorhinidae; genus Cetorhinus; species Cetorhinus maximus. The sequence goes on along the minus strand of NC_135898.1, from coordinate 1,487,411 downwards.
AAAACAGGGAGACTGCGGGACAGAGGGGTTAAAACAGGAAGATTGCGGGAGAGAGGGGTTAAACTGGGAGAGTGCGGGAGAGACGAATTAAAACAGGGAGACTGCGGGAGAGAGGGGTTAAAACAGGGAGACTGCGGGAAAGAGGTGTTAAAACAGGGAAACTGCGGGAGAGAGGGGTTAAAACAGGGGGACTGCGGGAGAGAGGGGTTAAAACAGGGAGAGTGCGGGAGAGACGAATTAAAAGGGAGACTGCGGGAGAGAGGTGTTAAAACAGGGAGACTGCGGGAGAGAGAGGGGTTAAAACTGGGAAACTGCGGGAGAGAGGGGTTAAAACAAGGAGACAGCGGGAGAGAGGGGTTAAAACAGGGAGACTGCGGGAGAGTGGGGTTAAAACAGGGAGACCACGGAAGAGAGGGGCTGAAACAGTGAGAATCAAGCAGGAGTAAGGGTAAAATATGAGCAAGGGCTGATATTCCATTTCGTTGAGATATGTTTGGAGAGCTCAGTCCTGTGATTTGAACATCCTGTGCTGTTTGGGAAATCCTCGACGCTCCTGTCTGTCTGGTTGACCATGTGTGCAGGAGGTGCCTCCGATTGTAGCAACTTGAGCTCTGGCTTTTGGAGCTTGAGCAGCAGCCGGGGGCACTATGGTCATTCACGTGGCTGAGAGGTTTGTGGATAACACATTTCAGCACATGGTCACCCCGCAGCTTAAGGAAGTGCAAGCAAAGAGAGAATGGGTGACCGCCAGACAGAAGAAGGGGACCAGGCAGGTAGTGAGGGAATCCACCCAGTGCACCTCACTCTCAAACCATTTATCGGTCTTGGAAAATGGTGAGAGTGAGGGTTCCTCTGTGGAGGCCAACCAGAGCCAAGGCCGTGGTACTGTGGGGTCCAGCTGCTCGGGGGTGGGGGGCACGAAGTGAGGGGAGTAGACAGGCACCTCTGTGGCTGTAGACGTGACTCCTGGTCTCCCCGGTGCCAGGGTCAAGGATGTCACGGAACAACTGCAGGACATTCTGAAGGGGGAGGGTGAACAGCCAGAGGTCGTGGTCCGTGTTGGGACCAATGATGTAGGATGAAAGAGAAATGAGGCCTTGCAAACAGACTTTAGAGAGTTAGGTAGGAAATTGAAAAGCAGGAATTCAGAGGTAGTAATCTCCGAATTACTCCCGGTGCCATGCAGTAGTGAGTATAGGAACAGAAGGATACAGCAGATGAATGCGTTGCTGGAGAGTTGGTGCAGGAGGGAGGGCCTTAGATTCCTGGGGCATTGGGACTGTTTCTGGGGGAGGTGGGACCTGTACAAGTTGTACGGGTTACATCTGAACAGGAACTGGACAAACATCCTCGCGGGGAGGTTTGCTAATGCTGTTGGGGCGGGTTTAAACTAAATTGGCAGGGGGTTGGGATCCTGAAAAGTAGTTCAGAGGGGAGAGAAGCTGAGATGGAATTAGAAGTTAAAACGCTAGTAAGTGAGTCTGGAAGGCAGAGGAAACATAGGCTAGATAAGAAAAAAGTGAGTTTAGCAAGGCTAAATGGAATATATATTAATGCAAGGAGCCTGAGGAGTAAGACAGATGAGCTGAGGGCACAGACAGGCACACGGGAATATGATATCATAGCTATGGCCGAGACGTGGCTAAAATAAGTACAGGATTGGCAGCTCAATATTCCTGGTTATAGGGTATTCAGACGAGATAGAGAGGGGGATAGAAGAGGAAGGGGGTTCTCAATATTGATCAAGGAATCAATTATAGCAGTGAGGAGGGATGGTATCTTGGAAGGATCATCAAATGAGGCCATATGGGTAGAAGTAAAAAACACAAAAGGGGAAAACACGCTGTTGGGTGTGTCCTCTAGGCCCCCAAACAGTCAGAGAGAGATAGAGGATCAAATATGTCATCAAATTTCAGAGAAGTGTAAGAACAATAAGGCAGTAATGGTAGGGGATTTTAACCACCCAAATATGAACTGAGATAGTCTTAATGTGCAAGGTATGGAGGGAATAAAGTGTTTAAGTTGCATCCAGGAGAACTTCTTTAGCCAGTACATAGAAAGCCCAACAAGGGACGGGGCAGCTCTGGACCTAATATTGGGAAATGAGCCCGGGCAGATGGAAGGCGTATCGGTAGGGGAGCATTTTGGAGATAGTGACCATAACTCAGTTAGATTTAGGATAGTTATGGAAAAGGATATGGTTGGGCCGGGAATAAAAGTTCTAAACTGGGGAAAGGCAAATTTTACTAAGATGAGATACGATTTGGCCCAAGTGGACTGGGAGCAGCTACTTGCAGATAAAACTGTGTCAGAGCAGTGGGAGGCATTCAAGGAGGAAATAACGAGAGTACAGGGCAAATATGTTCCTGTAAAGACAAAGGCGGGGGACCAAGTCTGCAAACTTTGGATGTCAAGGGACATAAAGGTTCGGATTAAGGAAAAAAGAGAAGCTTATGGCAGATACCGAGGGCTCAATAATGCAGAGTACCTAGAGGAGTATAAAGAGTACAGGGGGGAACTTAAAAAGGAAATTAGGAAAGCTAAGAGAGTGCATGAGAAAGCATTGGTGGGTAGAATAAAGGAAAACCCAAAGGGGTTTTTTAAATATATAGAGAGCAAGAGAATAACTAGGGAAAGAATAGGGCCAATTAGGGACTATGGAGGTAATGTGTGTGTGGACCCGGAAGACGTGGATACAGTCCTCAATGAATACTTTGCGTCGGTCTTCACAATGGAAAAAGACGATGCAGGTATAGACATCAGGGTGGAGGACTGTGAAATATTAGAGAAAATTAACATAGAGAGAGAGGAGGTACTAGCAGGTTTAGCGGCCTTAAAAGTGGATAAATCCACAGGCTCGGATGAGATGTATCCCAGGCTGTTGAGGGAGGCAGGGGAAGAGATATCGGGGCCCTGGCAGTAATTTTCAAATCCTCTGTGGCCACAGGTGAGGTACCAGAGGACTGGAGGACTGCTAATGTTGTCCCATTAACGAAAAAGGGAGGAAGGGATAGGCCAGGAAATTACAGGCCAGTCAGTCTAACCTGGGTGATGGGGAAGTTATTAGAAAGAATTCTGAGGGACAGAATATATCTGCACTTGGAGAGACACAGGTTAAACACGGATAGTCAGCATCGATTTGTTAAGGGAAGGTTGTGTTTGACAAATTTGTTCAAATTTTTTGAGGAGGTAACCAGAGTGTTGATGAGGGTAATGCCTTTGATGTGGTCTACGTGGACTTTAGCAAGGCTTTTGATAAGGTCCCTCATGGCAGACTGGTCAAGAAAGTAAGAGCCCATGGGATCCAAGGCAAAGTGGCACATTGCATCCAAAATTGGCTGAGAGGCAGGAAGCAGAGGGTGATGATAGAGGGATGTTTCTGTGACTGGAAGTCTGTTTTCAGTGGGGTTCTGCAGGGCTCGATGCTGGGCCCTTGCTGTTTGTGGTGGACTTAAATGTAGGGGGTATGATCAAAAAGTTTGGGGATGGCATGAAAATTGGTAGGGTGGTAAATAGCGAGGAGGATAGCCGTAAACTGCAGGAGGATATCAATGGACTGGTCAGGCGGGCAGAGCAGTGGCAAATGGAATTCAACCTGGAAAAGTGTGGGGTAATGTACTTGGGGAGGGCTAACAAGGCAACGGATTACACTATGAATGGTAGGACCCTGGAACGTACTGAAGATCAGAGGGACCTTGGTGTGCATATCCACAGATCCCTGAGGGTAGTAGGGCAGGTTGGTAAAGTGGTTAAGAAGGCATAGGGGTTACTTGTCTTTATTAGCCGAGGCATAGAATACAAGAGCAAGGAGGTTATGCTGGAACTGTATAAAACACTGTTTAGGCCACAACTGGTGTACTGTGTGCGGTTGTGGTCTCCACATTATAGGAAGGATATGTTTGCAGTGGAGAGGATGCAGAGGAGATTTACCAGGATGCGGCCTGGGTTGGAGGGTCTGAAGCTATGAGGAAAGATTGGATAGGCTGGGGTTGTTTTCCTTGAAGCAGCGAAGGTTGAGAGGGGACCTGATAGCGCTGTATAAGATTATGAGGGGCATGGATAGGGTGGATATGAAGGCACTTTTTCCATTAGTACAGGGGTCAATAACAAGGGGGCATAGATTTAAGGTAAGAGGTAGAAGGCTAAGAGGGGAGTTGATGAGAAATTTTTTCACCCAGAGGGTGGTGGGAGTCTGGAACTCACTGCCTGAAAGGGTGTTTGAGTCAGAAACTCTCGTAACATTTAAAAGTATTTAGATATTCGCTTGCGTTGCCATAGCCTCCAGGGCTATGGACCAAGTGCTGGAAAATGGGATTAGTGTCGTCAGATCTTTGTTCACTGGCACAGATACGATGGGCTGAATGGCCTCCTTCTGTGCTGAGAATGCTTGGGGCTGGAGGTAATGCTGTGCATTCAGCGGAGAGGGAAAGGTGCGTTATGGTAGTGTGTTTTTGAGATGGTGAGTGGCAGAGCAAGTGGAACAGGGAGGGCAGAGATGGACATGAAGTGAGGGAAAGATGGACAGAGAGTGATTTGGATTCACAATCTGTGGGTTCTCTATTGTTTGCTGCCCCAGGAGCATTTCCCACCCACTCTGACTCCTGATAATTTTATTTATTCAGTCATGGGATGTGGGCGTCACTGGCTGCGCCAGAATTTATTACCCATCCCTAATTGCCCTTGAGAGCACGGTAGTGAGCTGCCTTCTTGGACTGCTGCAGTTCATGTGGTGCAGGTGAGGAAGAGAGTTCCAGGATTTTGACCCAGTGACAGTGAAGGGATGGCAATATCGTTCCAAGTCAGGATGGTGTGTGGCTTAGAGGGGAAGTTGCAGGTGGTGGTGTTCCAATGCATTATGCTTCCTTGTCCTTCTAGCTGGTAGAAGTTGGAGCTTTGGAAGGTGCTGTTAAAGGTGGGCTTGTAGATGGTACAGACTGTTGCCACTGTGCGTCGGTAGTGGAGGGAATGTTGAAGGTGCTGGGTGGAGTGCCAATCAAGCGGGCTATTCCAGCACACTCCTGACTTGGATGATGGACAGGCTTCGGGGAGTCAGGAGGTGAGTTACTTGCCACAGAAGTCCCAGTCTCTAACATTTTTTGCCCTCAGTATTTATATGGCTAGCCCAGTTCAGTTTCTGGTCAATGGTAACTCCCAGGATGTTGATAGCAGGGGATTCTGTGGGAGTAATGCCATTGAATGTCAAGGGGAGATGGTTGGATTCTGCCTTGTTGGAGATGGTCATTGCCTGGCACTTGTGTGGCGTGAATGTTACTTGCCAGTTCACTTGTCAGACCAAGCCTGAATTTGTCAGGTCTTGCTGCACATGGGCATAGAGAGCTTCAGTATCTGAAGAGTCCCGAATGGTGCTGACCATTTTGCAATCATCCCCACTTCTGATCTTTTGATGGAGGAAGGTTATTGATGAAGCAGCTGAAGATGGTTGGGCTGAGGAGATTACTCTGAGGTACTCCTGCAGTGAATTCCCAGGGCTGAGATGATTGACCTCTAACAACCATTTCCCTTTGTGCTAAGTGTGACTCCAATAAGTGGCGAGTTTGCTCCCTTATTCCCATTGACTCCTTGATGTCACACTCAATCAAATGCGGCCTTGACGTCAAGGGCCGTCACTCTTGCCTCTCCTCTGGATCAAGACTGTAATGAGGTCAGGAGCTGAGTAGCCCAGGCGGAACCCAAACTGAGCATCAGTGAGCAGGTTATTGCCATGTAAGTGCTGCTTAATAGCACTGTCAATGACCCCTTCCATTACTTCGCTGTATGATGGAAAGTAGACTGATGGGTGATAATTGGCCGGGTTGGATTTGTCCTTCTTTTGGTGGAAGTATCTCATGGCGTATCCACGTGTATGTGCAGTATGTCCCACTTCGAATGGGCTGACTGTCCACACTGTTTAAGTGCTTGAGGAGCAAGTTAAAACCCCCTTGGTTTCTTGGCTCTCCCTTTGTGCAATGGGCCTGACCTGTACGAGCGGGACGGTCTAATCTGAACCAGAGCAGGACTAACATCCTTGCGGGCGGGTTTGCTAGTGCTGTTGGGAGGAATTTAAACGAATTTGGCGGGGGGAGGGGACAAAGAATGTTAGCAGAATAGGGACACATCACAATACAGTAAAACAATCAAGTCAGAGGGAGTACAGCTGCAATAAGCTTCAAGGGAGTAAGGCAAGGCTGGATGGCCTCTACTTTAATGCCAGGAATATTACAGGTAAAACAGATGAGTTAAGAGTGTGGATTGACATGTGGAATTGTGATATAGTAGCCATCACTGAGACGTGATTGAGGGAGGGGCAGGATTGGCAGCTCAACATTCCGGGATATAGAATCTTCAGGCGCGACAGGGGAGGGGATAAAAGAGGAGGAGGCGTTGCATTATTAGTTAAGGAGTCAGTTACTGCAGTAAGGAGAGATGATATCTTGGAGGGGGCATCAAATAAACCTTTGTAGGTAGAGCTTAGGAATAAAAAAGGGGCAGCCACATTAAGTGTTTATTATAGACCCCCAGATAGTCAGTGGGAAATTGAGGAGCAAATATGTGCACAATTCGCGGTGGTGTGTAAAAACAATAACAATAGGGTAATTATATTAGGTGATTTCAACTTTCCCAACATTAATTGGGATAGACATAGTGTTAAAGGCTTGGATGGAGTGGATTTCTTGAAACGCGTAAAGGAGAACTTTTTAGGTCAATATGTAGAGGGTCCAACAAGGGACAGTGCAGTGCTGGACCTAATTCTGGGGAATGATGCCGGACAGGTGGCTGAGGTGGTGGTGGGCGAGCGTTTTAGTGATAGCGACCATAACATGGTACAGTTTAGGCTTGTTATGGACAAAGAAATCGACAAGTTGCAAAAAAATGTTTTGGACTGGGGGAGAGTGGATTTTGGTAAAATAAGGCAGGATCTGGCCAAGGTAGACTGGGAACAGTTACTTGTGGGGAAATCTACAGAGGAGCAGTGGGGGGCGTTCAAAAAGGAAATGGGGAGGGTACAGACTCAACATGTTCCCCCTAGGGTGATAGGAAGGAGTAACAAGCCCAGAGAACCATGGATGACCAGAGATATTCAGGTTATGATGAGAAGGAAAAGAGAGGCTTTTAGCAGGTACAAGGGAAGCAAATCAGCAGAGGCATTAGTGGAGTACAGAAAGTGCAGGGTGAAGCTTAAGAAAGCAATTAGGAGAGCAAAGAGGGGATATGAGAAAGCTCTGGCTGGTAAAAGTAGGGAAAATCCCAAGATATTCTATAAGCATATCAATGGGAAGAGGATAACCAGGGAAAGAGTAGGGCCCATAAGGGACCAAGAGGGCAATCTATGGGTGGAGCCAGAGGACATCGCTAGAGTGTTGAATGAATACTTCACATCCGTCTTCACCCAAGAGAATGAGGATGAAGGTATCGATCTCGGGGAGAGAGACTGCGAGGTTCTTGAGCAAATTGAAATAGGGAGTGACAAGGTATTGGAGGTGTTGGCAGGCTTAAAAGTGGACAAATCTCCAGGTCCGGATGATGTGTGTCCCAGACTGCTGAGGGAGGCAAGGGAGGAGATGGCAAGGGGCTCTGACCCAAATTTTTAATTCCTCTCTGGCCATAGGGGAGGTGCCAGAGGACTGGAGAACAGCTAATGTGGTTCCGCTATTTAAGAAGGGTTGTAGAGATAAGCCAGGGAACTACAGGCCAGTGAGTCTCACGTCAGTGGTAGGGAAACTTTTGGAGAAAATTTGATTGAATTTTTTGAGGAGGTGACCAGGTGTGTAGATGAGGGTAGTGCAGTTGATGTAGTTTATATGGATTTCAGCAAAGCCTTTGACAAGGTCCCACATGGGAGACTTATAAAGAAGGCAAAGGCACATGGGATACAGGGTAATTTGACGAGGTGGATTCAAGATAGGCTTAGCTGTAGGAGGCAGAGGGTGATGACAGAAGGATGCTTTAGTGACTGGAAGCCTGTGTCCAGTGGCGTACCACAGGGATCTGTGCTGGGTCCTCTATTATTTGTCATTTATATAAACGACATAGATGACTATGTGGGGGTTAGGATTAATAAGTTTGCGGATGACACAAAGATTGGCTGGGTGGTTAACAGTGAGGTTGAGTGTCTTGGGCTACAGGAAGATATAGACGGGATGGTCAAATGGGCAGATAAGTGGCAGATGGAATTTAACCCTGAAAAGTGTGAGTTAATACACTTTGGAAGGAGTAATTTGACAAGGAAGTATTCAATGAACGGCATGACACTAGGAAGTTCTGAGGAACAAAGGGACCTTGGCGTGTGTGTCCATAGATATCTCAAGGCGGAGGGGCATGTTAGTGGGGTGGTGAAAAAGGCATATGGGACACTTGCCTTTATTAATCGAGGCATAGATTACAAAAGTAGGGAGGTCATGTTGGAGTTATATAGAACCTTGGTGAGGCTACAACTGGAGTACTGTGTGCAGTTCTGGTCACCACATTATGGGAAGGATGTGATTGCACTGGAGGGGGTGCAGAGGAGATTCACCAGGATGTTGCCTGGGGTGAAACATTTAAGTTATGAAGAGAGGTTGGATAGACTTGGGTTGTTTTCGTTGGAGCAGAGAAGACTGAGGGGGTGACCTGATCGAGGTGTACAAGATTATGAGGGGCATGGACAGGGTGGATAGGGAGCAGCTGTTCCCCTTAGCTGAAGGGTCAGTCACAAGGGGGCATAAGTTCAAGGTGAGGGGCAGGAGGTTTAGGGGGGATGTGAGGAAAAACTTTTTTACCCAGAGGGTGGTGACGATCTGGAATGTGCTGCCTGGGAGGGTGGTGGAGGCGGGTTGCCTCACATCCTTTAAAAAGTACCTGGATGAGCATTTGGCACATAACATTCAAGGCTATGGGCCAAGTGCTGGTAAGTGGGATTAGGTAGGTAGGTCAGGTGTTTCTCACGTGTCGGTGCAGACTCGATGGACCAAAGGGCCACTTCTGCACTGTGAGATTCTGTGAGGCGTGTGGAGCAAGTTAAAACCCTATAGGTTTCTTGGCACTCCCTTTGTGCAATGGACCTGACTTCAGCTGGAGTATTGTGTACAGTTCTGGGCTCCACACTATAGGAAGGATGTGAACACATTGAAGAGAGTACAGAAGAGGTTTACGAGAATGGTTCCAGGGATGAGAAACTTCAGTTACCAAGATAGATTGGAGAGGTTGGGACTGTTCTCCTTGGAGAGGAGAAGCTAAGAGGAGAGTTGATGGAGATGTTCAAAATCATGAGGGGGCTGGACAAAGCAGATGGGGAGAAGCTATTCCCGCTCATGAAAGGATCAAGAACAAGAAAGCACAGTTTTAAAGTGATTTGCAAAAGAAGCAAAGGTGACGTGAGAAAAAACTTTTCCACACACAAGTGGTTGGAGTCTGGAATGCACTGCCTGGAAATGTGGTGGAGACAGATCCAATTGAGGCATTCAAGAGGGCATTAGATGATTATTTGAATAGAAACAATGTGCAGGGGTAGAGGGAAAAGGCAGGGCAATGGCACTAGGTCATAATGCTCATTTGGAGAGCTGGTGCAGACATGATGGGCTGAATGGCCTCCTTAAAATTCTGTGATTCTGTGAAGTTGGTCTGGTTGCGATCTCACTACTTTTTGTTCTGGGTCCCCTTGTGTTCCCCGTGTGCACACCTTGGCATCGTCGCTGTCACTTGTACAATGCAGTGAGTCAGATATTGGGAAGGGGATTGCACAGAACTTGAGACAGGATTCTGTGTGTAGGTTCAACTGCAGGAGGCTGTTTGACTGGGTGCTGTTTCTCATTGCCACTCTTGTACACACTCTTGCTTTCGAACTTGCTCAGTCTGGCTCTGCCTTTCCCCATTAACCCTATTAATGGTGTCGCTATCAGTGCCTGGTCCTCTGTCAGCATTTGTAAACTGGTTTGAATCAGTGACGAGTTTTTACGTTTTGTTTTCATTCCAAACATTTGAAGTATGTGGTGGTGAGCAGCTGCTTGACAATTGCCTCTCTGTTCCCAGTCTACAGTGTGGGAATGAGCTGCCATCTTCTGGAGACCGGAGCTCTGAATTTCCTGTTGCCCCTCCCCCCCTCCTCCAACCCACTTTAGCTTCAACCATGTCGTGTAGCACAACCGCAGCACTTGGGATTTGAGGTTGCAGACTTTGATGGAGAATCGAGTTGGGTTTCAGGGACTGGAATGTGGGAAAGATTTGTGCTCTTTGTTCCCTTTCCAAACACATCCTCATCTCCCAGTCTCCACTCCTCATATTCTCCTTCTCCCCCTCATTCTTATCCTGTCTTTTTAAATTCCCTTCACTGTGTGCAGCCCATTAGATGCACGGTGTGGTCCTTTTTAGATTGCTGCTCAGTCACACATGCAAGTTTCTTAAAGGGACTGCTGCTTGTGCACGGTCTGTTTCTGTCCTGCACAACACATCTTCAATTAAGAGCATAATATAAGAGACAAGAGCAGGGATAGACCAGACTGCCCCTTGAGCTTGCTCTGCCATTCAATACCTTCAGGACTGATCTGCCTCAACTCCATCTTCCCATCCTCTTCCTCCCAGATTAATTAATTCCCCAAGAGGGCAAAGATCTGCCTAGCACCCCATGCAGCTTGGAGAGGGAATGTTGATCCTGAAAAGGTTTGGGACAGTTTGCTCTCTATCCAACCCCCTGGTGTATCTGTCCTGGAAATGTAGAGGGAGCTTTACTCTTGCAATGTGCTTCTTGTGAACCTGAACTTTGCTCTTACCTCAGGCTGTGTCATCTTGGGACCTGTTTGCAAAGTGTGAAAATTGAAGTGTCAGCTGGGCCTTGTTTGCAGTTGTAACACTTTGGCACAAATCCTTGCAATTTTTGGTTTCATAAATAATGACCTTACTGGAGTGTTGCCATGGTGATACTGTCTTGTTTTCCAACAGGACCCTCCTGGCATTTTCTCATAGATTCGATCACGAATTTCCAATAGTTCCTAAAGTAAAGATACCTGAAGAGCAAAAAGTTCAAAGCAAACTGAGCTGATGTTGAAACAAAAACAGAAAATGCTGGAAAAACTCAGCAGGTCTGACAACATCTGTGGAGAGAGAGAAAAACAGCTATGGTTTCGAGTCCGTATGACTCTTCAGAGCTCTGAAGAAGAGTCATAAGGACTCGAAACATTAACTCTGTCTTTCTCTCCACAGATGCTGTCAGGCCTGCTGAGTTTTTCCAGCATTTTCTGTTTTTGTTTCAGATTTCCAGCATCTGCAGTATTTTACTTTTATCTTGGTGTTTAATTGAGCTGACGCTGGGTCAGGAGCAGTGTCCTGGTCTGTTATTGAACCACACAGGAGACAGACAATTCTAGCTTCAATTCCTATCTGTGTTTACTTGATGCATCTTAATTAGGTCCTGTGAGTGGGGTCAAATTGCCTGGGTAAGACCAGCAGTTCCTGCTCATGATGGCCACAAAGAGCGAACACTATTGACTCTACAGGTCAGGAGGAGGTCACTTGGCTCAGTCTGCCCAAGCAAGACATTGCTGGCATTACAACTGGAGCCGTGTTTTCCCTGGAACCAGTTCTGTAAATCTTTTCCGCGCCCTCTCTAATGCCTTCACATCCTTCCCTAAAGTATGGAGCCCAGAATTGGATGCCTTACTTCAATTGAGGCCGAACTAGTGTTTTATAAAGGCTGACTGTAAGCTCCATGCTTTTGAATTCTAGGCCTTAATAATGCCCAGGATCCCAGATGCTTGATTAACTGCTTTCTCAACCTGCCCTGCCATTTTCAATAATTTGTGCACAAAAACCCCAGGTCCTCCTCCTCCTGTATCCCCTTTGATATTGTATCCTTTGTTTTAAATTGTCTCTCCATGTTCTTCTAACCAAACTAAATCACTTCACATTTGTCTGCATAATATTATATCTGCCACTTGTCTACCTATTTCATCTCTGGTCCCGGTCTGATTGATGCCTATAACTGTCCTTCTCACAAATCACAATACTTCCAGGCTTTGTGTCATCCAGGCAGTGTTAATGAGACTAATTTGCTTGATGTGGTGTACATGGACCTCCAAAAGGCATTTTATAAACTGCTGCGCAACAGACCTGTGAGTCAAGTTACAGCTCATGGAATACACGGGACAGTAGCAACAAGGGTAAAGCTGGATAAGTGACAGGAAACTGAGAGTAGTGATAAAAGCAAAAAACTGCGGATGCTGGAAATCCAAAACAAAAACAAAAATACCTGGAAAAACTCAGCAGGTCTGGCAGCATCGGCGGAGAGGGACACAATTAACATTTCGAGTCCTCATGACCCTTCAACAGAACTAAGTAAAAATAGAAGCGAGGTGAAATATAAGCTGGTTTAAGGGGGGCTGGGACAAGTAGAGCTGGATAGAGGGCCAGTGATAGGTGGAGATTGCCAAAAGATGTCACAGACAAAAGGACGAAGAGGTGTTGAAGGTGGTGATATTATCTAAGGAATGTGCTAATTAAGGGTAGAAAGCAGGACAAGCAAGGGACAGATAGCCCTAGTGGGGGTGGGATGGGGGGAAGGAATCGAAATAGGCTAAAAGGTAGAGATAAAACAATGGATGGAAATACATTTAAAAATAATGGAAGTAGGTGGGAAAAGAAAAATCTATATAAATTATTGGGGAAAAAAGGGGGTTATATCGGTACATCGATGATTACTTCGGTGCTGCTTCATGCTCTCGTCGGGACCTGGAAAAATTTATTAATTTTGCTTCCAATTTCCAACCCGCCATCATTTTCACATGGTCCATCTCTGACACTTTTCTTCCCTTCCTTGACCTCTCTGTCTCAATTTCTGGTGATAGACTATCCAACAATATTTGTTACAAGCCTACCGACTCCCACAGCTACCTTGACTACAGCTCCTCACACCCTGCTTCCTGTAAGGACTCCATCCCATTCACTCAGTTCCTTCGCCTCCATCGCATCTGTTCTGATGATGCCACTTTCAAAAACAGTTCCTCTGACATGTCCTCCTTCTTCCTTAACCGAGGTTTTCCACCCACGGTGGTTGACAGGGCCCTCAACCGTGTCCGGCCCATCTCCCACGCATCCGCCCTCACGCCTTCCTCTCCCTCCCAGAACCATGACAGGGCCCCCCTTGTCCTCACTTATCACCCCACCAGCCTCCGCATTCAAAGGATCATCCTCCGCCATTTCCGCCAACTCCAGCATGATGCCACCACCAAACACATCTTTCCTTCAACCCCCAGCGGCATTCCGCAGGGATCATTCCCTCCGGGACACCCTGGTCCCGTCCTCCATCACTCCCTACACCTCAACCCCCTCCCACGGCACCTTCCCATGCAACCGCAGAAGGTGCAACACCTGCCCCATTACTTCCCCTCTCCTCACTGTCCAAGGGCCCAAACACTCCTTTCAAGTGAAGCAGCATTTCACTTGCACTTCCCTCAATTTAGTCTACTGCATTCGCTGCTCCCAATGCGGTTTCCTCTACATTGGAAAGACCAAACGCAGACTGGGTGACCGCTTTGCAGAACACCTTCGGTCTGTACGCAACACTCCACCCTGCTCTCTTGCCCACATGTCCATCCTTGGCTTGCTGCATTGTTCCAATGAAGCTCAACGCAAACTGGAGGAACAGCACCTCATCTTCCGACTAGGCACTTTACAGCCTTCCGGACTGAATATTGAGTTCAACAATTTTAGATCATGAACTCTCTACTCCATCCCCACCCACTTTCCGATTTCCCCCCATCTTTTTTTCCCCAATAATTTATATAGATTTTTCTTTTCCCACCTACTTCCATTATTTTTAAATGTATTTCCATCCATTGTTTTATCTCTACCTTTTAGCCTTTTTTGATTCCTCCCCCCCACCCCACCCCCCACTAGGGCTATCTGTACCTTGCTTGTCCTGCTTTCTACCCTTAATTAGCACATTCCTTAGATAATATCACCACCTTCAACACCTCTTTGTCCTTTTGTCTATGACATCTTTTGGTTATCTCCACCTATCACTGGCCCTCTGTCCAGCTCTACTTGTCCCACCCCCCCTTAAACCAATTTATATTTCACCTATCTTCTATTTTTACTTAGTTCTGTTGAAGGGTCATTCGGACTCGAAACATTAACTGTGTTCCTCTCCGCAGATGCTGCCAGACCTGCTGAGTTTTTCCAGGAATTTTTGTTTTTGTAGTAGTGATAAACTATTGTTTTCTCAGAGGGGAAGAAGGAACCCCAAAGGATCGATATTAAGACCACTGCTTTTCTTGGTCTACATTAATGACCTTGACTTGGGTGTAAAGGGCATACTTTGGTCAAGTCAAGGTCAATAATATAGACCAAGAAAAGCAGTGGTGCTAATATCGATCCTTTGGGGTTCCTAATTCCCCTCTGAGAAAACAATAGTTTATCGCTACTCTCTGTTTCCTGTCACTCATCCACCTTTACCCTTGTTGCTACTGTCCCGTGTATTCCATGAGCTGTAACTTGACTCACAGGTCTGTTGCGCAGCAGTTTATAAAATGCCTTTTGGAGGTCCATGTACACCACATCAAGCAAATTAGTCTCATTAACACTGTCAGTTACCTCTTCCAATAAGTCAAGCAGGTTGGTTAAACACGATTTGCCCTTAGCAAATCCATGCAAGCTTTCCTGAATTAATCCATATTTGCCCAGATGACTATTAATTTTGTTCTGGATTATCAGCTCTGAAAGCTTTCCACTACCCGAGGTTCAACGGACTAGCCAAAGTTGCTGGGCTTATCCTCACACCCCTTTTTCAACAAGCGTGTAACATTGGGAATTCTCCAGTCCTCTGGCACCACCCCTGAGTCTAAGGAGTATTGGGAACGTATTGTCAATGCCTCTGCAATTTCCCTTTTGTTTTCTCCCATCAGTATCCTCGCATGTATGTTCTCTGATCCTGGTGACTTAGCAAGTTCAAGTACAATTTTTTAATTTTTAGCTTATTCACCTCCTTCACCATCAGTTTGGAAGCATTTTCCTCCTTGATAAAGAAGCAAAGTTCCCATTTAGTACCTGAGCCAACCCTCTGCCTCCAAACATAAAACTTCTTCTGGTCCCTAATTGGCCCCACTGCTTCATTTCCACCGTTTTATTAATCATTTGCCTATTGAAGACTTTTGCATTCCCTTTATGTTTGCTGTCAGTCTCTTATGCTCTCTCCTTGCTTCCTTTATTTCTCTTTTCACTTGCCCTCTGAATTTTCTACATTCAGCCTGGTTCTCAGTTGTATTATCCAGCTCGCATCTGTCATATTTTTTCGTGGAATTGCTGGCAAGGGCAGCATTTGTGGCACATCCATAATTGCCCTTGATTTCTAATTGCTAGGCCATTTGAGAGAGCATTTTAAGAATCAACCACAATGCTGTGGGTCTCGAGTCACCTGTAAGCCAGACCGGGTAGTGATAGCACATTTCCTTTCTTAAAGTACGTGGTCACCATCACTTTGTATTTCCAGATTTATTAATTGAATATAAATTACACCAGCTGTCATGGTGGGGTTTGAACCTGTGACCTCCGAGTATTCGTTTGGACCACCTTTCAGCTGGGCGCTTAGAAGTGCTCAAGGCAATTAAAAAGAGTCAGCATGGAAATGTGAAAGGAAAATCATGTTTAACCAATTTATTGGAGTATTTTTGAAGAAGTAACATATACTGTGAATAAAGGGGGACCTGTAGGCGTGCTGCACTTGGATTTCCAGAAGGCATTTGATAAGGTGCCACATCAAAGATTATTGCAGAAAATTAAAGCGCATGGTGTAGTGGGTAACATATTAGCATGGATAGAAGATTGGCTGACTGGTAGAAAACAGAGAGTATGCATAAATGGGTCTTTTTCTGATTGGCAGGATGTGACGAGTGGAGTCCCACAGGGGTCTGTACTGGGGCCTCAACTTTTTACGATTTACATCAATGACTTAGATGAGGGGAGTGAAGACATGGTAGCTAAATTTGCAGATGACACAAAGATAGGTTGGAAAATATGTAGTGAAGAGGACATGAGGAGGTTACAGATGGATATAGATTGGTTGAGTGAGTGGCAAAGATCTGGCAAATGGAGTTTAATGTGGGAAAATGTGAAGTTGTTCAGTTTGGCAGGAAGAACAAAAAAAGCAGAGTATCACTTAAATGGAGAATGGCTGTATAATTCTGAGGTGCAGAGGGATCTAGGTGTTCTAGTACATGAGTCACAAAAAGTTAGTATGCAGGCACAGCAAGTAATTAAGAAGGCTAATGGAATGCTATCCTTTATTACGAGAAGGATTGAACATAAAAGTAAGGATGTTATGCTTCAGTTATACAGGGCATTAGTGAGACTGCATCTCAAATACTGTGTGCAGTTTTGGCCTCCTTATTTAAGGAAGGATGTAAACGCATTGGAGGTAGTTCAGAGGAGGTTTACTAGATTGATACCTGGAATGAGTGGGTTGTCTTATGAGGAAAGGTTGGACAGACTGGGCTTGTTTCCACTGGAGTTTAGGGGAGTGAGGGGTGATTTGATTGTAGTATACAAGATCCTGAACGGCCTGGACAAGATGGATGTGGAAAGGATGTTTCCTCTTGTGGGTGAGTCCAGAACTAGGGGGCACTGTTTTAAAATTAGGGGTCGCCCTTTTAGGACAGAGATGAGGAGAAATTGTTTCTCTCAGAGGGTTGTGCGACTTTGGAACTCTCTGCCTCAGAAGGTGGTGGAGGTGGGGTCAGTGAATATTTTTAAGGCAGAGGTAGATAGATTCTTGTTCGGCAAGGGAAGCAAAGGTTATCGGGGTTATATGGGAATGTGGAATTCCAAACACAAGAAGATTAGCCATGATCTTATTGAATGGCAGAGCAGGCTCGAGGGGCCAAATGACCTACTCCTGTTCCTAGTTCTTATGTTCATATGATCTCTGGGTTACTAGTCCAGTGACGTTACCACTACCCCATCGTCTCCGCCCCTGTACATATTTTCTTTTACATCTTCCTCTCCACCTCTTTCATCATCCAGGGAGCTCTGGCTTTATTTGTCCTACTTTTTTCCCTTGTGGAATGTATCTTAACTGTACCTGAATCATCTCTTCTTTAAAGTCAGCCTATTGTTCACCTTACGATGACATATTCCCAGTTCTGATCACACTTTTTTGAAAAAATTGATTAGATCCTCTTGACTTTCTCTGTCCCAGTGCTTAAAAAGCTGCTAATTTTCCATTGCTGCCTTTATCTCTAGATCTTTTCTCAATACATCTGTTCATCCTCAGGAGGTGCGTGTCACTGACAAAGCTGGCATTTATTTCCCATCCTCAGTTGCCCTGTAAAGGGCGTGTCGGGCCACCTTCTTGAACCGTTGGTAGCGGTTTGATCCAACTGAGATATCTATGTTTCTTTGAGAGAGGTCCATGGGAAATCCAGATGGTCCGAGAGGTCTCCATTCTAATATGGTGAGGATGGAGAGAGAGAGGGAAGAATGGGTGTTGGAAGATGGGGTAATGTGAGTTCACAAAGCAGAGAGGAGAACTGAGAGGGATATTATCAGACTCTGAGGCTGTGGTATTAAGTGCCAGGTTGGTCCAGTGGGTAGTATTCCTGCCTTTGAGTCAGAAGGTACAGGGTTCAAGAGGCTTGAGCACAAAACCATATTGAGATTCCCAGCGCAATGCTCAAGGAGCTCAGCATTGTTCAAGAGTCAGGCTGTCCTGGTCAGTACTTATCCCTCAACTAAATCCTACATTACAACAGTAACTACACTTCCGGAATCTTCATTGGGTGTAAAGTGCTTTGAGTCTTGAACAGTGTTATATAAGTGCAAATCTTTTTTAATGTGAAAACTCATTTCCTGTACAGTTAGCTTATTGCTGTTTGTGGGATCTTGCTGTGCTTAAATTGGTTGCCTCAGTTTCCAGGATTAGCTCGAGTCTCTAAGAATTAAAGATCAATTTCCAGGACACTGTTGGGAGGAGAAAGATCACAGGCATTGACCATTAAGCTCCTAAATCCCCTTGGGCACAGTGCAGTGCCCCAAATTCTTAACTGCTGCCACCCTATGCCATAAGGTGTGTTGGCCAGAATGTGTGACTACAAGTGTCCGATGAACAGAGAGGGGGTCAGGAAGAGAGGGAGAGTGATTATTCTCTCTGTGATATGAGATCATCAATTTAATGTCCTCACTAAGTGAAGAGAGAAGCTTTTCTATGGTGCCTTTTATAACCTTGGAAGATCCTGTAATGCTTCACGACAACAAAGTACTGTTAGTGTTGTCATTGTCGTCATGTAGAAAACACATCAGCAAATTTGTGCACAGCAAGATCCCACAAACAGCAATGTGATAATGACCGGATAATCTGTTTTAGTGATGCTGGTTTGAGAAATAAATCTTGGCCCTGCTTTTATCAAATAGCCTTGTGGAAGCCACATGCCAGAACAGCCAAGGCTTTTGTTGAAGATCTTGTCTGAAAATTGGCATCTCTGACAGTGCAGCGTGCCCTCACTGCTGCACTGGGAATGTCAGCTGAATTATGGGCTCGACTGCCTCAACTGGGTTTGATGCGGGGCTCTTGGGGGACAGCAGGGAAGTGGGACTAGTTTAGGATTGATGGAGCTTTGGCAAAGGGTGGGACTGGGGATTCATTGGCAGTTATGGAGGGCATGGGGAGACAGCAGGGCATTAATCTGGGATTGATACAGGGCGTGAGATCGGGGAAACAAAGCGGGCTTAGTTTGAGACTGAGACAGTGCTAGAGAGAGATGGTGGAGCAGTGGGATTAGGCTGGGATTGTGACAGGACTTTGGGGAGAATGGGGATTGGTTTGGGATTGATAAAGGACTTTGCAGAGAAAGCAGCTTTTCCTCTCTGGTTGAGACTGTTGCCTGGTATTTTATTTGATCCATTGCCATATTCTGACCGCATTTTGATTCTTTCCAGTACCTGCAGATGAAGTGGCCTCTGTTAGATGTACAGGCGGCCAGCTGTCTCAAAGATTCACCATCTCCCATCCACCTGGTGAGTAACATCAAACATTTTGTGAGTTGGCTGGAGCATGGGGCCAGGCGATGAGCTGACCACTTGGACTGGAGCAGCCAATTTATTCTGGGTGGGTGGCGAATGCCGCTGAGAAACTGACAGACCGACCACTGGGGCAAAGTGTGAAGTCATCCACTTTGGATTTGAGATCAATCCCAAGTCTTTTAGAAAGAACAAAATGATGATAACTGAGGAACTGTAAATGAGCAGCGAGGTTTTGGGGCCCAAGTACAGAAATCATTAAAGTGCTGATGGAATGTTGGCTTTTGTCTCATATGGGCTGGAATATAAAGGAGCAGTTGTGCTTCAGTTATAAAGAGCTCTGGTTAGACCCCATCTGGACTAACTGCGTTCATTTGTTCATTCGGGAAGGATGGGGGATGGCGTAGGGTAGGTGATGGGGTAGTGGTATTGTTGCTGGACTAGTAATCCAGGGACCCAGGGTAATGCTCTGGGGACCCGGGTTCTAATTGACAATCTGGAATTGTCTCTTCCAAAATGCGGTGGAGGCTGGAGGTCAGTTGAACATTTCAGCACCGAGATGCTCACCACTTGCAACTTGATTTCTATTGAATGAGTGGATTAAGGGTTACAGAAGTGAGGCGGATTGATAGAGTTCAGAAGGGAAGGAAATCTGCTGTCCTTACCTTGTCTGGCCTACATGTGACTCCAGACCCACAGCAATGTGGTTGACTCTTAAATGCCCTCTGAACAAGGGCAGTTAGGGATGGGCAATAAATGCTGACCTAGCCAGCGATGCCCACATCCCATGAATGAGTTAAAAAAAAAGAATTCTGGGCATCACATCTCAAGAAGAATAGTTTGGCCTTGGAGGATGTGCAATGCATATTTACCAACATAAGACTGGGACTTAACAGGGTTTATTTGTGATGACAAGTTGCACAGACTAGGCTTGTACGCCCTAGAGTATGGACGATTAAAAAGTGATTCAATCAAGATGCATAAAATGATTAAAGCATTTGACAGCGTAGGTACAGAGAAACAATTTCCTCGGATTTGGGGAGTCTAGAATAAGGGAAAAAAACTTGGAAATTGGATGCAGGTCATTCAGGGATGATGTGAGGAAACACTTCTTCACACACACAGTGGAAATCTGGAATTGTCTCCTCCAAAATGCTGTGGAGGCTGGAGGTCAGTTGAACATTTCAGCATCGAGATGTTCACCACATGCATCTTGGTTTCTGTTGAATGAGTGGATTAAGGGTTACAGAAGTGAGATGGATTGATAAGAGTTCAGATACAGATCACTCTTCCTCTCGCTATTTCCCCCACCCGCCCCTCGCAAATGCACTCACCTCTCCCTCCCCACCCACTTCACCTTCCTTAATCTCTGCAGTGTTGTTTATCTCACACTGGGTTGATGGAAATGTGAGGGACCCTTGGGGTGTGGCGCAACCCTTGGGGTGTGGCGCAACCCCTGGGGTGTGGTGCAACGGGATTTCTTATCAATGAACCACAGGGGTCGGGGAATCTGTGGAAATGTGCTGACTGCTGTGTCCTCTCTCTGTTTCCTGTAGACGAATAGGTTGCCTCTGGTGCAGCATGCTCACCACATGCATCCCCTCACTCCACTCATTACATACAGCAACGAGCACTTCTCTCCAGGGAACCCAGCCCCTCATCTATCTTCTGAGCTCGACTCCAAGGCTGGTGAGTAATTCAATTTGCCTTCAAACTTGGCCTTTCTGGAATCCTGACCACCATCTTGATTCTCTGCTCTCTTTTTGTCCTTTGTCGCAGGACTCCCTCGGGTTCCACACCCCTCCGAGCTGTCTCCTTACTACCCGCTGTCTCCTGGCACAGTGGGGCAGATCACTCACCCATTGAGCTGGGTCATGCCACCGTAAGACATTCCGTTATTTCTCTCTTCTGCCTCCCGCCGGCAATCTTTTGGCCTTTGTCTTGTCTCCAGGAATTGCAGCAATTGGTGTTGTAGATGATGCCCATGCCCTGCCAATCCTCTCAGTGGCACTCTGCCCAATCAGCATGCTAGATCGCCAGGCAGCTACAAGGTCAGACATTGATTGTAAACCTCGGTGATCATTGGTTCAGATCTGGCTGTGAGTAATGGACCCAAAGGATCATCTCTCGGCTGTGGGAGAAGTAGAGCCCCTGGCATCACACCAGTTATCAAGAGGGAAAAGTGTATTCATCAACACCTTTTTTGATTTCAGGTTACCTCAAAGTGCTTAACCACCAGCCAAGTAGCACTCTCTCCTTTCAGCCAGAAGGTCATATCTTCAAGCCCCCACTCTCGAGACTTGATCATATTATCTAGGCTGACACTCCGAGTTTTAATACTGAGGGAGGTGCTGTCTGACACACCAGACAGTAACCGAGGCCCCAGCTGCCCTCTCAAATGGACATGAAAGATCCAATGGCCATTCTTGGAAGAAGAGCAGGGAGTCTCACCCTCAGGTCAAAATCTATCCCACAGCCAACACCAATGCAACAGATTCTTTCATTGTTATCATGTTGCTGTTTGTAGAATTTGTTGCAGACAAATTGGCTGCAATGTCTCCTACCTTAAACTTCAGAAGAACCTCATTGCTTCCAAAGCATTTTGGGATAATCTGAGATCATGAAATGTGTTATCGAAACGCAAGTCTCTCTTCCTAGAGGGAACTTTACTCTATATCTAACCCCGTGCTGTACCTGTCCTGGGAGTGTTTGATGGGGACAATGCAGAGGGAGCTTTACTCTGTATCTAACCCCATGCTGTACCTGTCTTGGGAATGTTTGATGGTGACAGTTAGAGGGAGCTTTACTCTGTATCTAACCCCTGTGCTGTACCTGTCCTGGGAGTGTTTGATGGGGACAGTGTAGAGGGAGCTTTACTCTGTATCTAACCACATGCTGTACCTGCCCTGGGAGTGTTTGATGGGGACAGTGTAGAGGGATCTTTACTCTGTATCTAACCCCGTGCTGTACCTGTCCTGGGAGTGTTTGATGGGGACAGTGTAGAGGGATCTTTACTCTGTATCTAACCCCGTGCTGTACCTGTCCTGGGAGTAAGTGACGGGGACATTGTCTAACACTTTGCACCACATCTGGTGCTTGTGTTGCAGTGACATGAGCAGTATGGAAGATCTAAAGGAACAAAGTGGGCCCCAAATAAGTGAAGAATTAGAATTCTAGAACCTTAGAGCAGAGATGGAGACCATTTGGCCCTTGGTGCCTGTATCAACATTGGAGCTGAAATTTGAATGGAATCTGGAGTTAGCTGCACTGGAGCTTCTTGGAACCCTGAGTGCTGTCTGGAGTGGGTAGATGAGGGGGTTGGGGGTGGCAGGGATTGTCCCCTGGGAATAGGTGGGAAAGATTGGGGAGTGGCCATGAGTTGGATGAGGGAATGTTGCCAAGCTGCTGGGTGGTGGCTTTTGATTTGTTATTTATTCCTCTCGTTTACCTCCTGTTTTGTTTGTGTTGAGTCAGTGGAGTGGGATTCCAGCTTGTTCACTGATGTTGTTGTGTCCCAGGCAAAGTCCACCGCTCTACCCGATTCCAGCAGGAAGCTTCAGGCCCTCCTACCACACAGCGCTGACTGTCAATGCTTCCATGTCCAGGTGTGTGGAAGCTTCTACGTTTTCTGTTTTACCTGTTGTTCAGAGACCCCGACAGAAGAGTGCAGTTTCCACTGTCCTCCTGTGGCCACCGTGGGGACAGTAGAACGCGACTGGCTCCACACCCTGGCAGCCTGTGCAAGGCCAGTACACTGCTATTGACCCTCGCCTTCCCCTGCAGTCAGTGCAGGTCTACTGCCCCCTGACTGCCCCACCCTGCCCCCACCTTCAAAGCCTGTTCCTCATAAGAGACTGTAACCTCAAATTCAAACTCACGAGATTGAAGAGAAATGATTAACCTGGCTGGGTGAAAAAGACAGAAATTACAGACCATGGATATAGATTTGAATTGAAAGGAAGTGACTTGTGACGCTCCAAAAGGATTGATTTATTAACCACTTAGATAAAAGAATAGAAAGCTATATTTCCAAGTTTGGTGATGACAGAAGGATTGGCGGTACACAAAGTGGAGAGGAGAGACATGAGTAGATTGAGTGGATGAAACAGTGGCAGCTGGATTTCAACACAGGCAAGTGTGAGGTCAGCCGTTGGGGGAAAGTAGAAAGATCTGAGTAGTATTCAAATGATGAAAAGTTAGGAAAAGTGGAGATCCAAAGAGATTGAGGGACCCATGTACACAGATCACTATATTATACTGGTCAGCTACAGAAAAGCTTGTGACATGCTGGCCTTTCTATCTAAAGGGCTAGAATATAAAAGGGATGGAGTTTTACTGCAGCTGTTCAGTTTCTGGTTAGACCACACCTGGAGTACGGTGGACAGTTCTGGTTAGACCACACCTGGAGTACGGTGGACAGTTCTGGTTAGACCACACCTGGAGTACGGTGGACAGTTCTGGTTAGACCACACCTGGAGTACGGTGGACAGTTCTGGTTAGACCACACCTGGAGTACGGTGGACAGTTCTGGTTAGACCACACCTGGAGTACGGTGGACAGTTCTGGTTAGACCACACCTGGAGTACGGTGGACAGTTCTGGTTAGACCACACCTGGAGTACGGTGGACAGTTCTGGTTAGACCACACCTGGAGTACGGTGGACAGTTCTGGTTAGACCACACCTGGAGTACGGTGGACAGTTCTGGTTAGACCACACCTGGAGTACGGTGGACAGTTCTGGTTAGACCACACCTGGAGTACGATGGACAGTTCTGGTTAGACCACACCTGGAGTACTGTGGACAGTTCTGGCCACTGCACCTTAGAAAGGAGAGATTAACCTTGGAAGGAGGGCAGTACAAATTCACCAGAATGTTAACAACGCTCCAAGAGTGAGGTTTCTTTTTTCTTTTATGGGATGTGAGTGTCACTAGCAAGGCCAGCATTTGTTGCCCATCTGAACTGCCCTCGAGAGGAGAAATGACATGAACTAGAATGGAAGGCTCTGGGGTGATATGATTTTTAAGCTTTTGAAGGAATGGGTAGGATAGGTAGAGAGAAACATGTTTTGCTGGTAGAGATGCAATAACCTTAAATCTGAGCCAGACCATTCAGAAGTTTGGAAACACTTCTCGTCATACCCAGGGTGGGAGATGTTTGGAACTGTCTCCCACAAAAAGCCATTGATGCTTTCTCAATGGGTTTCAAATCTAACATCAGAAGATTTTTGCTGGCCAGTGAATGGAGATAAGATACAGATCAGCCATGATCTCATGGAACAGTGACTCAGACGTCAGGGGCTGAATGGTCGTCTCCTGTACCATGTTCCTCTGACTGCACTCCAAAAAATACTTAATTGACTGTGAAGTGCTTTGGCTCATCCTAGGGTCCTGAAAGGAGCTAAAGGGACGCAAATTCGGACTTGATCTTTCAGTTTGGTGAATGTGAGGCTTGGCATTCAGGTGTGGGCTTTCAGCCTGATGGATCATAGGATCGATAAGAAATAGGAGCAGGAGTAGGCCATTCGGCCCCTTGAGTCTGCTCCACTCGTCAGTAAGATCATGGCTGATTGACTTTGGTCTTAACTCCTCTTTTCTGCCTGCCCACCGTAACCCTGGACTCCCTTGTAGATCAAAAGTCTACCTAACTTAGCTTTGAATATATTCAAGGGCCCAGCCTCCATTGCTCTCTGGGGAAGAGAATTCCAAAAATTAATGACCCTCAGAGAAATTCCTCCTCGTCTCAATCTCAAATGAGAAGTCCATTAATTTGAAACTGTGCCCCTTGGGCCTTGATTGCCCCATAAGGGGTAACATCCTGAATCTACCCTTGTCAAGCCCCCTCAGAATCTTATATGTTACCATAAGATCACCTCTTATTCTTCTAAACTCCAATGAGTGTAGGTCCAACCTCCTCAACATTTGCTCATAAGACAAACCCATCATCCCAGGAACCAGCCCAGTGAATCTTCTCTGAACTGGTCCTAATGCAAGTATGTCCCTCCTGAAGTTAGGAGGCCATAACTGTACGCTGTACTCTAGCTGGGTTTCACCAATGCCCTCTACAATTGCAGTAAGACTTTCTTACCTTTATACTCCATCCCCCTTGCAGTCAAGGCCAATGTTCTCTTTGCCTTCCTCATTACTTGTTGTACCTGCATGCTAACATTTTGTGATTGATGTACCAGGACACCCAGATCCCTCTGAACCACTTGCTCCATTTAAATAATATTCTGCTTTTCCATTGTTCTTGCTGAAGTGAACAACCTCACATTTTCCCAATTGGACTCCGTCTGCAAAATTTTTGCCCACTCGCTTAACTTAACCAAATCTATTTGCAAACCCTTTGTGACCTCCTCACAGTTTACATTCCTACTTATTTTTGTAGCATCATCAAATTTGGCTACAGTACAGCTGGTCCTTTCATTCAAGTCATTAATGTAGATTGTAAATAGTTGACGTCCGAGCCCTGGTCCCTGTGACACGCTAGTAGTTACAGTTTGCCAACCTGAAAATGACCCATTTATCCAGACCCTGTTTCCTGTTAGTCATTCCTCAATACATGCTGACACACTACCCCCAACATGAGCTCTTAGCTTGTGTAGTAACCTTTTATGTGGCACCTTTTGGAAATTCAAATGCACGACATCTATTGGTTCCCCTTTATCCACCGTGTTTGTTACATCCACAAAGAAGCCCAAATTTGTCAAACATGATTTCACAGTGACTGGGCAGATGTGGGATTAGAGTGGAGGGTTGGACAAAGCTACAGAGCTTTTAAAGCAGGAGCTAAGATAGTTTTGGTCTTCCCATGGTTCAGCTGATTGAAGGTTTGGTTCGCCCATGCCTTGATATTGACCAGATTAGATTGGAATTTCCAATTGAATGAGCGTTGCACTTAGCAATTGAGAGCACTGCCTCAGTTGCCTGGCAGAGTTCTTTGTTTGCCTACTTTCTTGACTGATGCTGCTTCTTTGAAGGTTTTCTCCTCACATGGCCCCAGCACCACATGCTTCACATGCAACTGGAATTCCTCATCCAGCCATAGTGACAACAGGTATCAAACAGGAGCGGCTTCATAACCAGCCCAGCCCCAACGATGCCTCGTAAGTATGCCATTCCTTTCTTACTGCTCTAAGTTTTGGACGTTAAGCAGTAAATGGAATAATTTGCATATGGTATCAATTGGCTCTGATTTCAGAGTTAATCGTGAGGCGGGGTGGAGGGTAGGGGTGATGGTTCAGGGTCAAGGTGTGGAAAATGGCGTAAAACATCACCTCCATGATGGCGGACATACTATGAAAAGAAGATTCATTTCCTGGCACAGATTTCCTGAGATATTGGATCATGTATTGGTTCCAATGGGAAGAGGGTTTAGTCCATTGGGATTCTGCACAGTGGGAGTGAATGGAAAGGAGTGTGCTCCATTGGGGTTGTGTTCAATGAACTTGGCCCTGCTCCCATGAGTGAAGTACAGGGTTGAGGTTAGCATTAGAAGGGGTGTGTTGTATGTATGCACCTCCACATCCAGTGTCTCCTGTCTTGGTCAGCTCTTCGTGATGTGAACCGTGTGTTTATTTCAGGAAGCCCCTGGTGGTGAAGAAGGAAGATGAGAAGAGGAAGCCTCACATCAAGAAGCCACTGAACGCTTTCATGTTGTACATGAAGGAGATGCGGGCTAAAGTGGTGGCGGAGTGTACACTGAAAGAAAGTGCTGCCATTAACCAGATCCTGGGACGCAAGGTTAGTCAGGGCCAGGGCCAGGGCCAGGGTGGGCCTCATGTATTACGATGGAGGCTGCCTGCAGAACCTGTACTGATTCTGGACCCACTGCAGTTGTCTCCTAGTCAATCTCTCCGCATTATCACATTAATGTCATTTTAACATGTTCTGCAGATAATTTCCATTTCCTGTTTGATAATAGTTCCTGTGAAGTGCCTTGTGACATTTTACAAAATTAAAGGTGCCCTATAAACACAAGTTGTTGTTCAGCTTGTATTGGCTTGAACCTGGAGCAGGATCCTGATTGAAGTGGATTCCAGAAAATCTCCTCATTGCTCAGACTCTGGCTGTATGAGCCGGGGGTGGATGGGATATGCTTTAGTTGGGAGGGATGGGGGTGAATTGTTAGACCCCAGGGTTGTCTCCTACACTTTCTGCAGGTGAACTCTCTCATTGTTTCTCCTGACAGTGGCACGCTTTGACTAGAGAAGAGCAGTCGAAATATTACGAACTCGCGAGGAAGGAGCGACAACTTCACTCTCAGCTGTACCCTGGGTGGTCAGCACGGGACAATTATGTGAGTATCCAGCTTGGGTTGACCAGTGGGGAGAGGCTGGGGAATGTGATTTAATTTGGAGTGTGTGTGAGACTGGGACCCCCTCACCCCCTCGGTCTCACAAGGTACCAGCTGGACAGAGCCAAGGAGAGGCTAGGTGAGTTCAGGCCAGCTGCACCAGGACAGCCATCAGTGTTCTAACCATCTCCTGACTGTGACAGCATTATTTTTTTCCTTGCCATGCCCCACATCTCACTGTTTGATGTTGATCGTGGAAGGGAAGCACTGACTCTGAAGTATCTGTTTGACAGGGGAAGAGGAAGAAGAGGAAACGGGACAAGCAGCAGGCAGAGACAGACAGTCGAGGTGAGGTGTGCGTGCGTGTGTGTGATTGAAGCCCGGTTGTCTAGCTCTGCTGTGTCATGTGTGTGTGTTTTTGGGTCAGTTGGATGTCAGAGCTTCAGGAAGCCAGTGCTGTGTGAGGGATTTCCTCCCTCTGCAACTCCCTGATGTGGGCCATGTTTCACCTCCTGAGCAGATCAGGGGCGGGTAGTGTGAATGAGCATTGTGGGTGTGGTTGGGTGGGGGCAAAACTCCAGGGATTCCAACAAGAACCTCGGAAGTCAAAGCCTTAACTGATTGATTGAGGGGAGGACTCCTGTTTATTTCGGAGCTTTTACACCCTCAGGACGTCCCAAAGCCAATGAAGTGCTCCTTGAAATGTAATCACTGTTGTAATGTAGAAACCATGGGAGCCAATTTGTACACAGAAAATGCCACCACAGCAGTCAGATAAAATTATGTGTTTTAGTGATGTTGGTAGAGGGATAAATGTTGATGTGGACACTGGAGAGAACTCCCTTGCTCTTCCAATAATGGCTGTAAGATTTTTCACATCCGCCTGAGAGATTTGGTGAGCCTCAGTTTAATGTCTGATGTGCAATAAAGGACCTTGGACATTGCTCCCTCAGCACAGCCCCCGACACCACCCCCACCCCCCACGAATATATTGACGGATTAAACCTCTTCAAAATATAGATTGCATCCGTGCATTTCCAAAGACAAGAGGGAACAAAAAGTACTGTCCCACCCTCAGTTACTGACCCTCTGACAGTGAACCCACATGAGTAATGCCCCTCCAACAGTTCAGTGCTCCCTCAATACTGACCCTCCAACAGCACAGTGCTCCCTGAGTACTGACCATCTGATGTTGCAGCACTCCCCAAGTATTGGCAGTGAAGTTCAGATCGAGCATGTATTTCTTTCTTCATTCATGGGATGTGGGCATCACTGGCTAGGCCAGCACTCATTGTCTATCTCAATTGCGCTTAAGGAGGTGGTGGTGAGCTGCTTTCTTGAACTGCTGCAGTCCATGTATCATAGGTACACTCACAGTGCTTTTAGGGAGAGAGTTCCAGAATTTTGACCCAGTGACAGTGAAGGAACAGCGATATATTTCCAAGTCAAATGGTGAGTGGCTTGGAGTGGAAAGTTGAGGTGGTGGTGTTCCCATGTATCTGCTGCCCTTGTTCTTCTTGATGGTAGCAGTTGTGGGTTTGGAAGGTGCTGTCCCAGAAGGCATGGTGAGTTTCTGCAGTGCATCTTGTAGATGGTACACACTGCTGCCACTGTACATCAGTGGTGGAGGGAGTGAATGTTTGTGGATGGGGCGCCAATCAAGCCGGCTGCTTTGTCCTGGTTGGTGTCAAGCATCTTGAGTGCTATTGGAGCAGCACTCATCCAGGCAAGTGGGGAGTATTCCATCACACTCCAGACTTATGCCTTGTAGACAGTGGGAAGTCTTTGGGGAATCAGGAGGTGAGTTACTTGCTGCAGAATTCTTAGCCTCTGACCTGCTCTTGCAGCCACAGTATTTATGTGGCTAATCCAGTTCCATTTCTGGTCAATGGTAACCCCCAGGATGTTGATCGTGAGGGATTCATCAATAGTAATGTCATTGAATGTCAAGGGGCGATGGTTAGATTCTGTCTTCTTGGAGGTGGTCATTGCCTGGCACTTGTGTGGCGTGAATGTTACTTGCCACTTGTCAGCCCAAGCCTGGATATTGTCCAGGCCTTGCTGCATTTGGACATTGACTGCTTCAGTATCTGAGCAGTTGCAAATGGTGCTGAACATTGTGTAATCATCCCTACTTCTGGGCTTACAATGGAAGAAAGGTCATTGATGAAGTAGCTGAAGATGGTTGGGCCAAGGACACTACCCTGAGGAACTCCTGCAGTGATGTCCAAGAACTGACATTATTGACCTCCCAACAACCACAACCATCTTCCTTTGTGCTAGGTGTGACTCCAACTGGTGGAGACATTTCCCCCTGATTCCCATTGACTCCAGTTTTGCTAGGACTCCTTGATGCCACATTTGGTCAAATGCTGCCTTGATGTCAAGGGCAGTCACTCTCACTCTGGAGTTCAGCTCTTTTGTCCATGTTTGGCTGTAATGAAGTCAGGAGCTGAGTGACCTTGGCAGAACCCAAACTGAGTGCCAGTGAGCAGGTCATTGTTAAGCTAGTGCTGCTTGATAGTGCCGTTGATAACACCTACCATCACTTTACTGATGAATGAGAGTATACTGATGAGGTGGTCATTGGCTGGGTTGGATTTGTCCTGTTTTTTGTGTACAGGACATACCGGGGCAATTTTCCACATTGCTGGGTAGATGCCAGCATTGTAACTCTTTCGAGTCAAAACCAAATAAGCTAATTTAACAAATCAAGGGACAAAGTAAAAGGCAGCCCCTTAAAGGGAAACTGCAAAAATAAAAGACAAAATTTAAAGGAAACTTGCCAACATTAAATCACAATATGATAAAAGACCCCAGTCCCCGCGGTGCGCACCGAGCACAGAAGGCCTTGATGGTGCCGGCAGACACCACGTGCTCCCTCTCCAGGGACACCCGGCTGCGAAAGAGAGGCAGACCGTCGGGTCGGACAACCCCCCCCGATCGCCCGTTGCCTGGACCTGTTAATGGCCAACTTGGCCAGGCCCAGGAGCAGGTTCACGAGGAGGTCCTCCTCCCTCCCCGACCCTCACTGCACTGGGTGCTCGTAGATCAGGAGCGTGGGGCTGAAGTGCAAACAAAACAACAGTAAAAGGTTTTTCAAGAAACAAAAAAGGGGGTGCAGCTACAACAACCTACATAAGTGTGGTGCGTGGACTCCACAAGGACACAAAAGACACAGGCATCTTGGGAGTTGGTGAACCGTATGGAACGCCAGTGCTGTAGCTGCACTGGAACAGCTTGACTCTGGGCATGCAAATTCTGGAGCACAAGTCTTCAGTGCTTTTGCCAGAATATTGCCATAGCCTTTGCAGTATCCAGTGCCTTCAGCCATATCACTTGGAGTGAATTGAATTGACTGAAGATTAGCATCTGTGATGCTGGAGACTGGATGAGGAGGCCAAGATCGATCAACCACTTGGCACTTCTGGCTGAAGATTGTTGCAAATACTTTAACCTTAACTTTTGCTCTGATGTGCTAGGCTCCCTCGTCATTGAGGATG
The DNA here is from genome assembly GCF_964194155.1 of Cetorhinus maximus. Taxonomy (NCBI): domain Eukaryota; kingdom Metazoa; phylum Chordata; class Chondrichthyes; order Lamniformes; family Cetorhinidae; genus Cetorhinus; species Cetorhinus maximus. The sequence goes on along the minus strand of NC_135898.1, from coordinate 1,456,639 downwards.
GGGCTATTTGAGGACCCTCCCCGTCTAGTGAATTGTTCAATCGTCCACCACTGTTCATGACTGGATGTGGCAAGACTGCAGAGCTTAGATTTGATCCGTTGGTTGCGAATCACTTAGCTCTGAATATGACTTACTGCTTCTGCTGTTAGCTACGCAAGTAGTCCTGTGTTGTAGCTTCACCAGGCTGACACCTTATTTTTTGTTATGCCTGGTTCTCCTCCTGGCATGCCTTCCTGCACTCTTCATTGAACCAAGGTTGAGCTCCTGGCTTGGTGGTATTGGTAGAGTGGGGGATATGCCGGGCCATGAGGTTACAGGTTGTGTTCTAGTACAATTCTGCTGCTGATGGCCCACAGCGCCTTATGGTTGCCCAGTCTTGAGTTGCTAGATCTGTTTGAAATCTATCCCATTTAGCACGGGGATAGTGCCACACAACACGATGGAGGGTATCCTTAATGCGAACATAGGAACCTCATCTCCACAAGGAATGTGCGGTGGTCACTCCGACCAATAGATTCTTCTGTTGGTGAGGATGAGGTCAAGTATGTTTTTCCCTCTTGGTTCCCTCACCCCCTGCCGCAGACCCAATCTAGCAGCTATGTCCTTTAGGACTCGGCTAGCTCTGTCAGTAGTGGTGCTATCGAGCTACTCTTGGAGATGGACATTGAAGTCCGCCGCCCACAGTACATTCTGTGCCCTTGCCAACCTCAGTGCTTCCTTCAAGTGGTGTTCAACATGGAGGAGCCCTGATTCATCAGCTGAGGTGGGGGGTGGTCATGGGCAGGGGTGGTAGGTGGTAATCAGCAGGATGTTTCCTTGCCCATGTTTGACCTGGTGCCATGAGACTTCATGGGGTCCGGGGTCGATGTTCAGGACTCCCAGGGCATTTAGCACTTGGAGCCTGTTTGATGTTCAACGAGATCATGGCTGATCTGGAATCTAACTCCATCTATTCATTTTTGCCCCATATCTCTAAACACCTTTGTTTAACAAAAATTAAACCATCTCAGTTTTAAAGTTAACAATTGATCCGGCATCAATTGCCATTTGCGGAGAGCATTCCAAATTGTGTGAAGAAGTATTTTCTAATTACATTCCTAAATGGTCTGGCTCTTAACTTTTAGACTACTTCCCTCTGTTTACCCTATCTATACCTCTTAATATTTTGAAAACTTTGATTAAATTACTCCTGAGCCTTCTAAATTCCAGGGAATATGACTGTAATTTGTGTAGTCTCTCTTAAACAAGTAACATTTGAGTAAACTTCTGTTCCAGTCTCTCCAAGGCCAAGATATCCTTCTGAAGATCTGCTGCCCAAACTTCAGCCATTGCTCCAGGTGTTGTCTAACCAGGGCTTTCAACTGCTGAAGCATGACATCTCTAGCCTTGTATTCTGTTCCTCTGGATGTAAAGGCCAGCATTCCATTCACCTTTCCGATTCCTTCTGTACCTGTTCAGAGCATTTTAATGATCTCTATAGGCGGACCACATGTGCCTACATGGAAGTCCATGTGCTAGTTTTGCCTATTCACTTATCCTATCAATATATCTAATTTTATGCTTGCATCTACACTGCTTGCAATGCTGCCTATCATTGTGACATCAGACAATTTGGTATGTAGCTTTCTATCCCATCATCTAAGTTTATAAAATACAGTCAATAGTCGAGGCCCCAACGCAGATCCTTGTTGGACACCCTGCCAATTGGAGAACCTCCCCATGATCCCTCTTTGTTTCCTGCCACTCAGCCAATCTCTGAGCCAGGTCAATAATTTGTCTTCACTTCCATGGGCTTCAACTTAAGCAAATGGTTCCTTCCGAGGGACTTTATCAATTGCCTTCTGGAAGTCCATATAAATAACATCCATAGACATTCACTTTGTCCACTACTTTAATCACCTCTTCAAAAAATTCAGTCAGATTTGACAGGAATGACCTACACCTTTCAGATCCATGTAGCTTCTCTCTGACCTGCTGAAAAATTTCAAGCTGTCAATCCTTAACTATAGACTCTAATATTTTCTCGGCGACCGATGTTTGGCTAACTGGCCTATAATTCCCTGGTTTTCGTTGCTCACCATTATTAAATAGCACAGTGACATGTGTAATTTTCCCATTTAAGTTCCCAAAGCGGAGAAGCTTGTAGTTAGAGTATCAGCAATTTTCCCACCTGGAGTCATGGCACAGAAGGAGGCCATTTGGCTGATCCAATCCATGTCACCTCTGTGTAGAGCCGTCCAGTCAATCCCATTCCGTTGCTCTATCTTTGTAGATCTGCAAGTTTATTTCCCCCAAGTGCCCATCTGATTTCCTTTTGAAATTATTGATCATCTCCGCTACCACCACCCTCATAGGCATCAAGTCCCAGGTCCTGGCTACTCGTTGGGTAGAGTTCTTCACATCCCCCTGCATCTCTTGCCCAACACCTTACACCTGTCTTCCCTCGTCTTTGCACCATCAGTGAATGGGAACATCTTTTCTTTGTTTACCTGATCCAGACCTGTCACAATCTTGTACACCTCTATCAAATCTCCATTTGATCTCAACCAACTTTGCAACTGTTTAGTTTAAATCCCTGAGATGGAAACTATTTGTTCCTGGAGATTGGTTTTTTTTTAGCGCAGTATTTTCTTCAAAAATTATTTTGTTAATTTTGCTAATATCCTGCCCTTGAATCAATCTTAGTTTCCTTAGGATATCTGGCATGCTGGCCTCTTTGCTGTAAATACTGATGCAAATTAATCAATTAACGTGTCTACCATTTCTTTGATTTCCATATCAATTTTCAAAGGGCCTGCATTGCTCCTGACTACTCTATTTTTATCAGAGTTGTAATTTTTTTTGATTTTGATATTTCTCACCTTATACACTTCGTTGTATGTTTACCATTGGTTAGGATCTGATTTTATTTGCAATTTGATGAGCTTTTGCATTCAGTTTTATGTTGTCTCTGCGGCTGTGCCACTGGGATTCCATCCCTCCCAACCCCCAGGGACTGCATCACTGGGACTCCATCTCCCTCCTTTGCTACCTCCTCGGTTAGCCACCCAGTGGGATGTACAGTTGCTGTGAGTGTGGAGTGGGTGATGGTGTGAAATGGGTGATGGTGTGAAAGGCAGGTACTGTGGATTTCGCTGTGACTTCCTTCCAATTTCTTGCCTCACTCTGATGATTGTTTCTTCTCTTTTAGATCTGTCCCTGCCAGTGTCCCGTCGGAGGCTGAAGTGTGTCCAGTACCTGCGGGCAGATGAGAGCAGCGCCGCACCTGTCTCTGCCAGCGGCAGCATCTTGGACTCACCGCCTTCGCCGTCCACTCTGCAACTGCTGCCAGACCCCCCAGCCTCCGAGCAATCTCAGCCCCTGTCACTCAGCACAAAGCTGAGCGCCCCATCCTCTACTACCCCAGCTTCCGGCCTTACCGAGAGTAGCCCCTCACCTGCCAGCGCACGGCAGCTCTCCTACACTGCCATCCCCACTTTCTTGTTGACTCCCCCCTCATCGGTGGAGGCCGCCACACATTCCCAACACACTGTACCTGCCATGCAGACGCAGCCATTGTCCCTCGTGACCAAGTCTGTGGAGTGACCATGTACAGCCCTGTATCTCAGACCCGCATCCTCCCAGAGAGATTTTAAAAGATGTTCTTTGCTGGTCAATATTTGACCCAATTCTGATACTGAAACCTGTAAATATGTTTCTCAGTTGATGCAGCTGGAGGGAGGGGATGAGGTGAGGTGTTCCGCTGACCACGGGGAGTCTTTTTCTCTCTCTTTCTCTGTTTGAAGCACCTCAGTTCCAGTTCTTGAGTTCAGCATTATTGGTGGAGGTGCCCTTTGAACTCCCACCTTACCTGAGTGTGGGGATCAGGTTTCATCAGGGGTCGGGGAGAGGGGGCTGAATTCCCAGGTCTCACTGGAGCTCTGGTGGACATTGGCCTCTTCATGGAAAGGGGGTGACACTGCCCAGAGGCTGGGCGGGCAAGAGGAGGTCGGGGGAAAATAGTTTGGGCGGGGATGGGGGCAGGTTCACGGTATTGGTCAGGTGGGGCAGAGGAGATATGGGGGTGGGCGGGCGGGAGGTTATTGAGCAGAGTTGGATAATGGCCTGGGCTCCTGATCACAAGTCAGTCAGGATTTTGAGAGGTGGAGGGACCCAAACCCTGAACTGGTTTCACCCGAGCTTCACTGGAGAGCAGGGGTTTGGTGGGGCAGGTGATGGATGCACAAACAAGTGAGACAATCATGGTACCGCTAAAACTGACAGCCCCCCCACCCCTACCCCTGCTGGGAGCAGTTTCCTAGCTGGGTAATGCCAGTCTTGATGCTTGACAGAGAGGGGAGACTTGAGGAAACTTCAGGAGCTGTTCCCTGTCCAATGATGGATGTGGGTTGTAGATTTCAGTCTATGAATCATTCTGGACAAAAGAAAATTCAGCTTCTATCCCATGGAAGGTGGGTAGCTCCTCTGCCAAAGCCAGCATCACAGATCCTTGGTTTTAAAAGGATAAGAGTTTTCTGAGCAAGTGGGGTTTTTAATCGAAAGTTTCTGGCTGAAATAGAACTTTGTTGATAGCTTCACTGGGGGGTCAGACTGCCCCTGCGTGCTTCTGGGAAGAGCAGACCAATTCGGGTCTTCACCTGGGATGACCCTTGTGTTGCCCCTAGGTCTCAGGTGAGAGAAATGCCCCTCTGCAGCCATGTTGTTCAAGGCGCACTGCCCCTGTCCTCCAATGGCCCATTCGTGCTTTTGATGCTGACAGAATATTTGCTGAGGGAGGAACAGGGCACCAGATCCCGTTGTAAGTTGTTGCTGTGACAGGAGGGCTGCCATCATTTGCGATTTTGGATGGCACAGGGCCAAGACTGGTCAATCCAAATGGAGAACGTGTTTCTCTCTTGATTTGAGTATGGAATTTGATTTTGAGATAGTTCATCGGTGAGGAGGACATTGGGGAAATAGGTCCAAACAGACCCAACCTCGGGGAATACGCTCAAACAGACCCAACCTGTTTCATTCAGCTGCATGTTGGCATATCCACGCCTCGACTTCCCATCAGCAGTATCCCTCCGTCTCATATCCACGCCTCCACTTCCCATGTGTAGTATCCCTCCGTCTCATATCCACGCCTCCACTTCCCATCTGCAGTATCCCTCCGTCTCATATCCACGCCTCCACCTCCCATCTGCAGTATCCCTCCGTCTCATATCCACGCCTCCACTTCCCATCTGCAGTATCCCTCCGACTCATATCCACGCCTCTACTTCCCATCTGCAGTATCCCTCCGTCTCATATCCACGCCTCCACTTCCCATCTGCAGTATCCCTCCGTCTCATATCCACGCCTCCACTTCCCATCTGCAGTATCCCTCCGTCTCATATCCACGCCTCCACTTCCCATCTGCAGTATCCCTCCGTCTGATATCCACGCCTCCACTTCCCATCTGCAGTATCCCTCCGTCTGATATCCACGCCTCCACTTCCCATCTGCAGTATCCCTCCGTCTGATATCCACGCCTCTACTTCCCATCTGCAGTATCCCTCCGTCTCATATCCACGCCTCCACTTCCCATCTGCAGTATCCCTCCGTCTCATATCCACGCGTCCACTTCCCATCTGCAGTATCCCTCCATCTCATATCCACGCCTCCACTTCCCATCTGTAGTATCCCTCCATCTCATATCCACGCCTCCACTTCCCATCTGTAGTATCCCTCCATCTCATATCCACGCCTCCACTTCCCATCTGTAGTATCCCTCCGACTCATATCCACGCCTCTACTTCCCATCTGCTGTATCCCTCCGACTCATATCCACGCCTCTACTTCCCATCTGCAGTATCCCTCCATCTCACATCCACACCTCCACTTCCCATCTGCAGTATCCCTCCGTCTCATATCCACGCCTCCACTTCCCATCTGCAGTATCCCTCCGACTCATATCCACGTCTCCACTTCCCATCTGCAGTATCCCTCCGTCTCATATCCACGCCTCCACTACCCATCTGCAGCATCCCTCCGTCTCATATCCACGCCTCTACTTCCCATCTGCAGTATCCCTCCGTCTCATATCCACGCCTCTACTTCCCATCTGCAGTATCCCTCCGTCTCACATCCACGCCTCCACTTCCCATCTACAGTATCCCTCCGTCTCATATCCACGCCTCCAGTTCCCATCTGTAGTATCCCTCCGTCTCATATCCACGCCTCCACTTCCCATCTACAGTATCCCTCCGTCTCATATCCACGCCTCCACTTCCCATCTGCAGTATCCCTCCGTCTCATATCCACGCCTCTACTTCCCATCTACAGTATCCCTCCGTCTCATATCCACGCCTCCACTTCCCATCTGCAGTATCCCTCCGTCTCATATCCACGCCTCTACTTCCCATCTACAGTATCCCTCCGTCTCATATCCACGCCTCTACTTCCCATCTGCAGTATCCCTCCGTCTCACATCCACGCCTCCACTTCCCATCTACAGTATCCCTCCGTCTCATATCCACGCCTCCACTTCCCATCTGTAGTATCCCTCCGTCTCATATCCACGCCTCCACTTCCCATCTACAGTATCCCTCCGTCTCATATCCACGCCTCCACTTCCCATCTGCAGTATCCCTCCGTCTCATATCCACGCCTCCACTTCCCCTCTGCAGTATCCCTCCGTCTCATATCCACGCCTCCACTTCCCCTCTGCAGTATCCCTCCGTCTCATATCCACGCCTCCACTTCCCATCTGCAGTATCCCTCCGTCTCATATCCACGCCTCCACTTCCCCTCTGCAGTATCCCTCCGTCTCATATCCACGCCTCCACTTCCCCTCTGCAGTATCCCTCCGTCTCTTTTTTAAACTTTGCCTCGTTTTTAAAAATGTAAAAATTTTACTGCATAAACATTGTACATGAAAAATTCTTTGTATTTAGGGGTTTTTATAGATTTATGGTTAGCATATTTCTGTTTTTGGAAACAGAAGTTTCCAGAATGTTCTTCCGTGTTTGAGATGTGTAAATAAACAGAACCAACACATGTAAATTTTGGAAGGGGGGGGTGGGGAGAAGTGGGAGAAAATGAAGATTCTTTGAATAAAATTGAGCTTCCTTTTGCTCTCCAAGCCCCAGAGTTAGTTTGTGAGCGGCCCTGGCATCTCTGAGAGAAAAAAACATTTGCGGCTTTGAAAAAAAAATTATCATTTTTTTTGGAACATTTTTATATTGCAAATGGTATTGAGAATTTTGGGGCTGGGGGATCAGTGGGGTTGATGGAGAGGCAGGATCTTTTACCAGATGGTGCGATTTGGAGGTGAGATGTCATGTGATGAAACATCCCAGGAGGACATTCAACCAGAGTTGGTAAATGTCATGAGAGCAAAAATGGAAGGGACATTCTGGAATGACCCTTCAGAATTTGGGGTGGTTGGTTGGTTTTGGGGGGGGGTGGGGGGTGGTGGTCTGGGATATTGGGATCTTCTCTCACTATGAAAGAACATTGGGGATGTGGAGAAACCAACTCCCCAATCTTATGGGTAGCATGGGGAGGGTTTACATCCCTGACTGAGGGAAGGTTGAGGGGTAAGAAGCAGCAGAGAATAAGAGACAGTCCACATGACTTAATGGGCGTTTTTTCACGTGACAAACCTGCCTTCTCTATGAGGGACATCACCAGTAAAGGAGGAGGTAAGTTAATTGAATGAACCAAGGGAGAGAAGTTCGAGAAAATTGCACCATGAGTTGAAGACTCATGGATTCCAAGGAAATGTTACAGATGAACAACTAGTCCAATTGAGAGTGCATGAGGCAGGGTGAAATCCACAGGCAAAGATACATCTGCAGGTAACTTCTGGATACAGTGAGGAAATGTTAATGAGACAGTGTACAGTAACTATTTGAAGGAAGGGTCTCAGCATTTGTAGAGAGTCAAGTGGGAGCAGCCATGAATAGTGAGTAAATGGTTGTGGTCAAGTTGACTGGGTAAATGTGGGGGATGTTCTTTCATGTGGGGAACAGCAGGTAGGAAATGAGGTAAGAAAACACTCTGCAGAGGAACAGTCCACAGGAAATCATGGGATTGCAGTAGGTTGGTGGAAGCTAAGTGCAAAACTAAACCATCAACATGTCCTGGGAAAAGGGCAAATCGGATCTTAGACTCTCTGGGTCAAGGGATCAAACACAAGTCCTCGGAAGTAACAGCTTGTATTGAGCGCTGGTACTTCCAGACACACTTTGAGCACTGTGTCTTGTTTGGGGAGGGTGGAGAGAAACAAGATCATCGGATTGGTTTCTGACGGCTGCGAGGTTGTTCCATCGACTCCAATGCGACCTGATATTCAAACGAGATATTCTGGATCCCAGAATGGCGGAGAAGCATTCATGACCAACGCCCTGATTTGCTAGAGCTCTCAGAAGCAACTCCTGAGCCCGCAGTCCGCACTTGGACCATATGATTGATTTCCTTCAGTCCAGCATTTTGGGTCTTGTTCTCGCTTCACGACAAATATAAACACATATAAAATCCAGAATATACTTGTTAGAGGATTCAGTTCCACCTCTGAGCGCTGGAGTCCTGTCTGATCTGAGTGCATCACTACTTGCTCTTACGCTGAGTTAGTGCAAAGTGTGTTCTTAGCTGGGTGCTGTTGTTTCTGGCATTTCCTCTCTCCCTGTAATGTTTGGCATCAGACTAAGTCACAGGTTCCTGATTATCATTTCACACGTGAATTAACCCTTGCGTGTTCTAACTGATTTCCAGACATTGAGACAATCTTGAGTTGACAACTGCAGTTTTGGATCCAAGTTATGGACACACTGGGTGAACAGATCAAAGCAGCTCATTGGCCCAGAATCGAGAGGAATTTTTGTGTTTTTTCTCCGGTAAAGAGACCCCAGGGACCTGGTGCTTATAGCCAAGAACAATCAAGACTCAAACCTGAAATGGTCGGTGAGGGGATGGAAGGAATGTGGGAGGCTGGTGAGGGACAGACAGGGGATTGGAGGAGGAGGATAAGGATGGGAGTGGAGGCGGAGTGATGTGTCGGTGTGATATGGTTGGTGTGAGTATGTGACTTGGGTGGGAGGGAGACCGGGAATGATGTTCAGAGACCACGCAGTTCAATCCGTCCAACATCACTTTTCTGCCTCACCAATTTGATTGGTTAGTTGAAAATGGCTATTTCAGTCTCTGATTTTTTAGCCCTTTGCTGATTGATTGTATTTGAACTCCCCGCAAATCCTGTTCACCCATCACTCACCCTGTGCCCACTGACCTATGCTGGTTCCCAGCTAAGCAACGTCTTGGTTTTTAAACTCTCATCCTTGTTTTGAAGAAATCTTTCCATGGCCTCACTCTTCCTTGTCTCTGTAATCTCCTCCATTCCTCCGCGATTTCTGCGCTCCTCCAGTTCTGGCCTGATTTTAATCGCTCCACCACTGATGGCCTCTGCCAAAGTCTGTGAAATTCCCTCCCTGCACCCCCCCTACTTCACTTTCCCCCTTTAAGGCATTCCTTCAAACCTAGCTCACAGGCCAAGCTTTTGGTCATCTGACTTAATATCCCCTTCCATGACTTGGGATCATACTTTGTTTTTGAATACTCCTGCGAAGCACCTTGGGATGGTTCATTACGTGAATGATGCTATGTAAATATAAGTTGCTAAATGAACCAGAAATTTACATAACTGATGCAGAACCTTCACCCCTTTGTATCCCAACCCTTTGGATATAAAGACCAACATTGTATTAGAGTTTTTAATTTCTCTTTTGACCTGTCTACCAGCTTTTAATGATTTTTGTACCTAGCCACCTAAATCTCTCTGCTTCTCCAAAGTTTCCAGTCACCCTGACCTATATTTCTTGAATTCAAAGTTCATGCATGCAGATTTCCCCAAATTGAACCCCATAGTTCTGCTCACATCTGTTAATGTCCCCCTCCAATTTACTGCACCTCCTAATGGGGTGTCATCAGCAAACCTAGAGTTTTATAACTCTATTCCTTAATCCAAGTTATTGGTAAGATTGGAGAAAAACTGATCTGAATGACAAAGATGTCCATAAGCTTCTTGCACTTATTACATATGTTTACGTTGGATTATACAACACAGAATCAGACCGTTTGGCCCAACTAGTTCAGGCCGGTGTTCAGGTGTTTATGGTCCACATGAGCCTCCTCCCATCTTTCCTCACTTAAATCTATCATTATCGCCATTTGTCCCCTTCTCCCTCAGACACTTGTCTCACCTCCCCTCAAATGCATCTGAACTATTTGCTTAAACCACTCTCTGTGGTAGCAAGTTCTTCATTCTCACCTCTCTGAATAAAGTTTCTTTTGAATTGCCAGGTGGTCCTGTAGGATGAGGGGTTTAAGAAGATAGATTGCAACATTAAAAAGCTGGAAGTTCTTCATCTGCAATAGTGAGCTATTTTAGCAGACAGGTGTTTTAAGGAGTCCACCTGATCTGTTCGGGGAGGGCCCCATTGCATTCAGTTCTGGACACAGTGGACATATCTGGAAAGATATGATAAATAAGAGGGAATACATTGCAGGTTCATCAGAATGATGTCAGGATGAAGAGTTAAATTATGAGGACAGATTCCAGACTTGGCTTTTATTCACAGATCGGCCCATCGTGTCTGGACCAGCTCTCCAAATGAGCATTATGACTTAGTGCCATTGCCCTGCCTTTTCCCTGTAACCCTGCACATTGTTTCTGTTTAAATAATTATCTCATGCCCTCTTGAACGCCTCGATTGAACCTGCCTTCACCACACTTCCAGGCAGTGCATTCCAGACCCAAACCACTCATTGTGTGGAAGAGTTTTTTCTTATGTCACATTTGCTTCTTTTGTGAATCACTTTGCAAATATTTTGTGCCCTATCTTCTTAATGCTTTTATGAGCGGGAACAGATTCTCCCTATCCACTCTGTCCAGCCCCCTCATGATTTTGAACATCTCTATCAAATCTCCTCTTAACCTTCTCCTCTCCAAGGAGAACAGTCCGAATCTCTCCAATCTATCCTCATAGCTGAAGTTTCTCATCCCTGGAACCATTCTCGTAAACCTCTTCTGCACTCTCTCCAATGTGTTCACATCCTTCCTATAATGTGGCATTCAGAACTGTACAAAATATTCCAGCTGAAGTCACATGAGTGTCTTATATAAATTCAGCATAACCTCCCTGCTCTTGTACTCTCTGCCCCTATTAATAAAGCCCAGGATACTATATGCTTTATTAACTGCTCTCTCCACCTGTCCTGCCACCTTCAATGATCTATGCACATATACACCCAGGTCTTTCTGCTCCTGCTCCCCCTTCAAAATTTTACCCCTTATTTTATATTGTCTGCCCATTTTCTTCCTACTAAAATGCATCACCTCACACTTCTCCGCATTGAACTTCATCTACCACCTGCCTGCCCACTCCACCAACTTGTCTATGTCCTCTTGAAGTTCCACACCATCCTCTTTACAGTTTACAACACTCTCAAGCTTCATATCATCCACAAACTTTGAAATTGTCCCCTGCACAACATGACCTAGATCATTAATATATATCAGAAAAAGCAAGAGTCCCAATGGGGAACTCCACTGCAAACCTTTCTCCACCGTGAAAAATACCCATTGGCCATTACTCTCTGCTTCCTATTTTTTCAGCTAATTTTGTATCCACGTTGCTACTGTCCCTTTTATTCCATGAGTTATAACTCTTCTCACAAGTCTGTGTGTGGCACTGTGTCAAATGCCTTTTTAAAGTCCACATCAACAGTATTACCCTCATCAACCTTTTCTGTTACCTCTTCAAAAAGCTCCAAGTTAGTTAAACACAATTTACACTTTAGAAATCCATGCTGGCTCTTCCTAATCAGCCTATATTTTTCCACATGACTACTAATTCTATCCCAAATAATTGTTTCTAGAACTTTGCCCACCACTGAAGTTAAACTGACTGGTGTGTAATTGCTGGGCTTATCCTTACAATCTTTTTTGAACAAGGGCGTAATGTTTGCAATTCTCCAGTCCTCTGGCACCACCCCTGAGTCTAGGGAAGACTGAAAGATTATGGCCAGTGCCCTTGCAATTTCTACTCTCACTTCCTTCAATATCCTTGGATACATCTCATCTGGTTCCGGTGCCTTGTCAACTTTAAGTACCGACAGCCTATTCAACACTTCCTCCTTTATCAATTTTGAACCCTTCTTGTGACAGAGTTTCCTCGTCTGTCACCATGGCCTGGGTAGCATCTACCTCCTCGGTAAAGGCAGATGCAAAGTATTCATTTAATACCTCAGCCGTGGTCTCTTCGTCCATGTGTAAATTCCCTTTTAGGTCCCTAAGCGGTCCTACTCCTCCTTTTACCGCCTGTGTTCTTTGATGAAAGAAGATTTAGTCCAGGTGTTTAAGACGATTTTAGTTTCTATCTGCTCCATTAAGAGATTTAGAGCAAAGGTTGACCGATGGAGACGAGGTCCGGATTAGCACTGACAGCAGCTTCGGGGCAGGTTGGAGGGATTAAATTTCCTCTCCGTGTATCCTGTCACTCAGAAGGAATAAAAACAACGTGCTGGAAAAACTCAGTATCTCTATGTCAGCCATGGTGGAGAGAGAAACAGGGTAAGTGTCAGTGAGAAGGAGTTTGAACGGGCAGCAGACAATACACGAGTTCACCTGATGGACACTCCCCTTCCTCCCACCCCCCAATCCCGCCATTTTACTGACATGCGCACTCGGACCGCTCTGATTGGTCCGCTTGGCACCTGCGCCAAGGCTTCTGGCCGGCGTGACGTCAGCGCACTCAGTCTGCGGCGGCGGCGCTGATGAAATGGGATGAGGAGAAACATGGTAACCGGGACTTGGGATCAACAAGATCACCATGAATGGGGAAAGACAGGATGCGGGCCCGGGGGGTGGGGGGAGGGGAGGGGAGAGGCATAAACAGAAAATGCTGGAAAAACTCAGCAGGTCTGGCAGTATCTGTGGAGAGAGAGAAAGAGAGTTAACGTTTCGAGTCTGTATGACCCTTCTTCAGAGCAGGGGAGAGGCATGCATGGTTCAGCTGGGATCAGCAGGATTGGGGCGAGGGAAGGAGAATGTTCAGAAGCGATATGAGTTGGGAGAGAGAAATCAGGGGCAGCGGTTCATGGACAATGAGGTAGAAAGATCAGGAAGGAGAAAAGGTTGGTTGAATTGGGAAGTAGAGCCTGGGAAAGGGCCGTCCTTCATTGGCACCACTGATGATGACCATGTCTTCATTTGCCTGGGTTCTGAAATTCCATTCCTCAAGTTCATCACCTCTCACTCCTCCTTTCAGGGCTTTTATAAAGCCCACGTCTTTAACCAAATGTTTCGTTACCTGTCCTGTTAAACAAGAAGTCCTGACTGACAATGTGGGGGACGGAAATATCTTCCCATCGGAGCTGTTTGAGACTTGGAAGTCGATTTTGAAAGTCCGGGATCAGGAAAGTGACCATAAAGCTGTTGAATTGTCATAAAAACCCAACTGGTTCACATGTCTTTTAGGGAAGGAAACCTGGCATCATCGCCCATTCTGGAGCTCTATGTGACTCCAGACCCACATGACCGTGGCTTATTTTTAGGCTGCGTTTGCTGCCAAACGCGAGCACGTGCAGTTGTACTGTTTTACTCGGTGGTGGTGTTGCGATGCCACAGGGAACTCAACTACACTTGTCAACGTAGCTACAGAATGTTTTTCTTCGGAATGTGTTGGCAGAGCTTGTTCAGAAGAAAATTTGAATCATCACATCTGCCATATCTCTAGGATAGTGGAATGAAGGCTTGATGCATGACTTTGTCTTGCTGAGCTCTGCAAAAAGCATAATGAAGAGCACTCGGGCGATTCTCTTATTTGGATATTGCATCTTAACCTCACTTCTCTATATCCTGAGGATTAGACAAATCCCGATCCTATTTCTACCCCCCGCTCAAAGTTTTAATATGCAATTAAGGTAGCAGACCATGGTTAAGTCAATCAAAGCCATACTCTGGGGCAGGGCATCATTGGTTTTTGTGCATGCGCAGAAGTGTATCAGCAGCCGTTTTGTGTTGGCAGAAGACAGAATGTTATTTTTAATACCTCCTTAAGTTGCCATTTGGCTTTACCAAACTGCTTTGGTTCTGAAAGGCCCAGCATCACCTTCTCGTGGCAAACTGGTGATGGGTAATAAATGCTGGACATGTCAATGATGTCCAGATCCTGAGAATGAATAGTGATTAATGGAAGAGAAACAATACAATTCTCAGTGCATTGCAAACCAACAAATCGAGATCTTCAGATGGTAAAGACAGAGATATCTAAGGGGAACAATTCAGGGTAATTCTAACTATCTCTGGACAGATTGAAATTAAGGTGATGGAGACCAGTTTTAGAGTGGATCCAGAAATGCTGCAGAGACCTAGTATTTCTTATATAGACGTTTACAGCACAGAAGGAGACCATTCAGCCCATCATGTCCGCGCCAGTCATCAAAGATCTGACAGCACTAATCCCATTTTCCAGCACTTGGCCCGTAGCCCTGGAGACTGTGGCGACACAAGTGAATATCTAAATACTTCTTAAATGTTACGAGAGTTTCTGACTCAACCACCCTTTCAGGCAGTGAGTTCCAGACTCCCATCACCCCCTGGGTGAAAAAAATTCTCCTCAACTCCCCTCTTAGCCTTCTACCTCTTATCTTAAATCTCTGCTCCCTGGTTATTGACCCCTCTACTAATGGAAAAAGTGCCTTCCTATCCACCCTATCTATGTCCCTCATAATCTTATCCACCTCTATCAGGTCCCCTCTCGACCTTCGCTGCTCCAAGGAAAACAACCCCAGCCTATCTAATCTTTCCTCATAGCTCAGACCCTCCAGCCCAGGCAGCATCCTGGTAAACCTCCTCTGCACCCTCTCCACTGCAATCACATCCTTCCTATAATGTGCTGACCAGAACTGCACACAGTACTCCAGTTGTGGCCTCACCAGCGTTTTATGCAGTTCCAGCTTAACCTCCCTGCTCTTGTATTCTATGCCTTGGCTAATAAAGGCAAGTATCCCATGTGCCTTCTTAACCACCTTATCTACCTGCCCTGCTACCCTCAGGGATCTGTGGATATGGACACCAAGGTCCCTCTGATCTTCTGTACCTTCCAGGATCCTACCATTCATAGTGTAATCCCTTGCCCTGTTAGCCCTCCCCAAGTACATTAGCTCTCACCTTTCCGGGTTGAATTCCATTTGCCACTGCTCTGCCCGCCTGACCAGTCCATTGATATCCTCCTGCAGTTTACAGCTATCCTACTCACTATTTACCACCCTATCAATTTTCGTGTTATCCGCAAACTTCTTGATCATACCCCCTACATTTAAATCCAAATCATTTATGTACACCACAAACAGCAAGGGTCCCAGCACCGAGCCCTGCAGAACCCCACTGGAAACAGACTTCCAGTCACAGAAACATCCCTCTACCATCACTCCCTGCTTCCTGCCTCTCATCCAATTTTGGATTCAATGTGCCACTTTGCCTTGGATCCCATGGGCTCTTGCTTGACTTCACTGCAGAAAACTTAGCAAGTGAGTTGGAGGAGAAGTGGTGGGAAATCTTCAGTCATAAGGTGGAGGGAGCACTAAGTAAATACAAAGTGACAAGTGGGGAAAGCAAATGAAAGAATTCCAACAGTAACTTGTATTTGTAGCTCCCTAAAAGTGCTAACACCTCCAAAGGCAGTTCACAGGATTGTTATCAAACAGAATTTGACACCGAGCCTCATAGAGCTTGGTCAAATAGGTAGAGTCAAAGGAATGAGCAGGAGAGGTAGACGCTCAAACTTAAGACACAGATGTGATAAGCCGAATTACTTCCTTCTGTCTGTTCATATCTGTGATTCGGTGTCTTAAATGAGGACAGAGCAAGTGAGTAAGAAGGCCATTTTTTTTAAAAAGGGAGCATACGAGATGATTGACGTAATAAATAGAGGATAAAGTAGAAAGGGTGTTTTCCATATTGATAACAGGCTTTGTTGGAGTGAGTATTGTACAGGATGATATTCAGTCTGTCTGAGGAAACTGAGTCTTAGTACAGGGGATGTTCCTGCATGTGGTTCCCACAAGTCGAAATAATCACACTTTGTGACACTGGAGCTTTCAATTCACTATATTTTTCAGATCTCAGTGTGTGGCAGAATGATGCATTGATGTGAGGGATATACATGGAAATATGCACATGACAAAATGGTTCCTAAATCATTTTGGAAGAATATAACAACCTTTTTCTTTTTAAAAAAAAAATGTCATGCCTCTTCATATCCGCGTAACTTTTCCAATCATTAACGTTTTTCTTTATCTATATTATTTCTACACCAAAGAGAAATTACCATTGGCTTTTATAATTAAGCTTGTAATTCTGAATGGCTTAAGACTCTTCTTCAGCTTGTTTGCCCAAAAAACATTATTTACTGTATTGCTCAAGTATGCAAATGTTGTACCTGCATTTAGTGGATTTGGCTGTGACTGACCTCTCTCAGTTGGCCGTACTGTACTCCTGTACTGGCCATGTTGTGCATGCTGCTGCTGGTGTTGCCCGAGTTGTACCTGATGTTGTGTCACTTGTTGATGTTATTGTCCCTGTTGCAATGCTTGTTAGTTATGTTGCTGATGACTTTTTCTGCTTTACTACTTCTGTTTCTTCGCACCAGTTTCAGTAATGATCATCTATGATCTTGGAGGTGATCTTTACCCTTTGCTAGGTTCCAGGTTTTCAGGATTGAATCCTGTATGGGCACAGTTGATTCTTTTGACAACCGATACAAGGATTTGGCATGCTTGTTGAAGTGTTGAACCCTTTTCTACCTGTGCATCCGTGAGTTGTTGGCTCGCTTCCTTCTGGCCATTTGGAGGATGTATTTTGCTTGGCAAAGTTGTCTTGTGGAGTCAGAGGATCATTTACAACACAGAAGGCGGCAATTCGGCCAATCGAGTCCAAACCGGCTCCGGGTGGAACACTCCACTCCGTAGCTCGATCTCCCCTAGCCCTGCAAGTTTATTACCTTAGAGTGCCCCTCCAATTTTCTTTTCAGAATCATTGATTGTCTCCAGTTCCACTAACCGCGTGGGCAGCAAGTTATGAACATTCAAATTAGGAGCAGGAGGAGGCTACTCGGCCCCTTCAAGCCTGCTCCACCATTCATTAAGACCATGGCTGATAACCTCAACCCCACATTCCCGCCTACCCCAATAACCTTTCACCCTGTTGTTTACCAAGAGTCTATCTCGCTCTGCCTTAAAAATATTCAAAGACTCTGCTTCCATCGCCTTTGGAAGAAGAGAGTTCCAAAGACACAAAATTCTCCCCATCTCTGTCTTAAATGAGCAACCCCTTATTTTTATACAGTGACCCCTAGTTGTCGATTCTCCCACAAGAGGACACATCCTCTCCACATCCACCCTGTCAGGACCCCTCACAATCTTAAAGGTTTCAATCAAATCACCTCTGAGTGAATACAAGCCTAACCCATCCAACCTTTCTTCTTAAGACAACCCGCCCATTCCTTGTATTAGTCTAGTAAACCTTCTCTGAACTTGTTCCAACACATTTACATCTTTCCTTAAATAAGGAGTCCAGTACTGTACACAGGACTCCAGATGTGGTCTCACCAGCGTCCTGTACAACTAAAGCATAACCTCCCTACTTTTGTAATCAATTCTCGCAATAAGTGAAGACATTCTATGAGCTTTCTTCATTACTTTTCCTAATTACGAACCTTTTGCAATTCATGCACTAGGACACCCTGATCCCTCTGCGTCTCAGAGCTCTGCAATCTCTCACCATTTAGATAATATGCTTCTTTTTTGTTCTTCTTGCCAAAAGGGACAAGTTCACATTTGCTCACATTATATTCCATTTGCCAGGTTATTGCACATTCAGTTAACCTGTCGATATCTCTTTGTAGCCTCCTTATATCCTCTTCACAACTTAATTTCCTACTTATCTTTGTGCCACCAGCAAATTTAGCAACCATACCTTCGGTCTCTTCATCCAAGTCATTTTTATAAATTGTAAAAAGTTGATGCCCCATGTTATGACACAGTAGTGGGTAAAGGCTGTTATTTAAAATTCCAGAGGGAAACTTTAAACAATTGTCATAACCTATATTTTCAATTGATATGTTTTGAATTGCAGCTCTAAATTCAGGAATAAGACCACCAGTTCTTGAGAGGTTTTTATATCAAACATTATAACATAATATCATAACACTAAATACATTAATAGCTTCATGACATCCCTCTTCCTATCAGAAAATGAACCGTCATAATTCTAAAAGAGGGCTTCATTTTTTAATAACCCATCTCACACTAACCACTATACTTATTACACTACTACATTATCAGATGCATGCAATAACATAACAATATATATACACAAGTCCTTGGTATCAAGAGAAATCACTCCAGTTCAGTGTCCAGGGTCTTAAAAATGTCCAGTTTTCCTTTAAGCCTCAAACTCTTGATAATGCATCAGAGAACAGATTTTCTCTTCCAACAATATGTATAATCCATACATTAAATGGTTGTAATACTAGTCTCCATCTGAAAAGTCTTGCACTTTTGTCTCAAGATTTCTCCAGGAACTTTAAAGGATTATGGTCTGTATAAACAATTCTTTCTGATTAATTGTTTGCAACATAAATTTCAAAATGCTGCAACGCTAACACCAAACCCAAAGTCACTTTCGATCATTGAATATCTTCTCTGTTGTACATTCACTTCCATGAAAAATACCCTTTTGGTTTCTCAATGCCAGTGTCATATTCTTGTAACACTACAGCCCCAATGCCTATATCGCTTGCGTCAAAGGCCAACTTGAATTGCTTGGCATAATTCGGTACTGCCAAAACTGGTGTCATAATTAATACACTTTATTAAATTAAACTATTAAATGACTACTTACACTCCAGTGTCCATTGAAACATCTTGTTCTTGCCCTTGAACTGCCTACCCTTCTTGTTCTTCCCTATGAGACTTTGATCTCGTTGCAACACAATCAGGAAACAATCCAGGATGTTCCTCCTGTAACACCTCTGTTGAAAACACTTCTACAGGCTGCTCAACTACCATAAGCATCACCCACATTTGCGATCCAGCTATATCATTACCCAGAAGAAATTGAACCCCTGCGATGGGCAAGTATTCCACCACTCCAACTATAACTTCACCTGATCTCCATTTGCTCTTTAAATTTACCTTCTACAATGGAATAGATTTAGCATCGCTATGAACCCCAATTATTATTACCCGCTCCTCATATTGAGTTCAATAATTTTAGATCATGAACTCTCTGCTCCATCCCCAACCCCTTTTCCGATCCCCCTTTTTTCCAATAATTTATATATATTTTTCTTTTCCCACCTATTTCCATAATTTTTAAATGTATTTCCATTCATTGTTTTATCTCTACCTTTTAGCCTATTTCGATCCCTTCCCCCCACCCCACACCCACTAGGGCTATCTGTACCTTGCTCGTCCTGCTTTCTACCCAGAGGTGACCTGTACAAGAAGGATGGGTTGCATCTAAACTGGAGGGGCACCAATATCCTGGCTGCGAGGTTTGCTAATGTCACTCGGGAGGGTTTAAACTAGTATGGCAGGGGGGTGGGAACCAGAACAATAGGTCAGCAGGTGAAATAAATGACTGGGAACCAGTGAATATGGCCAGTAGGACTAAGAGGAAGGGCAGGCAGGGAGAAATTACTGAACACAGTGGGACTGGGGGTCTGAAATGCATTTGTTTCAATGTGAGAAGTATAACAGGCAAGGCAGATGAGCTTAGAGCTTGGATTAGTACTTGGGACTATGATGTTATTGCTGTTACAGAGACTTGGTTGAAGAATGGACAGGATTGGCAGATAAACATTCCAGGATTTAGATGTTTCAGGCAGGATAGAGAGGGATGTAGAAGAGGTGGGGGAGTTGCACTGCTGGTTAATGGGAATATCACAGCTGTGCGACAGGAGGACACCTCGGTGGGCTCATGCAGCGAGGCAATATGGGTAGAGTTCCGGAATAGGAAGGGTGCAGTCATAATGTTGGGGGTTTACTATTGGCCACCCAATTGCCGGCGGGAGATTGAGGAACAGTTATGTAGGCAGATTTTGGAAAGATGTAAGAGCAAAAGGGTTGTTGTGGTGGGTGATTTTAACTTTCCCTATATTGACTGGGAATCACTTAGTGCTAGAGGTTTGGATGGTGCAGAATTTGTAAGGTGCATCCAGGAGGGCTTCCTGAGACAATATGTAGATAGTCCAACTAGGGAAGGGGCAATACTGGACCTGGTATTAGGGAATGAACCCAGCCAGGTGGTCGAAGTTTCAGTAGGGGAGCATTTCGGGAAAAGTGACCATAATTCAGTAAGTTTCAAGGTACTGGTGGATAAGGATAACAGGAGTCCTCGGGTTAAGGTGCTTAATTGGGGGAAGGCTAATTATAACAATATTAGGCAGGAACTGAGGAATCTAGACTGGAGGCGGATGTTTGAGGGCAAATCAACAACTGACATGTGAGGGGCTTTCAAACGTCAGTTGATAAGAATTCAGGACTGGCATGTTCCTGCTAGGATGAAGGATAAGCATGGCAAGTTTCAGGAACCTTGGAAAACGAAGAATATTGTGAGATTAGTCAAAAAGAAAAGGGAAGCATTCGTAAGGGCTAGAAGGCTGGGAACAGATGAAGCCCGTGGAGAATATAAAGAAAGTAGGAAGAAACTTAAGCAAGGAGTCAGGAGGGCTAAAAGGGGTCATGAAAAGTCACTGGCAACCAGGATTAAGGAAAATCCCAATGTCTTTTATACATATGTAAAAAGCAAGAGGGTAGCCAGGGAAAGGGTGGGCCCACTCAGGGACAGAAGTGGGAAACTGTGTGTGGAGCCAGAAGAAATGGGAGAGATACTAAATGAATACTTCTCATCAGTATTCACCAAAGAGAAGGACGTAGCGGTCGATTTGTCTAGGGAAGAGCGTGTAGATAGCCTGGATCATGTTGAGATCAAAAAAGAGGTGTTAGGTGTTTTGAAGAATATTAAGGTGGATAAGTCCCCAGGGCCAGATGGGATCTACCCCAGAATACTGAGGGAGGCAAGGGAGGAGATTGCTGGGGCCTTGACAGAAATCTTTGTATCCTCACTGGCTACAGGGACTGGAGAATGGCCAATGTTGTTACATTGTTTAAGAAGGGTAGCAGGGATAATCCAGGAAATTACAGGCTGGTGAGCCTTACGTCAGTGGTATGGAAATTATTGAAGAAGATTCTTCGTGACAGGATTTACTACCATTTGGAAGCAAATGGGAATATTAGTGAGAGGCAGCATGGTTTTGTGAAGGGGAGGTCGTGTCTCACTAACTTGATTGAGTTTTTCGAGGAAGTGACAAAGATGATCGACGATGGAAGGGCAGTGGATGTAATCTACCTGGATTTCAGTAAGGCCTTTGACAAGGTCCCTCATGGCAGACTGGTACAGAAGGTAAAGTCGCACGGGGTCAGAGGTGAGCTGGCAGAATTGGCTTGGTCATAGAAGACAGAGGGTAGCAGTGGAAGGGTGCTTTTCTGAATGCAGAGCTGTGACTAGTGGAGTTCCGCAGGGATCAGTGCTGGGACCTTTGCTGTTTGTAGTATATGTAAATGATTTGGAGGAAAATGTAACTGGGCAAATTAGTAAGTTTGCAGACGACACTAAGGTTGGAGGAGTTGCAGATAGTGAAGAGGATTGTCAAAGGATACAACGGGATATAGATCGGTTGGAGACTTGGGCGGAGAAATGGCAGATGGAGTTTAATCCGGACAAATGCGAGGTAATGCATTTTGGAAGGTCTAATACAGGCAGGAATTATACAGCAAATGGCAGAACCTTAAGAGCGTTGACGGGCAGAAGGATCTGGGTGTACAGGTCCACAGGTCACTGAAAGTGGCAACGCAGGTGGATAAGGTAGTCAGGAAGGCATATGGCATGCTTGCCTTCATTGGCAGGGGTATTGAGTATAAAAGCTGGGAAGTCATGCTGCAGCTGTATAGGACCTTGGTTAGGCCACACTTGGAATATTGCGTGCAATTCTGGTCGCCACATTACCAGAGGATATGGAGGCGTTGGAGAGGGTGCAGAGGAGGTTTACCAGAATGCTGCCTGGTCTGGAGGTTATTAGCTATGAGGAGAGGTTGGAGAAACTCGGATTGTTCTCACTAGAGCAACGGAGATTGAGGGGCGACTTGATAGAAGTTTACAAAATTATGAGTGGCATGGACAGAGTAGATAGTCAGAAGCTTTTTCCCAGGGTGGAAGAGTCAATTACTAGGGGACATAGATTTAAGATGAGAGGAGAAAACTATAGAGGAGATGTGCGGGGCAAGTTTTTTACGCAGAGGGTAGTGAGTGTCTGGAATTCACTGCCAGAGGAGGTGGTGGAAGCAGGTACGATAGTGATGTTTAAGAGGCAGCTTGACAAATACATGAATAGGATGGGAATAGAGGGATATGGACCCCGGAAGTGCAAAATGTTTTAGTTGACGGGCAAAATGATCGGCGCAGTCTTGGAGGGCCGAAGGCCCTGTTCCTGTGCTGTACTTTTCTTTGTTCTTTGTTCTACCCTTAATGTCACCTATTAGCACATTCCTTAGATAATATCACCACTTTCAACACCTCTTTGTCCTTTTGTCCATGACATCTTTTGGCTATCTCCACCTATCACTGGCCCTCTATCCAGCTCTACCTGTACCGCCCCCCCCCCCCCCCCCCCAAACCAGCTTATACTTCACCTCTTTTCTATTTTTCCTTAGTTCTGTTGGAGAGTCATATGGACTTGAAACGTTAACTGTGTTCCTCTCCACAGATGCTGTAAGACCTGCTGAGTTTTTCCAGGTATTTTTATTTTTGTCGAGGAATTATAAATGTTATCCCGCCAAGAGCCCCCAATTATTATGACACAGCAGTGGGTAAAGGCTGTTATTTAAAATCCCAGAGGGATATTTTCAAATGGTATGTTTTGAGTTGCAGCTCTAAATTCCAGAATAAGACCACCAGTTCTCGAGAGGTTCTTATATCAAACTAAATGAGACATTTATTAATTTACAACATATTAAACATATACACATGGCTACAAATTACTACTATCATAACTTTTAACCAATTCCCAAGTTAATCTCCACTAAGGCAACAACAACCTGTCGGCCTTAAGACACCAGGCAAAGCATTTTCACCTTACAAATTCAAAATGAGGTTCCTTTGAATTGTTCCCTGTGGCACACCACTCGTCACATCCTGCCAACCAGAAAAAGACCCAGTGATGCCAACTCCCTGTTTGCTGTTAGCTATCCCGGTCATTACCAATTGCTGCGTAAACAAGTTCTTCCTCACATACCCCCTTTTATCTCTTGTTCAAAACCTTAAATCTGTGTCCCCTGGTCCTTGTACCATCAGCTGACAGGAAGAGTTTTTCTCTGTCTACCTTATCTAATGCTGTCATAACCTTGTACACCTCTATCAAATCTCCCCTCAATAGCCTTTGCTCCAAGGAGAACAACTTCAGCCATTGCAACTTAACCATGTAACTAATACCCCCCATTCTGGTAAATCTCCTTTGCACCCTTTCAAGGACCTTCACATCTTTGCTAAAGTGTGCTGAGCAGACCTGGGCGCTGTACTCTTATCTGGCGCATATTAGAGCTTGATAATGGTTCAGCAGAACATCCCTGCTGTTTTTACTGAATAGCTCGGTTTATGAAGCCCATGACCTCTTGTGCTTCATGAACCACTCTTCCAACATGTCCAACCACCTTCAAAGATCAATCTACATGCACTCTCAGTTCCCTCTGTTCCTGCATGCTCTTCAGAAGTGGATCATGAAGTCTATATTGCCTCTTCCTATCCTTTCTGCCAAAATGTATCACTTCACACTTCTGTGAATTTATCCCATCGCCACTTGTCTGCCCATTCTGCCAACATATTCATATCATCGTTACTGTTTGCCACTCCTCCAAGTTTGGTATCGGCAAATTTTGATCCCCATAATCCAAGATCCAAGTGATTTATATAGAGTATGATCCAAGCACTTAGTCTTGAGGAACACCACCGTCTACCACCTTGCAGTTCAAAAGACATCCATCCACCAAGACACTCTGCTTTCTTCATAAAACCATTTTTTATCTGGCTGGATACGGACCCTCCTATATTCTGCCTTTTCTTTCTGTAAGTCTTGAGAGGTGAAGGTCGGAGTGACAATAAGGGGAGCCTTGGCTCTTGCCTTGTTTCTTTTTAGCACTTTTGGGTCCTCTTGACTGTGCGGAGGTGTTTTTTTTTGTGTCCTCTTGGGCAATGTGGGGCTGAGTTAACGATGTTGAAACCGTAGTGTTCAACAATCTCTTCAAACTCTTTGGAGGTAAATTGGGTTCCATTATCACAGCAAACAGGACTCGTACTGCAGTGGTGCTTGTTATGGTTCTCCAATCTTTCATCCTTCTCATGAATGGGAATGTTGAGTAATAGCCTGCTATGGTAAGATACCATTCTTGGTTGTGTGTGAAGTGGTCGGCTGTTACAATCTGCCATGGTATGGGTGGTACATACTATACTTCTGGCATACCCTGCACGTGCACAGCATTCTTCCAATGTCTTTGTAGATGCCCATCCAATACGCTGCTGACGTGGCTCCGAGCTTCCATTTCTCCATTTTGTTATGATCCTGGACCAGACCCCCAATTTGAGATTCAAGACGACTGCGAAGAGAATAACAATATGCGTTTTGGACAAACAAAATTAAACTTCACTATACAAGGTCCGAAATATAAAACAATTTACAGTAGCTATCTTCTAATCTAACATTCAGGGTAAATATGAGGTACATGTGAATCCACAGACAAACCATGGTTGAACGCTGCATGATAAACTGCGATCAAGACAGCTTCCATAGATTTCTCAGCAAGACACCCAGATGTTAATAAACACCATGATTCAACCAATCTCACTGAAACTCTGTTTCTCTTATGAAGGATTCTTTGCCTCCAAAGATCTAACCTTGGATTGACTTTTGGAGTCAATTCCAACTCGAACCACATCAACGATGGCCCACTTCACAGAGTTTCAATCTCGTCTCCTGGGATTCCATTCCCCTAGGTTCCTGAGTATGCACTCGAGCCCCAAATCACAAGCACAACTTGTGTTTTTTGGCCACGCTGAGTAGAATATTATTGCTCCACAGGGTAACCTATGCCCTAATGGTCCCCAGCATGGAGTCAGAAACCTTTCGCTGCCACCTTAGGTCATCAGTGCTTCTCCTGAGCCCTCCCCACTTAAAGCCTGACAACCTTTCTCCGGTTGGAGCTTCTTTCTCTGCTCCTCTCTTTTGTTCCTTAACTTAACTGAAACCTGTCTCTGCCCCTATCTGGGACTCCTCTTTATAGCCCTCTGCCTGCCCGTGCTCCCTTTCAGACCTCTCTCGATCCCTTGCCCGGGACACTTGTCTGCAATGGTGCGCTGCGCCTGGTCACGTGACCCGGGTTTTCCAAGTCAGGATCATGTGTGACCCCTCACACACAAAGATTGGACAAGCCTGTTCTAGGTGGTAGAGGTCTTAGGTTTGAAAGGTGCTGCTGTACGAACTTTGGTGAGTTTCTGCATTGCATCCTCCAGGTGGTGCACACTGCTGGCACTGTCCATCTTGCAGGTGGTGCACACTGCTGGCACTGTCCATCTTACAGGTGGTGCACACTGCTGGCACTGTTCATCTTACAGGTGGTGCACACTGCTGGCACTGTTCATCTTACAGGTGGTGCACACTGCTGGCACTGTCCATCCTCCAGGTGGTGCACACTGCTGGCACTGTCCATCTTGCAGGTGGTGCACACTGCTGGCACTGTCCATCTTACAGGTGGTGCACACTGCTGGCACTGTCCATCTTGCAGGTTGTGCACACTGCTGGCACTGTCCTTCTTACAGGTGGTGCACACTGCTGGCACTGTCCATCTTGCAGGTGGTGCACACTGCTGGCACTGTCCTTCTTACAGGTGGTGCACACTGCTGGCACTGTCCATCTTGCAGGTGGTGCACACTGCTGGCACTGTCCTTCTTACAGGTGGTGCACACTGCTGGCACTGTCCATCTTACAGGTGGTGCACACTGCTGGCACTGTCCATCTTGCAGGTGGTGCACACTGCTGGCACTGTCCTTCTTACAGGTGGTGCACACTGCTGGCACTGTCCATCTTGCAGGTGGTGCACACTGCTGGCACTGTCCTTCTTACAGGTGGTGCACACTGCTGGCACTGTCCATCTTACAGGTGGTGCACACTGCTGGCACTGTCCATCTTGCAGGTGGTGTACACTGCTGGCACTGTCCATCTTGCAGGTTGTGCACACTGCTGGCACTGTCCATCTTGCAGGTGGTGCACACTGCTGGCACTGTCCATCTTGCAGGTGGTGTACACTGCTGGCACTGTCCATCTTGCAGGTGGTGCACACTGCTGGCACTGTCCATCTTGCAGGTGGTGCACATTGCTGGCACTGTCCATCTTGCAGGTGGTGCACATTGCTGGCATTGTCCATCTTGCAGGTGGTGTACACTGCTGGCACTGTCCATCTTGCAGGTGGTGCACACTGCTGGCACTGTCCATCTTGCAGGTGGTGCACATTGCTGGCACTGTCCATCTTGCAGGTGGTGCACATTGCTGGCACTGTCCATCTTGCAGGTGGTGTACACTGCTGGCACTGTCCATCAATGTGAAGAGACTGAATGTTGAAGGTGATGGATAGGGTGCTGATTAACAAGCTGCTTTGCCCTGGACGGTGTCGAGCTTCTTGAGTGTTGTTGGAACTGCACTCATCCAGGCAAGTGGGGAGTATTCCATCACACTCCTGACTTGTGCCTTGTAGATGGTGGACAGGCTTTGGGGAGTCAGGAGACGAGTTTGTTACTTCAAGATTCCCAGCCTCTGACCTGCTCTTGTGGCCACAGTATTTATATGGCTAGTCCAGTTCAATTTCTGGTCAATGGTAACCCCCCAGGAGGTTGATTAAGTGATGATAATGCCATTGAATGTTAAGGGAGATGGTTAGATTCTGTCTTGTTGGAGATGGTCATTGTCTGGTACTTGTGTGGTGCATATGTTAGTTGCCACTTGTCAGCCCAAGCCTGGATATTGTCCAGGTCTTGCTGCATTTGGACATGAACTGCTTCAGTGTCTGAGGAGTCGCGAATGGTGCTGAACATAATGCAATCATCAGCGAACATCCCCACTTCTGACCTTATGACGGAGGGAAGGTCATTGATGAAGTCACTGAAGATGGTAGGACCGAGGACACTACCCTGAGGAACTCCTGCAGTGATGTCCTGGGACTGAGATGACTGACCTCCAACAACCACAACCAACCCCCTTTGTGCTAGGTATGACTCCAACCAGTGGAGACGTTTCCCCTGATTCCCATTGACTCCAGTTTTGCTAGGGCTCCTTGATGCCACACTTGATCAACTGCAGCCTTGATGTCAAGGGCAGTGACTCTCACCTCACCTCTGAAGTTCAGCTATTTTGCCCATGTTTGAATCAAGACCGTAACTTAGGATTGAGATGAGGAGGAATGTCTTTAACCAGAGGGTGGTGAATCTTTGGGATTCTCTGTCCCAGAGGGCTGAGGGGCTCAGTCATTGAGTATGATCAAGACTGAGATTGATTGATTTCCATGTGCTAAAAACATCGAGGGATACGGGAATAGTGCAGCTACTTGGTGTTGAAGTAGAAGATCAGCCACGATCTCATTGACGGAGTGGCTTCAAGGGTTGAATGGCCTACTACGTCTATTTATGTTCTTGTCATGACCCCAGGACCAAAAACGTTTTGTTTAAAGTAGACAAAGATTGAGATTCAAGACACCTGCTTTTGGAATAAAGCGACAAGATTCCACGGGTTTCGAATGAACAAAAACGGGAAACAAACTTTACGATGCAAGTTCAGAGAGATAAAGCAATGTACAATATGTAAATTATAACCTATGGTTCAGGGTAAATATGAGGTAAATCTGAATTAACAGACAAACTGTGGTCGAACACACCACACTGCAGACGAAATGATAGGTGCAACCAAAAACAGAATCTGTAGAGTTCTCAAGGCCGTTTGTCTCACTGTGAGTCAACCAATACCACTCAAACTTTGTCTTTCTCTCTAGGGCTTCCAGCTTTGAAGATTCTGCCTTGGAATTCTCTCCAAACGCCGCTCCCACTGGGATGGCTTTAACAATGGCCCAAGTTTCAGGGTTTCAATCTCGCCTTCCGGAATGATTTCTCCCTGGATTCCCGAGTAATTCAAACACTTGCTTTCAGACACACTTTAAGACCAATGGCCGTGCCAAGCAGAACACAACTGGTCCAAAGGGGTACCTTTGCCCCAACGGCCTTCTTTAGGTAAAGTGTGTACCCAACTCCTCTTTCTTTAACTTAACTCGGACCTGCTTCTGTTCCTTATTATCTCTGTGACACTTCCAGGCCAGCAGACTCTGTCAAACTGACTGCCTCACAAAGTGATGTCCACTTACCCTTGAACTGATCTGTTGACTTATCAAAAGACTCCTAGAGCATCCCACCTTTGTTGCTGGGCAGGAACCAATGTAACAAGCATTGAACATACTGTACCTTAAATGTTATAATCTCCACAGATTGCGAATTTAACACCCTGGGGGACACAGATCAATAGATTTTGTGACAGCCTTAAGGAATGAGGTCGGGAGCTGAGTGGCCCTGGCGGAACCCAAACTGAGCGTCAGTGAGCAGGTTATTGCTAAGTAAGTGCCGCTTGATAGCACTGTTGATGACCCCCTTCCATCACGTGACTGATGATTGAGTGTAGACTGATGGGGCAATCATTGGCCAGTTGGATTTGTCCTGCTTCTTGTGTATAGGACATACCTATATATTGGTGGGTATATGCCAGTCTTGTCTCTGTACTGGAACAGCTTGGTTAGGGTCGCAGCTGGTTCCGGAGCATAAGTCTTCAGTACCAGTTCCGGACAGTTGTCAGGGCCAAGAACCTTTGCAGTGTCCAGTGCCTCCAGCCGTTTCCTGCTATCGTGTGAAGTGAATTGAATTTGCTGAAGACTGGCATCTGTGACGCCAGGCACCTCTGGAAGAGGACATGATGGATCATCCATTCAACATGATGGGTCATCCATTCGGCACTTCCGGCTGAAGATAGTTGCAAATACTTCAGCTTTATCTTTTGCACTGCTGTGTAGGATGGGGCTATTTGTTGAGCCTCCTGCTCCATTGAGTTGTTTAATTATCCACCACCATTCATGACTGGATGTGGCAGGACTGCAGAGCTTAGATCTGATCGATTAGTTGTGGGATCACTTAGCCCTGTCTATCATATGCTGCTTCCACTGTTTGGTATGCAGGTAAACCCTGTGTTGTAGCTTGACCAGGCTGATTCCTCATTCTTAGGTATGCCTGGTGC
Source organism: Cetorhinus maximus (assembly GCF_964194155.1). Classification (NCBI taxonomy): domain Eukaryota; kingdom Metazoa; phylum Chordata; class Chondrichthyes; order Lamniformes; family Cetorhinidae; genus Cetorhinus; species Cetorhinus maximus. Next base: position 1,427,183 of record NC_135898.1, on the reverse strand, counting down.
TGCTCCTGGCATGCACTCCTGCACTCTTTATTGAACCAGGGTTGATTCCCCGTTTTGATGGTAATGGTAGAGTGGGGGAAATGCCGGGCCATGAGGTTACATATTGTGTTGGAATACAATTCTGCTGCTGCTGATGGCCCACAGCACCTCATGGATTTCCACTCTTGAGTTGCTAGATCTGTTCAAAATCTATCCCATTTAGCACGGTGGTAGTGCCACACAACACGATGGAGGGTATCCTCAATGTGAAGACGGGTCTTCGTCTCCACAAGGACTGTGCGGTGGTCACTCCTACCAATACTGTCATGGACAGGTGCATCTGTGACAGGCAGGTTGGTGATGATGATATCAAGTAACTTTTTCCCTCCTGTTGGTTCCTTATCACCTGCTGCAGACCCAGTCTAGCAGCTATGTCCTTTAGGACTCAGCCAGCTCAGTCAGTGGTGGTGCTATTGAGCTACTGTTGGTGGTGGACATTGAAGTCCCCCACCCAGAGTATATTCTGTGCCCTTGCCACCTACAATGCTTCCTCCAAGTGGTGCTGAACATGGAGGAGCACTGATTCATCAGCTGAGAGGGTGTGGTAGGTGGTAATCAGCAGGAGGTTTCCTTGCCCATGTTTGACCTGATGCCATGAGACTTCATGGGGACCGGAGTTGATGTTGAGGACTCCCAGGCAACTCCCTCCTGACTGTATACCACTGTGCCGCCACCTCTGATGGGTCTGTCCAGCCGGTGGGACAGGACATAGCCAGGAAAGGTGACGCTAGTGTCTGGAACATGATCTTAAGATATGATTCTGTGAGAATGACTATGTCAGGCTGTTGCTTGACTGCCAATTTTGGCACAATCCCCCAGATGTTCGTACGAAGGACAGGGTGGACAGGGCTGGATTTGCTATTGTCCGTTCTGGTGCCTAGGTTGATGCTGGGTGGTCTGGCTGCTTTCATTCCTTTCAGACTTTGGAATGGTTTGTTACAAATTAGTGGCTTGCTAGGCCATTTCAGAGAGCATATGAGTCAATCACATTGCTGTGGGCCTGGAGTCACATGTTGGCCAGGCCTGGCAAGAACAGCAGATTTGCTTCCCTAAAGGGCAGTGAAACAGATGGTTTTGTCTGCCAATTGACAATGGTTTCATGGTCAACATAACTGGGAGCAGCTTTTAATTCCAGATTTATTAACTGAATTTAAGTTCTACCAGCTGGTGTGGTTGGATTCGAACTCATGTCCCCAGAGTATTGGCTTGGGCCTGAGTAACATTATCACTACTCCACTACCTCCTCCAATTGCTAAGCGTAGGAATGCAGTCATCAAAGTATAAGAGGTTCCATTGCCAGGGAGACAGACGGGCATTTCTGTAACCAGCTTTGTGAGTCCTGCTTGGGGTGTTGCCTCTCTGGTGCCAGGGTAAAAGACAAGATGGAGAGGGTGCAGAATATTTTGCAGAAGGGAGTGAGCCAGAAGTTGTGGTACACGTTGGCACCAGCAGCATATCAAAGGCATGCATTGAGGCCCTATGCTCAGATTTTCAGGAGCAAGGAAGGAAGTTAAAAATGAGGAGCTCAAAGATGCGAATGTCTGGATTATATGCACTGTCACATGCTGGTGAGAGGAGAAATAGGAATAAAACAAGAAGGATCAATGTGTGGCTTGAGGCATGGTGCAGGAGAGACGGCTTCAGATTAGTGGAACCAGTTGTGGGCCAGGAGGGATGGGTTGCACCCCAGTTGGAATGGGGAGATTCACGAGTGTGGGTGGGGAGGGTTTCAAACTAAATTGGCAGAGGGTTGGCATGAACATATGGAAGTAGAAATGTGGAAAAGAGGCGCATAAAGTCAGGGTGTTGGGCAGTACCAAAGAAGGATGTAGTTCCATTTTGGATAAGAGATGACGAAGAACTACGAGGAATACAAAGGCAGGATAACAATGCATGTACGTAAACGCACAAAGTGTGGTGAATAAGTCTGTGAGCTGCAAGCACAAATATCAGTGGGAGAATATGATGTAGCAGCAATCACACAAATATGGCTGATGTGCTCAGCAAAGATAGGGAAGGAAAAGGGAGGTAGGGTGGCAGTACCGATCAAGAAAGACATTGTAATGTTGGAAACAGAGGGTGTCTTTGAAGGGACAAGGACACAATCCATTTGATTAAAGTTGAGGAACAAGAGTATTATCTTGCAACTTGGGGTATTCCATAGGCCTCCAAATTGCGAGAGACCGAGTAGCAAATGTCCTGGGAAATCTCAGATCTGTTCAAACTACAGAATAGTGATCAAAACAAAAATAGCTGGAAAAACTCAGCAGGTCTGGCAGCATCGGCGGAGAGGAGCACCGTTAACGTTTCAAGTCCGTATGACCCTTCAACAGAACTAAGTAAAAATAGAAAAGGTGAAATATAAGCTAGTTTAAGGGGGGGTGGGACAAGTAGAGCTGGATAGAGGGCCAGTGATAGGTGGAGTTTGCCAAAAGATATCACAGACAAAAGGACAAAGAGGTGTTGAAGGTGGTGATATTAGCTAAGGAATGTGCTAATTAAGGGTAGAAAGCAGGACAAGCAAGGGACAGAGCTGGGGGGGGGGGGGTGGAGCTGGGGGAGGGGGTGCGGGAGGGGGTGGGGGTGCGGCAGGGGGTGGGGGGGAGCTGGGGCTCGGGGTTGGGGGAGCTGGGGGTGCGGGGTGGAGCTTCCCCAAGGCCACACTGGTGAATGAGTTCACTCTGGTGGCCCAGTCCTGGAATCGGCTCCGGCAAACAGATTGGTGGTGGGTGGGTGGGTGGGTTGGGGGGCATTGCTTCCTGAGCTCCGCCCCTCTCGCCCTGTGGTCCGCCCCTCTCGCCCAGAGCTCCGCCCCTCTCGCCCAGAGCTCCGCCCCTCTCGCCCTGAGCTCCGCCCCTCTCGCCCTGAGCTCCGCCCCTCTCGCCCTGAGCTCCGCCCCTCTCGCCCCTGAGCTCCGCCCCTCTCGCCCTGAGCTCCGCCCCTCTCGCCCTGAGCTCCGCCCTCTCGCCCTGAGCTCCGCCCCTCTGGCCCCGAGCTCCGCCCCTTTGGCCCCGAGCTCCGCCCCTCTCCCCCCGAGCTCCACCCCTCTCCCCCCGAGCTCCGCCCCTCTCCCCCAGAGCTCCGCCCCTCTCGCCCTGAGCTCCGCCCCTCTCGCCCTCTGTCTGATGGGAATGTCACTGATACTCTCTCCATGGGGAAAGTGACTTCTTCAGCTTTCCCCTCCATTCTAAGTGATGGTATTTGCGCATGCGTTGGCTGTGCGGTGACGTTTCACGATCCTTTGGTGACCTCATCGCGTCGTGCGCCTATTGTGACGTAAACCCCGTAGTGCGGTCGGGCTGGACACTCGGCCAGGCGGGGATGGCGAAGAGGCGGATCCTCAAGGTAAGCGCGGCGGGGGGAGCGGGTGCAAAGTAGCCAGGCCCAGGCCTAGGCCTAGGCTTAGGCCGGGCCCAGCCCAGGACTGGGCCTGAACTCCAACTCTCCGCCTCCTCCCTCCATTCCAGGCCTCACGGCTCCTTGACTGAGAATCCCAGATGATGCCTTCGAGCCCGAGCCAGGCGGCAGGAGGGGGGGTTGAGGTGGACGGGGAAGGAAGGGGAGGATAGACCGGGGGGGGGGGGGTAGAGACCCCCATCCCCTCACACCCCCACCCCCACCCCCTCACCCCCATCCCCACCCCCTCACCCCCATCCCCTCACCCCCATCCCCTCCCCCCTCACCCCATCCCTCACCCCATCCCCTCCTCACCTCACCCCCATCCCCTCACCCCCATCCCCTCCCTCACTCACCCCCATCCCCTCCCTCACTCACCCCCATCCCCTCCCTCACTCACCCCCATCCCCTCCCTCACTCACCCCCATCCCCTCCCTCACTCACCCCCATCCCCCTCCCTCACTCACCCCCATCCCCTCCCTCACTCACCCCCATCCCTCCCTCACTCACCCCCATCCCTCACCCCATCCCCTCCCCCACTCACCCCCATCCCCTCACCCCCATCCCCTCCCTCACTCACCCCCATCCCCTCACCCCATCCCCTCCCTCCTCACCCCCATCCCCTCCCTCACTCACCCCATCCCCTCCCTCACTCACCCCCATCCCCTCACCACCCTCCCCCTCACCCCCACCCCTCACCCCCACCCCCCTCCCCTCACCCCCATCCCTCACCCCACCCTCCCTCACCCCCATCCCCTCCCCCACTCACCTCCATCCCCTCCCCCACTCACCCCCATCCCCTCCCCCCTCTCACCCCCCATCCCCTCCCTCACTCACCCCCATCCCCTCCCTCACTCACCCCCATCCCCTCCCTCACTCACCCCTATCCCCTCACCCCCATCCCTCCCCTCACCCCATCCTCCCTCACCCCCATCCCCTCCCCCCATCCCCTCACCCCCATCCCTCCCCCCTCACCCCCATCCCCTCCCCCACTCACCCCCATCCCCTCCCCCACTCACCCCATCCCCTCCCCCACTCACCCCCATCCCCTCCCCCACTCACCATCACTCACCCCCATCCACTCACCCCCATCCCCTCCCTCACTCACCCCCATCCCCTCCCTCACTCACCCATATCCCCTCACCCCCATCCCCTCACCCCCATCCTCTCCCCCTCACCCCCATCCTCTCCCCCTCACCCCCATCCTCTCCCCCTCACCCCCATCCCCTCCCCCTCACCCCCATCCCCTCCCCCACTCACCCCCATCCCCTCCCCCACTCACCCCCATCCCCTCCCCCACTCACCCCCATCCCCTCCCCCACTCACCCCCATCCCCTCCCCCACTCACCCCCATCCCCTCCCCCACTCACCCCCATCCCCACTCCCCATGCCCACTCCCCCATGCCCACTCCCCCATGCCCACTCCCCCATGCCCTCCCCCCAAGCCCTCCCCCCAAGCCCTCCCCCCAAGCCTCCCCCCACGCCCTCCCCCCCCCACGCCTCCCCCCACGCCCTCCCCCCACGCCCTCCCCCCACGCCCTCCCCCCACGCCCTCCCCCCACGCCCTCCCCCCCACGCCCTCCCCCCCACGCCCTCCCCCCCACGCCCTCCCCCCCACGCCCTCCCCCCCACGCCCTCCCCCCACGCCCTCCCCCCCACGCCCTCCCCCCCACGCCCTCCCCCCCACGCCCTCCCCCCCACGCCCTCCCCCCCACGCCCTCCCCCCACGCCCTCCCCCCACGCCCTCCCCCCACGCCCTCCCCCCCACGCCCTCCCCCCACGCCCTCCCCCCCACGCCCTCCCCCCCACGCCCTCCCCCCCACGCCCTCCCCCCCACGCCCTCCCCCCCACGCCCTCCCCCCCACGCCCTCCCCCCCACGCCCTCCCCCCCACGCCCTCCCCCCCACGCCCTCCCCCCCACGCCCTCCCCCCACGCCCTCCCCCCCACGCCCTCCCCCCCACGCCCTCCCCCCCACGCCCTCCCCCCCACGCCCTCCCCCCCACGCCCTCCCCCCACGCCCTCCCCCCCACGCCCTCCCCCCCACGCCCTCCCCCCCACGCCCTCCCCCCCACGCCCTCCCCCCCACGCCCTCCCCCCCACGCCCTCATCCCCATCCCCTCATCCCCATCCCCTCATCCCCATCCCCTCATCCCCATCCCCTCCCCCACTCACCCCCCATCCCCACAATCTCCTTCCCCCCCCACAATCTCCTTCCCCCCCCACAATCTCCTTCCCCCCCCACAATCTCCTTCCCCCCCCCACAATCTCCTTCCCCCCCCCCCACAATCTCCTTCCCCCCCCCCACAATCTCCTTCCCCCCCCCACAATCTCCTTCCCCCCCCCACAATCTCCTTCCCCCCCCCACAATCTCCTTCCCCCCCCCCACAATCTCCTTCCCCCCCCCACAATCTCCTTCCCCCCCCCACAATCTCCTTCCCCCCCCCACAATCTCCTTCCCCCCCCCACAATCTCCTTCCCCCCCCCCACAATCTCCTTCCCCCCCCCACAATCTCCTTCCCCCCCCCACAATCTCCTTCCCCCCCCCACAATCTCCTTCCCCCCCCACAATCTCCTTCCCCCCCCCACAATCTCCTTCCCCCCCCCCACAATCTCCTTCCCCCCCCCACAATCTCCTTCCCCCCCCCACAATCTCCTTCCCCCCCCACAATCTCCTTCCCCCCCCCACAATCTCCTTCCCCCCCCCACAATCTCCTTCCCCCCCCCACAATCTCCTTCCCCCCCCCACAATCTCCTTCCCCCCCCCACAATCTCCTTCCCCCCCCCACAATCTCCTTCCCCCCCCCACAATCTCCTTCCCCCCCCCACAATCTCCTTCCCCCCCCCACAATCTCCTTCCCCCCCCCACAATCTCCTTCCCCCCCCCACAATCTCCTTCCCCCCCCCACAATCTCCTTCCCCCCCCCACAATCTCCTTCCCCCCCCCACAATCTCCTTCCCCCCCCCACAATCTCCTTCCCCCCCCCACAATCTCCTTCCCCCCCCCACAATCTCCTTCCCCCCCCCACAATCTCCTTCCCCCCCCCACAATCTCCTTCCCCCCCCCACAATCTCCTTCCCCCCCCCACAATCTCCTTCCCCCCCCCACAATCTCCTTCCCCCCCCACAATCTCCTTCCCCCCCCCACAATCTCCTTCCCCCCCCCACAATCTCCTTCCCCCCCCCACAATCTCCTTCCCCCCCCCACAATCTCCTTCCCCCCCCCACAATCTCCTTCCCCCCCCCACAATCTCCTTCCCCCCCCCACAATCTCCTTCCCCCCCCCACAATCTCCTTCCCCCCCCCACAATCTCCTTCCCCCCCCCACAATCTCCTTCCCCCCCCCACAATCTCCTTCCCCCCCCCACAATCTCCTTCCCCCCCCCACAATCTCCTTCCCCCCTCCTCTTTACCCCCGGCCCTCCCCATTTGTCCCCACCCCCCAGGGATAAGTGGAGGCAGCTAGTATGGGTGGCTTAGGAGAAAGAGATTGGTTGCTGGACGAGTGGCAGCGACATGCGGTGGACGGGTGGGATAGATGTTTAGTGGGGATTGAGCAATCTTGTGAGGGGGGGTAGTGGGTAGAGGCGGTGGTTGGTATGGAGGGAGAGATGGGGCTTCAGCCTCTAGTGGCAGTCAAAACTTGGGCATGAATTTGATTTTGGAGACTTGAGTGCTTGTGAGCATTGAGATGAACGCACAGATGTCCCTTGTTTCGCAAATCAATGCAATGCCCAAGAATGTGAATCCTTCAATCCTGTACCAGACCTGGAGCTGCCCATGAATTTCCATGACTCCTTTTCTTTGGCCATTTAGCAATGCAGACACAACAGGGCAGAGATTTTCAATTTAGTGTCCAACTCCTTATGCCTCTTTTGAGTTTTGAGTCTTGGGACCCAGAGGGGTGGCAGAAAGCAAGACCAGCATTTATCTTGTGTCTGTCAGCACTTCAGAGTGTCCCCAAGGCCTTTATAGTCAACAAAATACGTTTTAAGTGTGGCCATGTTGTATAATTTGTGCACAGTAAAGTAATATGACAATGTCATTGTGACCAGAGAATCTAATTTTTGGTATTGGGTTGAGGAATAAATGTTGACTTGGACCCCAGGCGAACTCTCCTCCTGCTCTCCTTGATAAATAAACAAATGAATATAAATAAAACGGAAATTTTAATGGAAGTCACGTGATACACTGAGGACCAATAAGTAAAGCTCATCATAGGGCTATACATCAAGCTTTTGCTTACCTGCGTAATGTTTGCTGCTTTAGCGCAGTGTCACATTTGGTCTGATTACGCTTCAGTTAAGTACCTTGGGGTGTTTAACTACATTAAAGGTAATTTGTTGTAGTGCAGAAAGGACAAGGGAAATTGGAATAATTAAAATCGAACATTAGCAACGTATAGAAGATACTGTAAAAGGAAATCAAAGGGCTTTAATTAGTAAAAAAAAATTAAACAATGGGTACTGGCTGTCAGGGTTGAAAGGGTGACAGCTGTAGAGGTTAGTGATACCTCACAGGTGCTAATTGTGGGAAGGGTTTGCTTGTGAATTATTACGTAGCATGTAAAAAACCCAACAAGAGAGATGACTGTAGGATCCAGTAGTGGGGAAAGAACCAGAGCAGATAGGAGAAGTAACTGTGGGGAGAACATTTCAGCAATAGTGAAGACCTGAGGATCAAAATCGTTATTGACAAAGAAGTAAAGCTAATATCAGAAAACAGAGTATAAAAAAGCTAATTTTGAGTGAATGGAACTTGGGAAGAGGAAATGAAAAAAGGCAGAGAAAAGCAGCATAAATATTTAAATCACTGATCAATAGACTTCATAAAGGATTAAATAGAGAAAATAAATTCTTTTAAAAAAAAAAACCACACAGGCCAGTTGTGACATGCTATGGACACGAACATGAAATAGGAGCAGGAGTTTGTCACTCGGTCCCTTGAGCCTGCTCTGCCATTCAATGAGATCATGGCTGATCTGAATGTAACCTCAACCACACATTCCTGCCTCCCCCTGATAACCTGTCACCCCCTTGTAAATCAAGAATCTATTTAGATAAAAGCAAAATACTACGGATGCTGGAAATCTAAAACAAAAATAGCTGGAAAAACTCAGCAGGTCTGACAGCATCTGTGGAGAGGAATACAGTTAACGTTTCGAGTCCTTATGACTTCATCAGAATCTATTTAGCTTTGCCTTAAAAATATTCAAAGACTCTGTTTCAACTGCCTTTTGAGGTAGAGTGTTTCAAAGACACTCAACCCTATGAGAGAGAAAATTTCTCCTCCTCTCTTGTCTTAAATGAGCGACTCCTTAGTTTTAAATAGTGACCCCTAGTTCTAGATCCTCCCACAAGAGGAAACATCCTCTCCACATCCACCCTGTCAAGACCTCTTAGGATCGTAAAGGTTTCAATTAACAGACCTCTGACTCTTCTAAATTCCAGTGGGTACAAGCCTAGTCTGTCCAGCCTTTCCTCATAAGACAACCTGCCCATTCCTTGTATCAGTCCGGTAAACCTCTGAACTGCTAACACATTTACATCTTTCTTTAAATGAGACCACTAGTACTGTACACAATACTTCAGATGTGGTCTCACCAATGCATGTACAACTGAAGCATAACCTCCCTACTTTTGTAATCAATTCCCCTCACAAGAAATGATGAATAAAATGATAAGGGTAAATTGAAACTAAATCAAAAGGCATGCCAAAGTACACTGGCATTAAAGAATAGGATAACGAAAGGGTATAGGAAAAGGTTCAGTTGAAAGTCAATAAAGTAGCAAAGCAGGACTAAAAACTTAAATTATGGAGAAATGCATAAAGAACTAGTAAAGTATTCGACAGACATGAATAAAGGAAAATAAAGTTAGGGCCATTAACAAATGCACAAACTAAACTGGCAATGACAGCGAAACAGCAGAAATATTGGTTTGCTGCCTCCTATTTGTATTTATGAGGGAAGGAAAGGAGTTGGACATGACATAACTGGACTCAAAAAAAGATATGACATTCAATATAGAAACAGGAGAGATAATGGATATACTAATCATACTGACGCAGGATACAACCCTGGTCAGTCAGTTGGGTCCATGCACATGAAAATAGGTTAAGGAAGAGATTGTGGAGATGGTTGGATATAAAAATACATGAGAAAAAGGGATTGTACCAGAGGACTGGTGGACAGCTCCTGTTATTTCTTTATTTAAAAAAAAGAGTAGAACATATCCAGGGAATGATAGACCAATTAGCAGGTCGTTGACCAGAGAAATAATGGAATCGTTCCTCAAATATAAAAGAAAAACATCAAGGAAGCAAAAATACAATAGTTAGCATCAATTTCAAAAGGGAGGGTCTTGCCTGACCAACCTTTTGAATTCTTTGAAGCAGCAACAAAATGTAGACGAGGAAAACAGTGGCTGTGTAAAATCAGGAAAGAAGGTAGTTGAGGTGTGGCCTAATGTAGGTCATTAAAATTAGGCAAGGTTTTGATAGAACAAACACAAACATTTGCATTTGTGGGAAATTAGAGGCCATCAATTTCCGATAGGGAAATAAACTTGCAGGGCCATTGGGATAGAGTAGGGGAATGGGACGGCAGACTGGATTCTTCATGGAGAGCCAGCAAGGAGTCGATGGGCTGAAAAGCCACAATTACTGAGTCTATGATAGTTATCAAAAATCAAATCAGGAATTCAGCTGAAACTTTACCTCGAGAGTGGTTAGATTGTGGAACTTGCTGGAAATTGGAAATGAAAGCAGAAAATGTTGGAACAACTCTAAAAGCCAGCAGCCAGTCAGCACCTGGAAGGAGATTTTCCAGGTCGATTACCTTTTTCTGTATTTCTAGCATTCACAGTTTTAATGGGGACTAATAGATAGGACTCGAGCAGGACAGAGAAAGGTTCAGGGAGGAGATTTCCGGGCAGAGGTGGTGGTGGTGGGAATTTTTGGACTCCGGCCTATGGCTGATTTTCTGAGATGGGGCAGGGGGCTCGGAGCTCCATGTTGGGTCAGGTACAGAGCTCCGGGCTGGGGACCCCGTCCCTGTTCTCGGAGCTCCGCGCTGGGACCCCTCGCTCTGTTCTCGGAGCTCCGCGCTGGGACCCCGGCTCTGCGCTCGGAGCTCCGGGCTGGGGACTCGCTCTTGTTCTCAGAGCTCCGCGCTGGGACCCCTCGCTCTGTTCTCGGAGCTCCGCGCTGGGACCCCTCGCTCTGTTCTCGGAGCTCCGCGCTGGGACCCCTCGCTCTGTTCTCGGAGCTCCGCGCTGGGACCCCTCGCTCTGTTCTCGGAGCTCCGCGCTGGGACCCCTCGCTCTGTTCTCGGAGCTCCGCGCTGGGACCCCTCGCTCTGTTCTCGGAGCTCCGCGCTGGGACCCCTCGCTCTGTTCTCGGAGCTCCGCGCTGGGACCCCTCGCTCTGTTCTCGGAGCTCCGCGCTGGGACCCCTCGCTCTGTTCTCGGAGCTCCGCGCTGGGACCCCTCGCTCTGTTCTCGGAGCTCCGCGCTGGGACCCCTCGCTCTGTTCTCGGAGCTCCGCGCTGGGACCCCTCGCTCTGTTCTCGGAGCTCCGCGCTGGGACCCCTCGCTCTGTTCTCGGAGCTCCGCGCTGGGACCCCTCGCTCTGTTCTCGGAGCTCCGCGCTGGGACCCCTCGCTCTGTTCTCGGAGCTCCGCGCTGGGACCCCTCGCTCTGTTCTCGGAGCTCCGCGCTGGGACCCCTCGCTCTGTTCTCGGAGCTCCGCGCTGGGACCCCTCGCTCTGTTCTCGGAGCTCCGCGCTGGGACCCCTCGCTCTGTTCTCGGAGCTCCGCGCTGGGAACCCTCGCTCTGTTCTCGGAGCTCCGCGCTGGGAACCCTCGCTCTGTTCTCGGAGCTCCGCGCTGGGAACCCTCGCTCTGTTCTCGGAGCTCCGCGCTGGGACCCCTCGCTCTGTTCTCGGAGCTCCGCGCTGGGACCCCTCGCTCTGTTCTCGGAGCTCCGCGCTGGGAACCCTCGCTCTGTTCTCGGAGCTCCGCGCTGGGAACCCTCGCTCTGTTCTCGGAGCTCCGCGCTGGGAACCCTCGCTCTGTTCTCGGAGCTCCGCGCTGGGAACCCTCGCTCTGTTCTCGGAGCTCCGCGCTGGGACCGGTTCGCTTCTCCGCGCTGGGGCTGCCGGGCAGTTTCCCCGCGCATGCGCTGCCGGCCCGGGGCTGCCCGCTGCTGCGCCTGCGCCCAGGGTGCGGCCCCCGCGGTCTGAGTGACGCCAGTGCGGAGGGGATTGTGCGGCGAGGCCGGCCGGCGGGGGATGGCGCTCAGGCGGATCCAGAAGGTAAGCGAGGCCGGTGGGCTGAGGGAGGGAGCCGTCCTGGGTTAGGCCCCACCCACTTGCGGCATTTGGGGAGCTATTTGAGGCCGGGTCCCGGCGGCACCGTGTGGGCGGGGGGTCGAGCTCTCAGCAGCCGGAGCTGGGGAGGGTCGGGAGGCCGGTGGATAGACCGAGGCCTCAAGCCTGGAGCTCCCTGTGGGAGTTGGCAGAGTCCGGCCCAGGAGCTTTGCGGCTGCTTGTTCTCTATGACCCTGAGCTGAGGCCCCACCCCAGCCACCCAGCCCAGCCCGGCCAGGCCAGGACCCCCCAGCCCAGCCTGGCCACCCAGCCCAGCCCGGCCAGGACCCCCCAGCCCAGCCCGGCCAGGACCCCCCCCAGCCCAGCCCAGCCAGAACCCCCCAGCCCAGCCAGGACCCCCCAGCCCAGCCCAGCCAGGACCCCCCAGCCCAGTCAGGACCCCCCAGCCCAGCCCAGCCCGGCCAGGACCCCCCAGCCCAGCCCAGCCAGGACCCCCCAGCCCAGCCCAGCCAGGACCCCCCAGCCCAGTCAGGACCCCCCAGCCCAGCACAGCCCGGCCAGGACCCCCCAGCCCAGCCCAGCCAGGACCTCCCAGCCCAGCCAGGACCTCCCAGCCCAGCCTGGCCAGGACCCCCCAGCCCAGCCCAGCCAGGACCCCCCAGCCCAGCCAGGACCCCCCCTCCCAGAGCCAGAGGTGAGGGGTCTGCCTCTGTCTGACATGGAGACCCCCCTCTCTCTCTCTCCAGCCTGATGGAACTGAACAGAAAAGATCCCATTTTGTGGATCACAAAATCACACAAATAAAGGCTGGTCAATGAAACAAAAGCTAAATAATGCAGATGCTGGAAATTTGAAATAAAAACAGCAAATGCTTCCAGTAGCCTGTTTAAAAAGAAGCTTCAGTGCCAGAGAGGGAGAGTGGACAGTTGAGCTGGATGACCTTTAGTGGAATTGGTTCAATGTTGGGGGATCACCTTCTCATGATGGGGCTGTGGATTTGAGTTATTAGCTCGGGCTAGTAAGGCAGGTGAATTAAGTCAAGATAAGATCCAAGAGGAATCACACGGACTCGAAACGTTGGCTGTCTTTCTCACCGCGGATTCTGTCAGACCTGAGTTTTTCCAGCAATTTTTGTTTTTGTTTCAGATTTCCAGCATCCGCAGGACTTTGTTTTTATTATAAGATCAGCTCTGATGTTTTTGAAAAGCGAAACAGTCAAGGGGTGGAATGGTTGGTCTACCTGTTCCTCGGTGATACTCGAGTGCTCCCTTCTCTACTGCACTAAAGTGTCACCCTGCATTACATGGACATGACTGAAAAGAGGCCTGAAACACAAGGTTCAAACTCAAATAAGTGTTACAGCAGCTGGGCCAAGTTAACACATATCTAAAAAGAATGCTTTTATTACCACAGCAAATTGTATTTATATAGCACCTTTCATGAGTGTAATGAAGCAAAATTTGACGCCAAACCTCTTGTGATATTCGGGCAGATAACCAAAAGCTTGGTGGAAGAGGTGGGTTTTAAGGAGCATTTTGAAGGAGGAAAAAACTAGAGAGCTTTGGGGAGGGAATTCCAGACTTTAGGGCCCAGTGGCAGAGCAGTTAAAATCAGGGATGCTCAAGAGGCTGCCAGAATTAAAGAGCACAGAGGGTTGTGGGGCTGAAGGAGATGACAGTGACAGGGAAGGGGTATGGAGGGATTTGAAAGCAAGGATGAGAATTTTGAAATCAAATAAAGGGACACAGGGACAGTGTGGGGAAACTGGCATTGAAGTGGATGATCAGCCATGATTGTATCAATAGGCTGAATGGCCTACTCATCCAGTCTGATTTTGAGGTGGGAAGAGGCAAGAGAGGCAGTGGTGAAGTAGAGCTGGGTCATCAGCATAGATGTGATAACTGACTTTTCGCATGATGTTGCCAAGGGGCAGCATGTAGATGAATCATAGGTGGGGGCCAAGGATAAATCCTTAACGGTGCATAAGTAGGTAGAGAAGCCATTGCAAGTGATAACTCTGGCTTCACTGAGATAACTAAGAATGGAACCAGGCAAGTGCAGTTCCATTCAGCTGGACAATGATACAAAGGTGTTGGAGGAGGGTGGTGTTGTCGACAACGTCAAGGTAGGAACCATTTTGGTACTTGGGCAGGGACAGAAAGCTGTTTTGGAACATTTTGTCCATTGAGTTCTGGGAATGATGGGGACAGATTTGGGAGGTGACAGTGCATTCAAGAACCTTGGAGAGGTAAGGGAGATTTGCGATAGACCAGTGCTTTGCAAGAATGGTCCAGTCGAGTGTAAGCTTCTTGAGGAGAAGGGTGATGATGGCTGTTTAGAAAGAGAGAGGGACAATACCTGAAAGGAGAGCAACATTAACAATATCGGCTAACATGGAACCTGGAAGGGAAGTTGGGTGGCTATTAATTTAGTGGGAATAGGATTGAGGGAGCAGGAGCTGGATCTTGTGAACAGGAGTTTCGGGGTCACAGAAATTCAGGGCAAGGGAATGGGGGAGCTTCAGAGGAAGTTTGGTCTGCTGGGCACAGGGAAAGGAGGGAGATGGCAGAGGCAGCTGATCGACTGCTCCCAATGACAAAGTAAGTCCAAGAGCTCCTTGCACTTGTCATTTGTGGTGAGGATGAAGGAGATGAGAGAAAGGGGTGAGGTGAAGAAGCTGAGGATTATCTTTGTGTTTCTAGATAAATGATCAGTTTTGGCGGGTGAAAGAGGACCTGATAACGATTCATATGGTCCAGGAAGATATAGTGGTGAATGGTTTAACCAAATCAGGCCTGCAGCAAGGTGAGATGCTCGAGGAGGTGCAAGTGCCAGAGGAATAGGGGCACATGTCAGATAAGGTGTGTGCAAGTGATAAGAGTCACATGCCACAGCAATGGTCTTGATGGGGCAAGTGTTGGAAAATAAAGCCAGATGAAGCGACTTCATTTAGGGGAAGTTGTCAACTCCCCCTCAGGCAGGTTTCATTCAAGGCTATGATGTTGATGCAATCATCCACAATAAGCTCTTGGGCACATGCGTTATCTTTACACTTAAGATAAGAGGAACGACTGGAAAAGACCTACCCGGCTCAGACAGACAGCCCCCCCCACAAATATGTAATAAAACCAGTAAATGCTGTGACTGCTTAGCAGATCAGGCAGCATCTGTGGAGACAGATACAGAGTTTACATTTCGGGGTGATGACCCTTTGTCAGAACCACACATTTCTTGTGGATTCCAATACAGGTGAGCAGTAAGGACTAATTTATATGCACACTGTAGTGTAGGATGGAAACCCAGTTTGTTTTAAATTGTAATATAGCTCTTTTTAGTTAGGCTGTGATATTGTGAGTTTAAAACAAAATACTTTCTAAAAAATATTATCTTGTCTCTGGAAACAAAGTCAGATCATATCTGTCCAAAGATAGCTGCTGGTATCCAGTTTCCCATGGAGCTGTTGATAATGCTTTTAATTGAATGACATCAGTTGTTATCTTGAGGTTGTGAGATGTTCATGCAATCCAAATCTGCAGCTTATATTTGATCCATGTTATCTAATATGTAATAAAAACAGAAAATGGTGGAAAAGCTCATCTCATACTCATACTAGTCAGTCATACAGACTCAAAACGTTAACTCTGTTTATCTCCCAACAGATGCTGTCAGACCTGCTGAGTTTTCCAGCACTTTGTGTTTTTATTTCAGATTTCCAGCATCAGCAGTATTTTACTTTTATCTAATATGTAGTTTGGGTGCTAAAAACAGCTGGTCATCAGTGGAATTAAGCTCAGCAATCTGAACGTCAAAATTCAGACGACGATTTGAACGTCAAAATTAAAAAGACTATTGCCTGTCCAGTGGGAAATAATTCAATTGTTTTTTTGTGCACAGTGCCTTGGGACACCCAGGCAAATGGCATCAATGGTGTTCTCCCTATTCCATCAATTCTTGGTCCAATTGTTTCCATTTCCCTGGTTACACAGGGTTTCCTGGGGCAGAGATGGTAAGCTCTGCCAGAGGCTCTCCTTTGTCAGCACCACCCAAAATTTGGTGTAAAAAATTTTGCAAAGTCCTTTTAGATTTTGGACAGACACTTCTCAGTTGTGCAAGTCCAGAGCTTATTGGCTACGTCTGTTTTCTTTTGTGTAATAATGAATTTTGTATGTAAGTTAACTTTCATTCAAAGTGCAAACGACTGTCATTCAATAATAATTAGGACTGAAGGGACAGTGAGATTGAGTATGAAATTGACTAAGGGACAGAAGGCAGAGTGGAGTGGTGAACAGTTGTTTTTCAGACTTTAGTGCTGCTCCCCAGGAGGTTGTGACTGAAGCAATGAGGATGTCAGTAACAGACTGCAGGGCGACATGGACTGGTGAAATGGGCAGATGTGTGTCAGCTGAAATTTAACATGCAGCAGTATGAAATGATACATTTGGTAGAAAGAATGAAGGGAGGCAACATAAACTGGTACAATTTTAAAGCGGATACAGGAACAGAGAGATCTGGGCATGTGCTTACACAATTATTTGAGGATCAGAGGACAAAGTTAAGACGACTTTTTAGAAGTGGAGCATACGTGATTCTTGGCTTTACTCATAGAGACAATACAAAAGCAAGCAATAATATCATAAAATAAAGGCAAAATACTGCAGATGCTGGAAAAAACTCAGCAGGTCTGGCAGCATCTGTGGAGAGAGACATTTTGAGCCCATATGATTCTGCAGAGCTTGGAATTTAAATTCACTGTGGGAGCTGCTCCCAAGGCGGTCTCCTCTACACTGGGGAGACTGAACACAGACTGGGTGACCACTTTGCAGGTAACCTTTGCTTTGTCTGCAAGCATGACCCCCACCTTCCTGTTGCTTGCCATTTTACTTTACAATCTTGCTCTCAGGCCCACATTTCTGTCCTCGGCCTGCTGCAGTGTTCTTTACAAAAGCCATCAAGTTATGCTACAGTTTATGAAACGCTATTAGGCCTCAGCTGGCCTTTAGGAAGGATGCCAATGTCTTACAGAGCATGCTGAAGAAATGCAGGTGAGGGACTTCAGTGTTGGAGGGAAATTGGAGAACCTAGAGTTGTTGAAAATGAAGATCTGTTCTGCAAAGACTAAATAAGCAGATATTGTTTCCAGTGCAGGAGGATTGTTAATCAGAGGACAAAGATTTACAGTGATTGGCAAAAGAGCCAGAGGCATCATAAGGAAACTTTTTTCAAGTGATCTGGAATGCAGTGCCATAAGGGGTCGTGGAAGCTGTTTGCATAATAACTTTTAAAAAGAAATTAGACAAATACTCGAAGGGAAAAAATTTACGGAACTGTTGGGCAAAAGCAAAGGAATGGGGTAATGTGATAACTCTTTCAAAGGACCAGCGCAGTCATTTGTTATTCATGGAACGTGAACATCGCTGGCAAGGCAGCATTAACCAGGCAGCCCTGAGAAGGTGGAGGTGAGCTGCAGCCTGAACCATTGCAGTCAGTGTAGGGGTGGGCTATTGGGGAGGGAGTTCCAGAATTTGGATCCAGTGACGACCTAAGGACTGGCGATATATTTCCTACACAGGATGGTATGGATGGAGGGCAACTTGCTGCTGGTGATGCTTCCTTTGTCCTTCTAGGGGGTTTGTCCTTGTCAGGGGTTAGGATTATGCTATCGAAGGATCCCTGACAAGTTGCTGCAGTGCATTTTGCACTGGTGCTGGGAGGAGTGTGTGTTTAAGCTGGCTGGCACTTGGTGTGTGGTGAGAGTCTTAGTTGTCACCTATGAGCACGTTTGAATGTTGTCCAGGCCTTGCTGCATGTGGGCAGTGTTTCTTTCATTACCTGAGGAATTGTAAATGAAAGTGCACACTGTAATCATCAGATATTCCTACTTCTGACCTTATGATGGAAGAAAGGTCATTGATGATGCAACTTAATATAGTTGGGCCTCTGACATTGCTCCGAGGAGCTCCTGTAGTGCTGTCCTGATGCTGAAATGATTGGCCTTTGACTATCCCAACCATCTTCCTTTGTGCCAGCTATGACTCCAGCCTGTGGAGCGTTTTTCCCCTGATTCCCATTGATTTCAGTACAACGTGGGGCTCGTTGATTCCATGCTCAGCATTGATGTCGAACATACGAATTAGGAGCAGGAGTAGGCCACTCGGCCCTTCAAGCCTGCTCCACCATTCAATAAGATGACGGCTGATCTGATTTTAACTTCCCACCTACCCTCGATAACCTTTCACCTCTTTTGATGAAGAACCTATCCAGCTCTTCCGTAAAAATATTCAAAGACCCTGCCTCCATTGCCTTTTGAGGAAGAGGGTATCTGAGACTCACGACCCTCTGAGGGAAAAAAATTCTCCTCATCTCTGTTGTAAATGAGTCGACCCCTTATTCTTAAACTGTGACCCCTAACTCTAGGTTTTCCCACAAGAGGAAACATCCTCTCCACATCCATTCTGTCAGGGTCCTGCAGGATCGTAAAGGTTTGGATGAAGTCACCTCTTACTCTAGAATTCCAGTAGATACAAGCCTAACCTGTCCAACCTTTCCTCATAAGACAACCCGCCCATTCCTTGTATTAACCGAGTAAATCTCTGAATGCTTCTAACGCATTTACATCTTTCCTTAAATAAGGAGACCAGTATTGTACACAGTACTCCAGGTGTGGTCTCAACAGTGCCCTGTATAATTGAAGCATAAGCTGTCTACTTTTGTATTCAATTCCCCTTGCAATAAACAATAATATTCTATTAGCTTTCCTAATTGCTTGCTCTAGCTTCCTTTTGTGATTCATGCACTAGGACACCTAGGTCCCTCTGAGAGCTCTGCGATCTCTCACCATTTAGATAGTATGCTTTTTTATTCTTGCTGCCAAAATGGACAAATTTACATTTGCTCACATTATACTCCATTTGCCAGGTCTTTGCCCATTCACTTAACCTATTTATATCCCTTTGTAGCCTCCGTACGTCCTCTTCATAACTTACTTTCCTACTTATCTTTGTGTCGCCAGCAAATTTAGCCACCATACCATCTGTCCCTTCATCCAAGTGATGTATATAAATAGTAAAAAGGATAAGTCACTCTCACCTCGCCTCTTGAACTCCGTTCTTTTGTCCATGTTTGTACCAAGACTACAAATGAGGTCTGGAGTTGACTTGCCCTGGCAGACCCTGAACTGAGTATTGGTGAGTAAGTGCCACTTGATAGTGCTGCCAATGATGCAGTCCCTCACTTTGCTGATGATTGAAAGTGGACTGATTGGGTGGTCATTAGTTGGATTGAATTTGGACTGCTTTTTGTGGACATAACATGGCTTTGCAGTTTTCCACATAGCCAGTGTTATTGCTGAACTGAAACAACTTGGCTAGTGGTATGGCAAGTTCTGGAGCACAAGTTTTCAGTACTTCTGCTGGAATGTTGTCAGGGCCCATAGCCTTGGCTGTGTCCAGTGCACCCAACTGCTTTTTGATATTACGTGGAATGAATCAAATTTGCTGAAGACTCACTTGTATGACACTGGCTGAAAATAGTTGCAAATGTTTTAGCCTAGTCTTTTGCACTTAGGTGTCAGACTGCTGTCTTTGAGAATGTTCATGGAATACCTTCCTTCTGTTAGTTGTTGGATGTCCGACAACATTCATAACTGCACGGGACAGAGCTGTAGAGCTTTGGTCTGGCCTGTTGGTTGGGGGGTCCCTGAGCTCTGTCTATCGCATGCTGCTTCGACTGCTCAGTATGCATGTGGTGTGTTGTAGCTTCATCAGCTTGACATCTCATTTCCATATATGCTTGATCCTCTTGCTGTTGTGCTCTCCTACACCTCATTGATCCAGACTTGATCCCCTGACTTGCTGGTAATTGGGGGGTGGTGTGGGTGGGGGGTGACAGGGATATGTCAGACCATGAAGTTGCATATTGTGGTTGAACACAATTCTGCAGCTGATAACCCACAGCACTTTCTGGATGCCTAGTTTTGACCTGCTAGATCCTTTTTGAATCTATCCCATTTAGCACGTTAGTAGTGCTGCACAATTATGAGAGTACCTCGGAGTGAAGGCAGAACTTCATCCCCGCAAGAACTGTGCAGTGGTCACTCCAACCAATACTGATACGGACAGATTCACCTGTGACAGATAAGTGAGGACAGGTATGCTGAATGGCTTCATTCTGTGGTCAGGGCTGATGGGAGATTTTTGAAAAAACAAGTGAGTGGTGCAAAGAGTGTCTTGGCTACAGTCATTGTTAATCCCATGGCACGCTACTCCTGTTGACAGCAGGGTTAAGGTCTAATTTTGAATTTTAGACATTGGTCTGCCTGCACAAGCTGAACATGCTGTTTTTGAATATTATTCAAATTGTATTGGTAATAGGTTGATTGTGTGCAAAAAAAAGAGATAGTGAGAACGTAACCTTTACTGTGTATCTTATTGTCAATCCTCAGTCTGTCACCTAACTATTGCCCTGTCAATTCTTGGTCTGTAGACCAACTGCTGCTATCAGTGTGAATCCATAAAGTATTGCTGAACCTGTATGTTGAGAGTTGCGCCCAAATGAAACCTGCATGTCTTAAGTTTGTTATTTATTCTTCACCAGGAATACCAGGACTTGGAGCGTGACCCTCCAGCACTCTGTTCAGCAGGTCCAGTAGGAGATGACTGTAAGTGTGCAGAACTTAAGGAATGGGTTTCTTGTGTGGTGTTCACTTGAGGGCAAGACTTCCATTCAAATGTCTATATTCAGAAAAAGACACTGAAAGCTGGAACGATGAGTTAGCATTGTGAAGAAAAGTTCAAAAGATGGGCGTTTATTTTCCTGTCTTCCCGAATAGAAAATGATAGTGGTTCAATGGAGGATTTTAGTGAAAGGCTAAATGGTGAAAGGTTGTTTTCATTGGATACTAATTGGTCTCAAAGGGATTATGACGAAAGGCAAAGTTCAAAGAAACTTTGACATAAAGTTTTCTAAATAAGTTTTTCTTTAAACCTTGATGCCGCCGTGATGTTGAATGGCCTTCTATTGTCAATTGGAGGATACATGGTTTCATGACAAACATGGACACAAAACTAGAATTAGCTTGATAAGCAAATCACTTCCATCTGCCTTTAACCTTCATTCACATGCTAAATCTTTATTTCTATTTGCACTCTGACCTTTTTCTCTTGCTCTAGCTATTGCACACTTTCCTGTTAATCCTTATCACATTTCTGGCTTACTCGCTTGTTTCTTCTCTCGTGTCTCATGGTATCTCATATTGCATACGTGTTCAATATATTTCTCTTTCTTTAAGGGATGGAATAGACATGAGGCAGCGTTTGTTGAGGGGGACAAGAGAGATGCTGCAACATGTGCAGTTGAGAGTGAAGCTTTTGAAATTTGTCCTGCAGCTTTTTCAAATGATTTGAAGAAAAACTGTGCAGCGAGTGCCAGAAGCTGTAGAAAAATATTGCATCAATGCTGATGACAGAAATTCAGATGCATTTTAGGAAATTAGGTGGAGAGGACATGTTCAGATTACAGGGATTTTTTTGGAGTTATGGCGGGATTAGGTTGACTGGTGAAATGTGACAAAAGCAGGATGGCAGAATTACCTAAGTAGGTGAACATGATATAACATATCATAAGACCATAAGACATGGGAACAGAAGTAGACTATTCGGCCCATCAAGTCTGCGCTGCCATTCAATGAGATCATGGCTGATCTGATAATCCTCAACTCCACTTTCCTGCCTTTTCCCCATAACCCTTGACTCCCTTACTGATTAAAAATCTGTCTGTCTATCTCAGCCATGAATATACTTAATGACCCAGTCTCTACAGCCCTCTGGTAAAGAATTCCACAGATTCACTACCCTCTGAGACAGAGTGTCATAATTTCAAGTCAGGATGGTGTGCATTTATATGAATATGAATAATGCCGAATTAGCACTTAAGGGGTCAATGATATCTATGGTGTATATTCAGTGGGTTTGCTGCAGGATCTTTGCAGTGCACGGAAGTGCAGCACCATCTATTATTTTAATTGCGAATCCAATGTCTGTGCATTCTACTCATCAGCCTTTCCATAGTAACTTCCTTTGTTGATATTTATTTATCATTGCCTATGTAAACTTGTCACACTGTAAACATACCCTGTTGTCAATGAAAGCTCCACAACGCCATCACTTGCTGGCACGATAGGTGTTAACATTGAAATCAAAGGCCAAGTTTATGACTGCGAAATGGGGAGAAACTGGGTTTGATTTTCTCTGATCCAGTTTTCTCTGAATCCTGTTTTTGGATCGTGATTGACTCTGCAAACTGCAGGAGACAGACCAATCGGAACAAGGCCTGTTGCCCTTTGTCAGTCACTCCCCCAGTCACCTGCGTATCAATGCATATTGGCAACAATGAAGTAAATATTAATATTCCAAAGGATTTGCTGCTCTGTGCAGGAATCACAAATGGCTCTGAGAGAAGAAATTCCTTCTCATCTCTGTCTTAAACTGCTTAGTTTTACATTTCCACATGAGGGACAAGATCCTCTAGCATCTACCTGGTCAAGCCCCCTCGGGATCTTTTATGGTTTAGTTACATCAACACTCATTTTTCTAAAGTGTCATGAGTTTTGGCCCAACTTTTCCTCATAAGGCAAACCCTTCATCCCAGAAGTCAGCGGAGTGAACCTTCTCTGAACTGCTTCCAATGCAAATATTATCCATTGAGGACAAATGCAAACAAAGAATCAATCTCAAGCAGGCAGAGAAAGGAAGGACCAGCTTCTTTGTAGCCCTGAAAAATAATTTTGCGTTATTTGTCATTTTCCTTTTTGTGGTGTGTTTTTGATTAGAAATGAGTTTTATAATCTATACTAAGTAGGGTCCTATGCTGAACTCTGAAATACAGCACAGGTGCATGCAGACCTGTCGCTTTATATCACTCAGGTACAGTACTGGTAGGAATAGGTCTAACACTGTCTAACACCAGGGGAAGGATCAAATTGAAGTCCTGAATTTAACAGTAAGTATTGGCACAAAGATCATTGGTCCAGAAGGAAAGGTAAAGAGGACTCCAGTCATGGCCCCACTCCATTACTCCAGCAGCTCCATTCCTTCAGAAACAGTAGCTTCATTACTGACTTCATGAAAATTGTTATGGCAAGAGGCATTATTTGAGTGTCTAAAAGTATTTTTTTATTCATTCATGAGATGTGGGTGTTGCTGACCAGGCCAGCATCTATTGCCCATCCCCAATTGCCCTCAAGAAGGTGGTGGTGAGCTGCCTTCTGGAACCGCTGCAGTCCATGTGGTGTAGGTACACCCACAGTGCTGTTAGGGAGGGAGTTCCAGGATTTTGACCCAGTGTCAGTGAAGGAACGGCGATATATTTCCAAGTCAGGATGGTGAGTGACTTGGAGGGGAACTTCCAGATGATGGTGTTCCCATGTAGCTGCTGCCCTTGTCCTTCTAGATGGTCACGGCCGTGGGTTTGGAAGGTGCTGTCTGAGGAGCCTTGGTGAGTTGCTTCAGTGCATCTTGTAGATGGTGCACACTGCGGCCACTGTGCGTCAGTGGTGGAGGGAGTGAATGTTTGTGGATGGGGTACCAAACAAGCGGGGCTGTTTTGTCCTGGACGGTGTCGAGCTTCTTGACTGTTGTGGGAGCTGCACTCATCCAGGCAAGTGGGGAGTATTACATCACACTCCTGACTTGTGCCTTGTAGATGGTGGACAGGCTTTGGGGAATCAGGAGGTGAGTTACTCGCTGCAGGATTCCTAGCTTCTGACCTCATGAAGCCACAGTATTTATGTGGCTTGTCGAGTTCAGCTTCTGGTCAATAGTAACCCCCCAAGATTTGATAGTGGGGCCTTCAGTAATGATCATGCCATTAAATGTCATGGGGAGATGGTTAGATTCCCTCTTGTTGGAGATGGTCATTGTCTGGCACTTGTGTGGCACGAATGTTACTTGCCACTTGTCAGCCCAAGCCTGGATATTGTCCAGGTCTTGCTGCATTTGGACATGGACTGCTTCAGTGTCTGAGGAGTCATGAATGGTGCTGAACATTGTGCAATCATCAGTAAACATCCCCACTTCTGACCTTATGATGGAAGGAAGGTCATTGGTGAAGCAGCTGAAGATGGTTGGGCCGAGGACACTACCCTGAGGAACTCCTGGGACTGAGATGATTTTTAAAAATTTGTTTATGGTTTGTGGGCGTCGCTGGCTAGGCCAGCATTTGTTGCCCATCCCTAATTGCCCTTGCTCGAGGGCATTTACGAGTCAGCCACATTGCTGCGGGTCTGGAGTCACATGTAGGCCAGACCAGGTAAGGACAGCAGATTTCCTTCCCCAAAGGACATTAGTGAACCAGATGTTTTTTTTTACAATAATCGGCAATGGTTTCATGGTCATCATCAGACTTCCAATTCCAGATTTTTACTGAATTCAAATTTCACCATCTGCCATGGTGCCCAGAGCATTACTCTGGGTATCTGGATTGCTAATCCAGCAACAATACCACTATGTCAATGCTTTCCCTATTGACCTCCATTAACCACAACCATCTTCCTATGTGCTAGGTATGACTCCAACCAGCGGAAAGTTTTCTCCCTGATTCCCTTTGACTCCAGTTTTACAAGGGCTCCTTGATGCCACACTTGGTCAAATCTTCACTCTCACCTCACCTGTTGACATATTTGTTGCATTTCAGGTGCCACTTACATAAGCCTCTGGTATTTGAATGAAAGGCAAGAAGTGTTTTCTGCATGTGCCTGAAAGCAGGATGTTCTAATAAATGCCAGTTACCTTAGTGGAGGTTATGTACAGCTGTACTGTGAATAGGTCACTCCCACCTCAGGTGTGTTGAGCTTAAACACGGTCACGTCCAAGTCACCAAAATGTTGACTTGTTTTAGTTTTGTGAAATAATGTTCTCATGTGCCTAATACATCCAAAGTATCTCTTGGGCACATATTTCCTGCCATCTTTCTCCATTCCGATTCCAATACACACATTTCAAATGGATATGCCGATGTGAACTAGTCAGTTATACTCTATCCACCAAGGTGAGACTGGGTAACAACACTTGGCTATTTTGTTTAGCAGATGTGAGCACAATTTATAATCAGCCCAGTATGAAACCGTGTCAGGCCCGTTCCCACCAGTACTGTACCCCAATATTAGACAGTGAGAGACCTGTACGCGCACTCACATATTCCGTTTGGATGTAGTAGCTGCAGCTTTTGCGATGCGTGTGTTGATTACACTATCAAGTGGTGATTGTGAAGCCTAGATAAGTGAAGCTGTCACAACCTTTACTGTCGCATTGTCAATGCTGATAGATGGCATGACAACGTCCTGGACCATGATATTTGTCTTCCTGATGCTGATGGTCACTCTTTACAGGTGTGATAGAGTCTGTTTGTTTGCTGCCAAAGGTGTTCCTCTGGATGGAATGCTAGTGTGGCATTGTCAGCGTAGAGCAACTCTCTGATGAAGGATTGGCCCACCCTTGTCTTGGATTTCTGGCGAACAAGGCTGAATAGCTTTCCGTCAGTTCTGCTATGTAAGTAGACACCCTCTGTAGGCATGAAGGCACATCACAACAACCAAGAGAAGAATACACCAATGTGTCGCTGAAACAAAACATCCTGTTTGACCCCACTGCGGATCTCAAAGGGTTCCGATGTTGCCCTCTCATAGCTGACCTTACCCATCGTGTTATCATGGAAAGAAGAGATCACATTGAGCAGCTTTGGGAGGCAGCTAGTTTTCTCCAGCTTACATAGAGCGCCTCTGCTCACATGGTCGAATGCCTTAATGAGATTGATGAAGGCAATATATAGTGGTCTCCTTTGTTCACAGCATTTTCTTACAGCTGTGGATTGAGAAGATCATGTCAATTATAGATCTTACAGTTATGAAAACACACTAGGTTTCAGGGTAGATGTGTTCAGCCAGGATCTGCAATCTGACAAGGGCAACATGGGCTGACTAAGAAAGTGGAACAACAGCAACCTGACTGAGAACACCAAACCGTGAGCCTACTAAGTCTAAGTCCTCAGTGCACTTTTCTACAGTGGAGAGACCTGGACTACGTATACTAGGCAGGAGAAAAGGCTGAACAGTTTCCACATTCACGGTCTTAGACTTATCCTTGATAATCTCTTGGCAGGACAAGGTCACCGACTCCGAGGTCCTGGAGTGTGCTAATTCCACCTGCAGGCACTCATTACTAAGCCAACGACGTCAACGCTGGTTCAGTCACAATAATTGAATGGATGACGGCCACATCCCCAATGACCTTCTCTACGGTGAACTGGCCAGTGGGTCACTACCAGCTGGGCACCCATATGCCCATTAAAGCACACCTATAAGAGAGATATGAAGATGGTGGACATTGAAACAAGCAACTGGGAGACGGTTGCTGATGGCTGTGACTTCTGGAGGTTGACTGGAAGGGAATTGGAAGAGATGAGCAGAAGCAGCTGGCTGAGGCTAGGATCAGAGATAACAGAGGCCAGTGAATCATGCGTTTTCTCTGCCCACTATTTTCCTGTGCAGCAAATGTGGCAGAGACCCCCATACTAGAGTGGGGCTTCTGAGCCACACCAGGCGACGCCTAACACAAAGTTCACCGCCAAGTGCAAACCACCATCTTAGAGACTGAAGGCTGCCACCATTAACCTCTACCCACCCACCAGTGGTACTATACCGAGTGTTATATAGTTACAGACCTGTACCCAACAGTACTGTATTGTAGTGTTATACAGTAACTGACCTGTGTCCAGTGTTTGATAGTGACAGATCTGTACCTCAGTATTATACAGTGACAGACCTGTCCCCGCTAGTACTGTATCCCAGTGTTATACAGTGACTCATCTATATCCAGTGTTAGACATTGACAGAGCTGTACCCACCGGTACTGTCCCCTGGTTTTAATCTGTGACAAACCTGTTCCCACAACTTTTGTGCCCCAGAGTTACACAGTGTTTAGGGAAAGGTGAAACCTCTAGGTTTAGAGAGCGAGAAATAGAGAATAGGAATGAAGTAATTGCTGACTTGAAGAGAAAAGCCAACTTACACTCCTCTTTCTTTCACAGATTTTCACTGGCAAGCGACTATCATGGGGCCAGTAAGTATCCTGTCTTTGTACAAAGTGCCTTTCACTGTCTGTGCCATTGTTTTTGCTGATTCTTCTCTCTGCTGTTTTATTGTAGAGTGATAGCCCTTACCAAGGTGGTGTCTTCT
Organism: Cetorhinus maximus; assembly: GCF_964194155.1. Classification (NCBI taxonomy): domain Eukaryota; kingdom Metazoa; phylum Chordata; class Chondrichthyes; order Lamniformes; family Cetorhinidae; genus Cetorhinus; species Cetorhinus maximus. The sequence goes on along the minus strand of NC_135898.1, from coordinate 1,400,195 downwards.
TCTTGAATATCCACTTTCCCTCAGATTATCCTTTCAAGCCACCTAAGGTAAGAGCCACAGCTTGGTATTCTAACCATTGTTGCTTTTGTCAATGTGCCTACTACAGGGGGAGTAATGCTCTCTTTTCCCCACCTCTCTTTCCACAGGTTTCATTCACAACAAAGATCTATCATCCAAACATTAACAGTAATGGCAGCATTTGCCTTGATATTCTCCGCTCACAATGGTCTCCAGCTTTAACATTGTCAAAAGGTAAGGGCAACCCATCCTGCTTGTCCCAGTGGAGCAGGAGCTCAGTGGATAAGCACATGGCCTCGTGACCAGACTCATCCTGCTGACCAGAAAGGTTCCTCAATCTCTGTGTTGAGGTTCCATTTAATTAAAGAGAGCCAGCATGGACTTGTAAAAGAAAGATCATGCTTGACTAATCTAAGCTTGACTAATCTAATTGGTTTTTTTGATAAAGTAACACAGAAGGTTGATAAAGGGAGCGCAATGAATGTTTTCTGTGTGGATTTTAAGAAAGCCTTTGACAAGGTACCACATAAAAGGCTGGTTAGCAAAATTGAGGCTCGTGGAATAGGAGGGTCAGTGTGACTTGGATTAAAAAAATTGGTTTAAAGACAGAAAACAGTGAATCGTGGTAAATGGTTGTTTTTCAGACTGGAGGAGGGTAGACAGTGGTATTCTCCAAGGTTCAGTGAAAAGACCACTGCTTATTTTGTTTTTTATGTGACTCGTATATTGGGAAATGAGGCTGATAACCAATCGAGGTCAGTGCTGGGCCAGCAGAATGGGCAGACAAGTGGCAGAATCACTTTAATACAGAGAAGTGAGAGCTGATACATTTTGGCAGAAGTAATAGAAAGAGGCAGTACAGATTTAATGGCACAATTGTCAAGAGTGTGCATGGACAGGGGGACCTGGGTTGCATCTGAAAGGTCTTTGAAAGTGGCAGGACATAATGGGAGAGTGGTTAGCAAAGTATATGAGATGTTGAGCTTAATAAATAGAGATTTTGCTTGCAAAAGCAGGGACGTTATGCTGAGCTTCTAAAAAGCTCTGGATAGGCCACGACTAGAATATTGTGCCCAGTTCTCGACAACGCACTTGAGGAAGGATGTGAGTCCTCGAGAGGGTGCAGAGGAGATTTACCCAGAACGGATCCAGGGATGAGAGATACTGGCTAAAAAATTGGGTTGGAAAGTTGGGGTGGTTCTTCTTGGAGCAAAAGAGATTGAGCTGAGTTTTGATAGAGGTGTAGAAGGTTATGTAGGTTTGGGCAAGATTGACAAAGAAAATCTGTCCCCGTTGGCTGATGGTACAAGGAGCATAAGACACAGATTTAAGGTTTTGGGCAAGAGATGTAGGGAGTTGTCAGGAAGAACTTTGTTACATTGTGAGTTGTAATGATCTGGAAAACACTGTCTATGAGGGTGGTGGAAGCAGAGACAGTCAGTGATTTCAAATGGAAATTGGATGGCATTTGAGGGAAATAAACTTGCAGGGTTACGGCAACAGAGCAGAGGAATGGGATTGACTGGATTGCTCTCCAGAGCGCAGGCATTAAGTCAGTGGGTTGAATGGCTTCTTTCTATGCTGTAAGGACTCTGACTCGAGTTAGCTCATCGTGACCAGGTGACATTTGGGATGGGACACTTGGCCATGGGACAAGGCCAGGGGAACATTGTCAGCTGTCCTGCTCCGGATCTCCGCTTACTGATTTCTGTGTGCCTGTGAGCCAAGAGTAGCATTGGGTTTGCTGCCAGTGTCCTCCATGGTCAAATAGCTAGCCGAACTGTTGTTAACTTCTATGTGCATTCTAACTGGAGTCAAGTCCCATCTATCTATCACCCCTGTACTCAACTGCCTGCCAGGTCTCCCGACCTGGCAACACCTCAACTTGAACATTCTCAGACCTGTCGCCTTGCCTTCCCCTCTCTACCTTGGTAATCTTCTCCAGCTCTAAAACCGTGCAAGATCTCTAAGTTCCTAAAATTCTGGCCTCTTGCTCCCCTCTCATTTTAATCGTTTTGCCCAGTAGCTGTTGGTATAAGGGCTAGGGGACACAGATTTAAGGCTTTGGGCAAGAGATACGGTGGAAATGTGAGCAAGATCTTTACACAGTGAGTGGTGAAGACTTGGAACTCGCTGCCTATGAGAGTGGTGGAAGCAGAGATGATAATTTCCAAAGGAATTTGGATGGACACTTGGGTGAAATAAACTTGCAGGGCAAAGGGATTATAGAGACTGGATTGCTCCACAGAGAGCCAGCGTGGACTCATGGGCTGACTTCAATGACCACCTCCTGTGCCATAAAGATTCTCTAACTGACGCATGGTACTATTGCTGGCCATACCTTCAGCTGCCTAGGCCCTAAGCTATGGAATTTGCCACCTAAACCTTTCCACCTTTCTTCCTCTCTCAACGCCTGTAACATGCTCATCAAAACCTACGTCTCTGACCAAACCTTTGGTCACTTGTCCTAGTATTTCATGTGTCTCAGTCTCACACCTATGAAGCACTTTGGAATTTTTTTTATAGTCGCTGTATATAGATACATGTTAATGCCATAATTCTCGCAAGGGCAGTAATCTGAAGTCGCGTCCACAGCAGACTTTGACCTCTCTTCTCCCCACCCCATAATCACCTTATTCAGTGCAAGTGACAAATCACAGCGACCCAGCTTGTATCCAGAAATGGAGTGTAGACCAGAGATTGAATCTCAATTAGCCACACACGTAAGGTACGGGGGGGCGGGGTAATGGGGTATTCGTTCATGTCTTGTTTTTGTCGCTCTGAGATCTTAAGGTTTGACAGAACTGAGTATGAAAAATGTATTGCTGCGCATGCCAGTATGTGTAATTTTGAACAGTGTGGTCTGTATATCCACAGTTGTTATAGCATATGCAGTGCGAGGGGGATGGTGAAGCTAATTGCTTTGGTTAGAGCAACTGAGTTACAAGGAAAAGAAAGCAAATGAAAATGGGGCTGTCAAAATGTGATGTAAAGTTGATGAGGAAAGGGTAATACCGACCAGTTTCAAACTGAGGGAAAAAAGCAAATTTGGCCTTTCTCATGGCATGCTGTTCTTAAAGCAAAAATATTATTCTAAAACTAGAGTGGGACCCGAGTTCTCTTTGGAGTTATAAGTCGATGGGCAGAATGGCATCCTTGATTTGTACTTCAGTTTGCACCCCATGTGTAATTACAGGCCCTAAACCAGGATTCTTCTGTACTCAATATGATGTACATTTAGTTGGAAACAGTGCTATTTTCTCTCCCCTCCCACACCATAGGTGAAAGGGGCTAGTACAATTGTAACCTCTCAATAGAGATAATGGTGCCTGTAAGTTTCCTTGCTGATCCAATAGCAGGTGCTAGTCCCCAGAAGGAGGATTGAGAAGTAAGTCACAGACTGATTCTATCCCATCAGTCTGTGGGGAGCCAAAGACTGATTCTTGTCCCAACATCTGTGTCCTGCGGGGAATCAGACTGACTCTCCTCCCATAATTCTGTGGGGTGCACAGACTGACTCTCATCCCATCGTCTTCTGGGGAATCGTAGACTGACTCTCATCGCAACATTCTGTGAGGAATCACAGACTCAATCTTGTCCCATGACCCTGTGGGGAATCACAGACCCAATCTTGTCCCATCATCCTGTGGGGAATCACAGACTGACTCTCATCCCATCATCGTATGGGGAATCACAGACTAACTCTCGTCCCATCATCCTGTGGGGAATCACAGACTCAATCTTGTCCCATCATCCTGTGGGGAATCACAGACTAACTCTCGTCCCATCATCCTGTGGGGAATCACAGACCCAATCTTGTCCCATCATCCTGTGGGGAATCACAGACTGACTCTCATCCCATCATCCTATGGGGAATCACAGACTAACTCTCGTCCCATCATCCTGTGGGGAATCACAGACTCAATCTTGTCCCATCATCCTGTGGGGAATCACAGACTAACTCTCGTCCCATCATCCTGTGGGGAATCACAGACCCAATCTTGTCCCATCATCCTGTGGGGAATCACAGACTAACTCTCGTCCCATCATCCTGTGGGGAATCACAGACTGACTCTCGTCCCATCATCCTGTGGGGAATCACAGACTAACTCTCGTCCCATCATCCTGTGGGGAATCACAGACTCAATCTTGTCCCATGACCCTGTGGGGAATCACAGACTGACTCTCATCCCATTATCCTGTGGGGAATCACAGACTAACTCTTGTCCCATCATCCTGTGTAGAATCACAGACTGACATTTGTCCTAATGACCTGTTGAGAATGTCAGGCAACAAGGTTAAGTTTGAACTGCTGAACGTTGAATCTATAGAAGGCAATGTATTGTTAAGTAACCTGTTGCCATGTCTTTCTCTCTCCTTCAGTTCTTCTGTCTATCTGTTCGCTGTTGTGTGATCCAAACCCTGATGATCCTTTGGTACCAGAGATTGCACACACCTACAAATCTGACAGAGAGAAGTAAGTGTTCAGGACAGCGCCTCCTCCTGGGATGGAACAATTTTCCTGTTTAATGAGCACTTTGGAGCTTGCATCAAAGCATATAGAGTGCAGATGAAGCTAACATTGGGATTTCTCAAATGAGTGACGCAAATGCTATTTCAGCTTCTCCTGCTCCATGCTTTTATATTTATCCTTGTAGCTCGGATCCCTTGTTCAGAACAGTCTGTCCCAATCAACCCTATCCTATTCTTTATTTTATATTCTATATTTTAAACAATTGTCTTACATCACTCCTCAATCTGCATTTTTTGAACAAAAGCCCCAAATGTTTCAATCGTGAAATGCAAAAGTTGCGCCTTGAATACTGCATTCAGGTCAGGTCTTCAGGAGGGACTCTGATGTTGAATGGAAGGAGATGAGAGGGCACCTTGCATGTTAAATAAGATAAGGTTGATCCCAAACACACTTTCAAGGTAATGGTGTCACAGTGCAGATCTGTCTGAGGTAGAGAGTGGAGTTGGATATGCCAGGATCGGTCTGAGATGGAGAGCACAGCAAAGGATCTGTGTGAGGTTGGGGAATAAGGGGTCCATGGCCAGGACCTGAGAGAGGTGGAGGGTGGCATTGGACATGGCCAGGATCTGTGTGGGGTGGGGGGTGGCATTGGACACGGCCAGGATCTGTGTGAGGTGGAGGGTGGTGTTGGACATGGTCAGGGTCTGTGTGAGGTGGAGGGTGGGGTTGGAAATGGCCAGGATCTGTGTGAGGTGGGGGGCAGGTGCAGGGAGCTGTGCTCCTTGACCTGGTCTTATGAGGAGGGTCAGAATGCTGTTGTAAGTTGATTGGATGGATGCACAAAGAGAAAGTTTGCAAACTTAAAGCTGGCAATAATAATCTCTCTCTCTCTCTCTCTTGCTCTAGGTACAACAAACTGGCCAGAGATTGGACAAACAAATATGCAATGTAACAGTGACAGACAAGAAATAATAACTCCTTTACATAATCTGGAATGCAAAAATAAAAGCTGGCTGCAGTTTTATGGAATCCCATGTGCCATTCACAATGAATTTTATACTTGGTGAAGGGTGAGGAGCTCTGTGTCTGAGTGCTGAGGCATTCTGGCCTGGTTCAAGCAGTCGGCCTGCCATATATGGATGTGTATTTTGAAATATACATATACATATTTCCTTTTTTATCGCCAGTTTCTGTGACCACAGTCAATTGTTCGCTGGTCCCCCAGCATTTTACCAGTCACAGATAGGAGGGAGGGAATAGCAACTCAGTAAGTGTTTATTTTTTGGAAATGTGAAGCTTGTTTTCCTGCTCTATTTATGCTGTCTGCACTGCATCCTGTCGAGTGCGTGTTTTTTTTTTATATATAGATTATATAAGTGTGTCTGTACATACACAGAAATCACAGAGCCTCTTCAGCACAGTTTTAGTGAATAGTGCAATTCATATCCGTGTGTCGACACGGTTGCAACGCACCTGCTGAACTTTGCTGGGAATGAATGCTCCTTTGCAGATATCAACTGGTGTATGGCTGCTATTTACTTAGGAAGCAGTTTGCTTTGAATCCCTACCCCTACATCCTTTGGATGCTACTCCCTTGTCCTGAGGTGTATGGGCTCCTGCTGGTGCAGGTGCCCCAAGCAGCCACTCTGGTGGTTCATTCATTTGCCTCATCCCATTCCCTCCTGCTTGCTCGTCACAGGCTGGGGATTCCCCTTCATCCCCCAAGATCAGGTTACTTTTAGTCCTTGGAGGGCTGGCTAGGCTGAGACCCAGTGTAGGTGCCAGAACTGGAACCAGGGTCTCCCTTATCTTGTTAGCCTTTGCCGCACTGCCCACAGAATCATTGGGGACCCACGGTATGTTTTTAATGATTCCGCCCCCCCCCCGACCCCCCACCTCTCCAAATGACTGCTATGAATGGCAGGGAGGTCCTACTGCACAATTGAGAAGTGCACCAGATATTCTGCGGCCCAAGAGTGAGATTTCCGACCAGTACTGTAGGCCCTTGCTTCCTTGTGACTGGATCGAGGGTGTCCTTGGTATGTTCGAAATAGGGCTCTTACAGTCATCGGCAGAGTAGATTTTGATTCCAGTACACTGGGTCAGATTGTAAACTGAGATCCCCGATATTAGATTAGTGAATGCTGGCAGGCTCATTGATAACAGGCTAACTGACCAGCAACAGCTATTGGGCAGCAGGCAGGAGTGTAATCAAAGTCTGAGCTTTCCCTTGCCTAAGTTCAGGAGCACTGAGGCTGATTAGAACCCAGATATTGTCACCCTAGCTAAGGCTTAACTCGACAGAGAAGAGATCAAGAGGCAAAAAACACTGCTTCTGTACTGGAATCTTCCTGGTCTGTGTGTTTCAATGTCATGCCATTCATCCAATGCACCCTGGGGCCTTTCTGTGGGGCGTGCAAACGCCTCTGTAAACCTGCCTCTAGGTAAAAGGGGCTTGCGATTGCTCCCTATTGGTTAAACTGACTTTGGAGGTTCAGATTTCAGGGCAGTTGAGAGAACAATGATTACTTGGACAGTACTTGATTCTGCAGTAATTTCATTTAAGGACCTTGTGTCATACCCACTGTTTCGAAGAACATGGGTGCTCTTGCTGTCCTTGGCCATGAGCCCGAGTGGAGTTTACCCCAGGGTGCTTAGGTGCCAGTGGCTGTGAACTGGCTGGAGTCTAGCCCTGGAAGGTCAGTAATCCTTGCCGTGTCCTGGCTTAAATATCAGAGATACACTCAGAGAATTCCATTCCAAATGCAGAGAATTCGAAGCATGTAAATGAATGGCACTGAATGGAATCTGTGCCTGCTGCACTTTACCCGGTGCACAGTCACACTTGCTCGATCTGATATAGGATTCGAGGCAGTTTGTACACTCCTTTGCGAAATGTATTATTTCAAAATGAACGAAAACGAGGATTGAGAATAGAAAAGAACAAATATACATGGTTTTTAAGTTTAAAAAAATGATGGGGTTTAACTCAGCTTTCACTTAATGATCTAGCCTCTTCTGTTGGTACCATGTAGTGTTTTGTCTTTTTTAACGGTTTGTTTGAATATGCAAAGTCCTTTCCTATGCTATGTGAATAAATTGGTGGCTGGTTTCTGCTGTAACTTTAGTTGCTTATTGTCTCTGTTGAAGTGAAATATGGGCCATCTGGGCTAGGAACATGTTGAGCCTGATCGTGGCTGATCTGTGCCCTCATTCCATCAACCTGCCGTGTATCTGTAACTCCTCATACCATCCCTCATCAAATTTCAAATCTCAAATTTGAAATTTACAGTTGATTCCCCGGCTCTGACAGCTTTTTCCGGGAGAGAATTACAAATTTCCACTACCCTTTTGAAGAAGTTTCCTGTCATGTTGCCTAAATTACTTTGCTCTGGGTGGAATGCAATTTTCTCTGTCGACCCTATCAATTCCTTTAAACATCTTTAACACCCCATTGATCTGCCAGACTCTAATGTATATGTGACATTGATTTCTTCGGTCAGATTTGTGGGGACAGGTCGTAAAAGCGCTGCCCTGAACGTTGGTCAGCTGTGTAAGGGAATGACGAACACCGTATCCCCCGGCTATTGCTTCACCGTTGTTCCCAGCAAAACCTTACCTGCTTCCTTACGCACTGATGACAAAATCTGGCAAATTCGTCATTTTAGTCTCGGTTACACTTCGATCTACTCAGTTGCTTTGGTATGTTTCTGGTCTCTTGTCCTAAGCTTCACTTGTTTTTTTTTGAAGCTCTCCATATTCTGGGATCTTTTGTGCTGCACTCTGGTAGGTGGTTACTTTCTGCTCAAATCTTCAGAGGCTTTGACTTGAGAGGGCAACTTGACAGTGTTTGAACTTCCCATTGATTTTTGTTTGAGCTGCAAGATGCACAGAAGCTGGACAGAATCACTCGTACAACCATATATATTTCTCAAAAATATGGAATCATCATTGAGTGAAATTTGTGTGTTTCAGCTCTGCTTCATTTTAAGGAAAAATACATTCGCCTCAGAGTCGAAAGGTTGTGGGTTCTCATCCCACTCCAGTGACTTGAGCACATAATCCTGGTTGACATACCCAGTGCAGTATTGAGGCTCTCAGTACCGAAGGACTGCTGCACAGTCAGAAAACCCATCTTTCAGTTGAGATGTGAAACCGAGGGTCTGTCTGCTCTTTCAAGTAGACTTAAAAGACCCCATGTCATTGTTGGAAGAAGAGCAAAGTTCTCCACATTGTTCTGGCCGATATTTATCCCTAAATCATCAAGGACTCACACAGATCATCTGGCAATTATGTCATTGCTGTTTGTGGAATTTTGCTGAGTCCAAGTTGACTGCTGTGTTTCCTACTTTGCAACTGTGACTGCATTTCAGAAAGTACTTCACTGGTTAAAAAGTGCTTTGGAACATACTGAGGTCATGAAAAAAGCAATAGAAAGATGTTATTCGCATCATTCAGTAATGGCACCTACCAAACATTAATTTGATGTATGGCCTGTGGGTGCCTGTGTGTCATCCACACCTTTGCACTGCAGAGAAATCATCAAAAGAAAAAAAATCTAAGCAACCTGTGTGGCCGAGGACACAAGTTCATCACAGAATACTAGTGGAGGTAAGTGGTGTGAGTAGGCAGGTGACAAATGCAATGGAAGGCATGCCTGAATTGAACTCTTCACATCAGAATGGAGTTTGGGTGCAGACCCTTGTAACTTTAATGGCGGGCATATTTTAAAAAAAGCATGGTAGGATTCTGGGTTCGAATCTTGGAGCTATCAAATACGAAGATGAGAAAGTGGTGGTGAATTTGTACATTCTGGGCACCCTATCGTGTGGAGAGAATTAGAATCATGGAAAGGGAAAATTCAGCAGAATTAGAGCAAACATGAGAGTTTAGAGTTAAAAACAATGCCTCAAACCCTTACTCATGTCACCACCGCTGCCCCCCCGCGCCGCCCCCCCCCCCCCCCCCCGCCCCCAAAACCTCCCATTGCCACTTAGCAATAAAAAATGTGCTTTCCTCTTAGGGACATAGGTGGTTAAGTCAGGTTCGAAGAAGTTACCAAATTTTTGAAAGGTTCACGGAGGGTTGTTCCCACTCAGCAACAAGGGGCATGGACTGAAGATTCTAATGAGGGGAATGAAGGGGAAGCAATGTGTCACCACCAAGGGAAATTTTAAAGCAGAGATGTCCTGGGGGAGCCCTTACGAATGTTCTGTCATCCATCTTCCCCTTCAAGCATTTGTTCCACGTCCAGGGCCTGAGTTACCTTTTGCTCCCATTCAATTCCAAACTCCAACAGACTCCGCATTTGCATGAATGCTATATATACATAAATGGTAGGTAATATAGTCCCTCAAGCCTGCTCTCCATTCAGTCAGATCATAAGTGATCTGTTCTTGAACTCTTCATTTTACCTGATTTGGTTCCAAAATGTCCTGGCGGAACAACAATTCATGAAGCTGTTTTGAAATTTTCAATTGACTCAGCCTCACTAGAATTTTTGGAAAGAGTAATGGATTTCTGCTACCCTTTGTGTGAAACAGTGCTTCCTGACATCACCCCTGAATGTCCCAGTTCTAATTTTAAGGTTATGCCACTTTGTTCTGGACTACTGTCACCAAAGGAAATAGTTTCTCTTTCACTTTGTCTACCCTCCCAATTGCATTGAAGAACACGAGAATAACACAATTTCCACAGCAAAGGGCTGTAGGAAGATTCATGGAATGGATGGTTGTTTGGTGCAGGTGCTGGGAAGGGAAGCAAAAATTAGCAGATCAAAGACCTAAAGTGTGATTTAAAGGATAGGATACACTTAACATGACTGGTGCCATGTCATGTCCTGAAGGGCAGAGACTGACTTGTTCCAGCGAAGGACCATGTAATTGGTTTACCTTTGGTGACTGTGCGGCCATCAAACATCGCAAGGAAGGTCCCAGGTCCTTCTGCACGGCCTGCACTGCTGCTCCTTCCCCAACATCAGCTCTTCCTTAGCTGATCCCACAGTCAGTCTCTGGGGAGTTACAATTTCCCCCTTTTTCCTCCTCAAGCCTCAGGCTGGAGTCTTCACAGCCCATTTCATTGTGTGCATGGTACCCTTTTGAATATGGAAGATCATCTTCCCAACCCAAAACTTTTCGATCCCGTGGTATTTCTGCATCCTGTGTTCAGTCCCATTATTGAATCAGCTGAAACCGCAATTTTCATCAAATTTAAGAACATAAGAAATAGGAGCAGGAGTAGGCCTTTGAGCCCATTCCACCATTCAATGAGATTATGGTTGATATTCTACTTCAACACCATTTTCATGCACTGTCCCCATATCCCTTGATATTTTTAATATGTAGGAATTTATCAGTCTTAGTCTTGAACATAATGACTGAACATTCACAGCCGTCTGGGGCAGAGAATTCCAAAGATTCACAACCCTCTGAGAGAAATTCCTCAGCTTAGTCCTAAATGGCCTGCCCCTTATTCCGAGGCTTTGTCCCCCGGTTCTAAACACCCTTCCTGCATCTACTTTGTCAAGCCCTAAGAATTTTGTATGTTTGATTGAGATCACCTCTCATTCTTCTAAACTCCAGAGAGTAAAGGCCAAGCCTATTTAATTGTTCCTTATAGGACAATCCTTCCATGCCAGGAATTAATTGTGAACTTTTGTTGCACTGCCTCTATGACAAGTATATCCTTGCTTGGGTAACAAGATCAAAACCGCACACAGGTGCGGTCTCACCAAGGCTCTGTAGAATTGCATGAACATCTTTACTCCTATACAAATCCTCTTGCAATTAAGGTCAACATACTATTTGCTGCCTTAACTGCGTGCTGTACCTGCATGTTAGCTTTCGGTGACTCATGAACTAGGACACCCAGCTGCTTTGAAATTGAACACTTTCCAGTTCTCATCCTTTAATAGTATGCATTTCTGTTTTTCCACCACATTGTATTCCATCTGCCAAATTTTTGCCCACTTTCTTAGCCCCCAAATCCCCTTGAAGCACCTTTGCTGCATCCTCACAACTCACCCTTCCACCTAGTTTTGTGTCATCTGCAAACTCAGAAACATTACCTTGAATCCCCACATCCAAATCATTGATGTAGATTGTGACGAGCTCGGGCCCAAGCACTGATCTTCGCAGTACTCCATTTGTTATAGCCTGCCCACCTGAAAATGACCCATTTATTCCTATTCTCTGTTTTCAGTCCGTTAACCAGTTCTCAATTCATGCCACTATATTCTAATTTAAAAAGGGAGGCAGAGAGAAAACAGGGAATTATAGACCAGTCCGCCTGATGTCAGTGGGGAAAATTCTGGAGTCCATTATAAAAGATTTAATAGCTGAGCACGTGGAAAACAGTGGCAGAATTGGACAGTCAGCATGGATTTATGAAAGGGAAATCATGCTTGACAAATCTACTGGAATTTTTTGAGGATGTAACTAGTAGAGTTGATGAGGGGGAGCCAGTAGATGTGGTTTATTTGGACTTTCAGAAGGCTTTCGACAAAGTCCCACATAAGAGATTGGCGTGTAAAATTAAAGGCAGTGTATCGAGATGGATAGAAAACTGGTTGGCAGACAGGAAACAAAGAGTAGGAATAAACGGGTCTTTTTCCGAATGGCAGGCAGTGACTAGTGGGGTATCGCAGGGATCGGTGCTGGGACCCCAGTTATTCACTCATTAATTCAAATATTAGTAATTTAAATGAGGGAATTAAATGTAATATTTCCAAATTTGCAGATGACACAAAGCTGGGTGGGAGGGTGAGCTGTGAGGAGGATGCAGAGATGCTTCAGTGTGATTTGGACAAGCTGAGTGAGTGGGCAAATGCATGGCAGATGCAGTATAATGTGGATAAATGTGAGGTTATCCACTTTGGTAGCAAAAACAGGAAGGCAGATTATTATCTGAATGGCTATAAATTGAGAGAGGGAAATGTGCAACAAGACCCAGGTGTCCAGTCGCTGAAGGTAAGCATCCAGGTGCAGCAGGCGGTAAAGAAGGCAAATGGTAAAACAAAAACAGAAATACCTGGAAAAACTCAGCAGGTGTGGCAGCATCGGCGGAGAAGAGCAAAGTTGACGTTTCGAGTCCTCATAATCCTTCTACAGAACTAAGTGGAAATAGGAAAGGGGTGAAACATAAGCTGGTTTAAGGGGTGGGGGGGTGGGGGGGGGGCAAATGGTATGTCGGCCTTCATAGCCAGAGGATTCGAATACAGGAACAGGAATGTCTTACTGCAATTATACAGGGCCTTGGTGAGACCACACCTGGGATATTGTGTGCAGTTTTTGCTCCTTATTTGAGGAAGGATGTACTTGCTATAGAGGGAGTGCAGCGAAGGTTTACCCGACAGATTCCTGGGATGGCAGGACTGACACATGAGAGATTGAGTCGATCAGGATTATATTCGCTGGAGTTCAGAAGAATGAGGGGGGATCTCATAGAAACCTATAAAATTCTAACAGGACTAGACAGGGTAGATGCAGGAAGGATGTTCCCGATGGTGGGGGAGTCCAGAACCAGGGGTCACAGTCTGAGGATATGGGGTAGACCATTTAGGACTGAGATGAGGAGAAATTTCTTCACCCAGGGAGTGGTGAGCCTGTGGAATTCGCTACCACAGAAAATAGTTGAGGCCAAAGCCTTGTATGTGTTGAAGAAGGAGTTAGATATAGCTCTTGGGGCGAAAGGGATCAAAGGATATGGGGAGAAAGCGGGAGCAGGCTATTGAGTTGGATGATCAGCCATAATCATAATGAATGGCGCAGCAGGCTCGAAGGGCCGAATGGCCTCCTTCTGCTCCTATTTCCTATGTTTCTATCCCTCCCCATGAATATTACAGACGGTCAGTGCAATGGGATTGGAGTTATCGACATACATCAGGTTACACTCTTGAGGTGCTCAATACAATTATGATACATTTAGTATTCGCGGCATAAATTTATTGAGAGTCGTACAGCCCGAGGGGTCTATACAATTCCCAGCCCCCATTAGCTACGTTGGATAGTTCAGCTAAAGGGTACGGGCATGAAGGGCCGCCTTTGTGCTCACTCCCAGGGTTTATATTCCCCTCGCTCCCTAGGGCGCAATGGGATTGCCAGGTCCAGATGTCTCCTGGAGCCTCTCTGACTCCAGCGCAAGCAGCTCCCCGAGCAGCCGCGGGCGGCGCTGTCCGCGGAGGCCGGCGGGCGGCGCTGTCTGCGGAGGCCGGCGTTGTCCGCGGAGGCCGCCGGGCGGCGCTGTCTATGGAGGCCGGCGCTGTATGTGGAGGCCGGCGGGCGGCGCTGTCTGTGGAGGTCGCCGGGCGCTTGCTTGACTTTCTGTCGCCGAGGCCTGAGTTGAGGGTTTGGCCGCGGCGAGAGACCGGAGGCCCCGGCAGTGTCGCTGAGGAGAGGCGGTGAATTGTGTCCCTCCCGAGGCCGAGGGGCCCTCTCTCCGGCTCGATGTGCTGCCGGGGGAGCGAGCGGGACCTGCAGAGCTCGGCCCGGCGGATGGGCGCCTCCCTCCTGCTGCAGCTCTCGGCCCACGAGCGGGAGCTGGACCTGGTCTTCCTGGATCACAGCTACGCCAAACCCTGGAGCGCCCACCCGGAGGCCAGCAGCTCCAGGCCGGCCCGCCTGCTCTTCGTCACCCCCAGGAGGCACCAGGACAGCAGCAGGTGAGGGGCCGAAGGGTCAGCATTGAGGGAGAGGGACAGGGGACGAGGGGGCACGGACAGGGGCCGAGGGGGCCGAGGGGGCACGGACAGGGGCACGGACAAGGGCCGAGGGGGCACGGACAAGGGCCGAGGGGGCACGGACAGGGGCCGGGGGGGCACGGACAGGGGCCGAGGGGGCACGGACAGGGGCCGAGGGGGCCGAGGGGGCACGGACAGGGGCCGGGGGGGCACGGACAGGGGCTGGGGGGCACGGACGGGGGCCGAGGGGGCACGGACAGGGGCCGAGGGAGAGGGACAGGGGCCGGGGGGCACGGACAGGGGCCGAGGGGGCCGAGGGGGCACGGACAGGGGCACGGACAAGGGCCGAGGGGGCACGGACAAGGGCCGAGGGGGCACGGACAGGGGCCGGGGGGGCACGGACAGGGGCCGAGGGGGCACGGACAGGGGCCGAGGGGGCCGAGGGGGCACGGACAGGGGCCGGGGGGGCACGGACAGGGGCTGGGGGGCACGGACGGGGGCCGAGGGGGCACGGACAGGGGCCGAGGGGGCACGGACAGGGGCCGAGGGGGCCGAGGGGGCACGGACAGGGGCCGAGGGGGCACGGACAGGGGCCGAGGGGGCACGGACAGGGGCCGAGGGGGCCGAGGGGGCACGGACAGGGGCTGGGGGGCACGGACAGGGGCTGGGGGGCACGGACGGGGGCCGAGGGGGCACGGACGGGGGCCGAGGGGGCACGGACGGGGGCCGAGGGGGCACGGACAGGGGCCGAGGGAGAGGGACAGGGGCCGGGGGGCACGGACAGGGGCCGAGGGGGCACGGACAGGGGCCGGGGGGGCCGAGGGGGCACGGACAGGGGCCGAGGGGGCACGGACAGGGGCCGAGGGGCACGTCCACCAATCACTCCAAGTAGATAAGGTCATGAGAACTCTCAGACTGCGGGTTTCTTTCTAGAAAAGTTCGATTAAATCTTGCTGAGACTACGCCTGGGGTATTGTGCACAGTTGTCTGTCCACCTAGTGCAAGGCACTAGCCAGGAGTATGATGGAAAACTCTGCACTTGTCCGGCTGAGTGTGGTGCCAACAACACTCAAGAAGCTCAACCCAATCCAGGACAAAGCAGCCTGCTTGTTTGGCACCCCAGGCACCACTTAAATATTCATTCACTCCACCACCGACATGCCGATGGCTACAGTATGGACCAGCCACTAACCAAGGTGCCTTCGACAGCACCTTCCAAACCTCTGACCTCTACCATCTAGAAGGATAAGGGCATAGGAGCATGACCACCTGCAAGTCTCTCTCCCAGCCATGCACTGTCCTCACCTGACCATCCTCGCTGTTCCTTCACTGTCATTGAGTCAAAACCCTGCAACTCCTATGATTTGTGCTTGAGGTGGAGACCAGAACTTGTTGCCAAGAAGTATAAGATTTTGCTATTAGCAATAATATCATCTTCTCCATGACCCTGACCTGCATATTAGATCGGATGGCAAGCTGTACAGACTGAAAGCAAAGGCAAATGCAGCACCTCATAATCAGAAACTCCTCTGCGCTGATGCCGTACTAATTGCTTATATGGAAACTCAACTACAAAAGTCAAGGATTGTCTCTCCCATGTCTGTAACTTGTTCTCCCTTATTGTAAGCATCAAGAAAACATGAAGTAGTTTGCATATTCTGCAACCTTGGGTCCACGGTGACAGACATCTGTCTCTTGATGCAGAACTTGATACTCGCAAAGGGAAAGTGGCTGCCTCCTTTGTTCGACTCTCAACTTGCCTGGAATCACATCCAGCTGACTCTTAGGGCCAAGGTACTTATTTCTGAGGCCTGTTTTCTCAGCACCTTGTTGTATGACTGTGAAACGTGGAGGGCTTAGAGCGATCAAGAAACAAACCTCAACAACTGTGGCACATTCTGGACATCTTACGGGAGGGCAAAATTATGAATGCGGCAGTCTTCATCTCCAAGCTCCCAAGTATGTTGGCGCTGATCAAGCAGAGGGGACTTTGCTGGCTTGGGCATGTTCACAGGATGGAAGACGGACGCTTACCTGAAGATTTTCTATATGGCGAGGTAGCTGGAGCTGGATGACCAGCGGACATGCTGAGCTCCTTTTCAAGGAATTTTTCAAGCGTGACATGAAGGCCTTAAAGGTTGATTCTCACACCTGGAAGACACTAGCTGATGACAGAGGAAAATTACAACAACACCAGTGGGCCAGCATGAGCCACTGTGACGATCAGTGGCCACAGTGGCTTGGCAACAAGTGGCAACATAAAAACAATTACCCAAAAGGACACCTGATAAATCACTTCATACGTGGCACTTGTGGCAAAACCTGTTACCCATGGATTGGTCTCCAGCCATCAGGAAAAGTGCACCAAATTAATCTACCTCATCACCAATGAACTTGATTCGCTGCACACCCATCATCTTGTGTAGAAGGAAAGAAGATGGCAATGCCTAATAAGAAAAGAAACAAAGAACTGTGTGCAGTCAAAGTCCAGTTGGTCCTTTCAGCATGTTCTGCAATTCATTAACATCATAGCTGACCTTCCCCCTCAACTCCACTTCTCCACCTTATCCCTTAATTAACCTAATTGGGAATTCCTTATCCAGAGAGTGCTGAGAATGTGGAACTCAATACCGCAGAGAGTGGTTGAGGCAAATAGCACCCATGCAATTCTGGGGGAAGCTAGATGAGCACATGGGAGATGAATAGGAGGTTATGCTGATTTGGTGAGGTTAGAGTGGCGCATTAATATCACAAAGCTGTTGGGCCAAATGGCCTGTTCCTGTGCTGTGAATTTTATGTAATTATGTGTAACCTTAATGGAAAAGTGGTTGAATCTCCACCCAAATGCTGTCCCATGGCAGTTCCAGAATTTTTCACCTTTTTTTTGGATTGCCACCCTTGCCGCAAATAATGATGGGTTCTATGTTTTGCAGTGATTGTGAAGTAACTGTAGATGTGGAAACAGTGGTTCCAACCCCAACACCCTTGTATGATAACCAGAAGGCTCGGAGTGTGATGAATGAGTGTGAGCGCCATGTCATCTTTGCAAGAACAGACACAGATGCTCCTCTGCCTCCTGATGACTGGGAGGATCACATTAACAGGTGGGTACCTTCCACAATGAGCACCCTTGATGTCAGTGGCTCCTGGGCTGGTGCCGCATGTGGGGATCATCATCAATAGATAGCATTCTTATTACAACAACACCATCTGTTAGTGCAATGAGCCTTGCGTGCACACCCAGGCATTTCAACAAGCTGATCGAATCTCTACTTCGCTGTTTTGCATGTGTTGTCAGTCAGGTCTACTTAGCGATTGTCTTGTATTACAGCAGGGCCTGTTGTAATGCAAGTACTTTCAACATGAGTTAGTCCAATCATTGGTGTAAAACATAACTGAAAAGGTAAATGGAATGTTGGCTTTGATCTCAAGACAGCTGCAATACAAATGGTTGGCAGTTTTTGTGCTAGCTGTACAGAGTTCTGTTAGATCCCCAACTGGAATAACTGCATTCGGTTCTGGAACCGCAACTTAGCCAAAATACCTTCACCTTGAAAGGGGTGCAGGGGTACATAATCAACAATGCGAACAACTTGGGGCATTTAGGCACTATACCCAAACCTAAGGCCCTTGACACTAGTATTATAGAGCCAGGTATGACACCAAACCAATAAGAAGATAGTACATCAGATGACTTGAAGCTTGGTCGAAGGAGTCGGCTTTAAGAAGTATCTGAAAGGAGGAAAACGTGGTCGCGAGGTGAAGGGAGGGAATTGGAGCTGAAGTAGCTGAAGGCGAAGCCACCAGCGGTGGTGCAATAAAAATAGAGATTGTCAAGAGGCCAGCATAAGATGAGAGCAGGTAACTTGGAGGCATGTGAGCTGGAGGAGATTAGAGATTGGGAAGGGTGAGGCCATGGAGGGGTTTGCACGAGCATGATGATTTTAGAGCCAGCGCAGGTCAGTGACACTGGGGTGATGGGGGATGGACTTGGTGCAAGTTAAGACATGGGCACCAAGTGTTTTGGATAACCTCATATATAATGAGAGTAGAATGTGGGACACCAGCCAGGCCTGCTTTGGACTGGAGAGGTCTAGAGGTAATGAAGGCATTGATGAGGGTTTCAGCAGCAGATGAGCTGAGACAGGGCGAAGTCGGGCAATGTTACAGAACTGGAAATGGCGTGAATGTGTGCTTAGAAATACACCTCTGGGTCAAATATAGTTCACCCAGGATTCAAACAGACTGCTTTAATCTCAGCTTGTTAGCAGGGCGAGGGATGGAGTATGCGTGCATTGGAGTGCTGCTTTGGGCTGCATTAGAATGCTTAAATTGGAGTTTGGTGAGTGCGGGAGTTCAGTGAAGAGGGAAGGAGGTGATCCTTTCATTTGCTACCTTTCCTCAAAAAGAAGAGTAGTGGCTTTGGTAAGAAGGACCTGGTGAGTATTTCTGCTGTCCTTGATTTTCTCTAAACTAGAGCAAGTAAAAGTAAAGGGAGTAGTTCAAGGGTAAGTCATGACAGGGCAGCTTGGCCTGTGCTCCTGTGTGACGTGGGAAGTCAGGGTCATGTCCAGGGCGACCATGTGTGCAGGACATGTCTGCAGATGCACCTAGATGAAATCTACGTTTCGGAGCTGGAGCTGTGGATGGAATCAGTGTGGAGCATCTGCAGGGTGAGATCTTCGTGGAAAGCACGTACAGTGAGGTGGACACACTGCAGATAAAGAGCGCACAGGCAGAAAGGGAATGAGTGAGTGCCAGACAGAGTCAAAGCACTAGGCAGGTAATGCAGGAGTCCCCTAGGTCCATCTTCCTCTCAAACAGATTTCCCATTTTGGATTCTGCTGGGGTCGATGTTTTTACGGGGGAACCTGAGTGGGGAGACAGAAGAGAGGGAGACAAAGATAGGAATGAAAGACTGAAAAGTAAAAAAGTAAAAGTGGAAACAAGGGCTGGCAGCAAACAGGGCCCTAGTACAAAACAAATGTGTAAAAATGTTAATAAGACAAGCCTAAAGCTACTGTAAATGCAGGCATGGAGCATTCGCAATAAGATAGATGAATTAACAGCACAAATAGATGTAAACGGGTATGATATGCTTGCGATTACGGAGACTTGGCTGCAGGGTGACTAATGCTGGGAACTTTAGGAAGGACAGGCAAAAAGTAAAAGGGAGTGGGGTGACATTGTTAGTTAGGATGAACATATGAAATAGGAGCAGAAGTAGGCCATTTGGCCCCTCGAGCCTGCTCTGCTGTTCAATAAGATCGTGGCTGATCTGTTTGTATTTTAAATTCCCCATTCCCATCTACCCCCGATAACCTTTGATTCCCTTGCCTAACATAAATCTATCTACCTCTGTCTTAAAAATATTCAATGACCCCGCCTCCTCCACCTTCTGAGGCAGAGAGTTCTAAAGTCGCACAACCCTCTGAGAGAGAAAAAAAATTCTCCTCATCTCTGTCCTATGAGGACAACCCCTAATATTAAAACAGTGCCCCCTAGTTCTGGACTCACCCACAGGAGGAAACATCCTTTCCACATCCACCTTGTCAAGACCATTCAGGATCTTAGATACTTCAATCAAGTCACCCCTCATCTTATAAACTCCAGTAGAGATAAGCTCAGCCTGTCCAACCTATCCTCATAAGACAACCTACTCATTCCAGATATCAATCTAGTAAACCTCCCCTGAACTGTCTTCAATGCACTTACATCCTTTCTGAAATAAGGAGACCAAAACTGCACACAGTATTCGAGATGCAGTCTCACCAATGCCCTGTATAAAATCTGTACTTTTAAGTTCAATTCCTCTTGTCATGACGGATAGTATTGTATTAACCTTGATTACTTGCTGTGCCTGCATACTAACTTTTTGTGACTCTTGCACCATAACACTCTGATCCCTCTGCACCATGGAATTCTGTAGTTGTTCTCCGTTTAAGTAATACTCTGCTTTTTTATTCTTCCTGCCAAATTGAACAAATTCGCATTTTCCCAATCCATACTTCTGGGTGTTAGGAATGAAGTTTGACTTGTGTTTCTGTATTTATGTGTTAAGAAAAGGAGAAACTTAAGTTTTACTTTCACTTGAAAAGATGCCTGCATCCCAATGAGATTTTATGACTCTTGAAGGGAAGTTAAAGCAAAGTAGAAAAAAACTGCCTAGCAACAGGGGTGCAGAAGGGAGGCCACACACACACATGTTTCAGTTCGGTTGGAAGCAGATGCCAGGGGAGGTTGGACACAGAGGGAACTGCAGAGGAAGCAGGTTTCCCCAAAGAACAGAAGAAGAAAGAGTCCCAAGAAGACCTTCTAATCAATGGGCAAAGAGAACGAACAGGAATCAGGATAAGGTTCTTTTAAGTGAAGTTAAGAGTGAGGAGCAGAGAAAGACTCCAAGCTTAAAGAGGGAAAGCTACAGGAAATTAAAGCAAAAATAGGCTTGCGAGAAGCCAGAAGTTCCAAGGAGACAGCTGAAAGTCTGTAACTCTTTACTGTGGGCTTGTGAAGCAGTGGTGTTCTGTTAGCATAGCTGAGTCAGAGAGAGAGAGCGTGGAAGAAAGATTGATTGCGTGTGGCGATCCAGGGGAAAGGAACATTGGAAGGAGAGTTTGAAACCCTGGAGATGGACCCTTGTGAAAGGGCCATTTGGGAGAAGATTCCGAAGCAGGTTCTTCGAGAGTGGAGTTTTGAAACCCTCGTGTGAAAGACGGAGTTCAGTGAGACTGGTTGGCTCACAGGGTGACAAGCAGCTGGGGGGAGTTCATGAGCAATCCATAGCATCTGTTTCGGATGGTATCTGTCACTTGGTTTCAGAGTGTGGTTTGTCTGACCACAGGCCATCTATTGGTTTACATGGACTGTATATTTACTGCCAATATTAGAGCATAAGATCGCTTTTGTAACACATGTTCTCCTTGCAAATCTGTATATATCTGTAAAGGTACAGCTGTGGGTGAAAGAGTATTGTAATATAGCTCATCTTGCTGCTTCTGTTAAATTTGTTAAAGTTCTTCAGCTGACTCCTGTGACTCTGTTCAGTAGCCACTCACCACCTATCTAAACAAAAAATAAAAGTTAGAATCTAACAAGCCGGGTTCCACCCTGGGATCTGGCGTGCCCAGAAGTAACATCATCTGGGATCATAACATTATCTATATCTACCTGGAAACTCCGTATGTATTCGTCACAACATACTTCCCTCTATCTATCTTTCTGTCGTCTCCAAATTTAGCTACCATGCCTTCGCCCCCCCCGCATCTAAGTCATTGATGTAAATTGTAAAATGTCGAGGCCCCAGCATGGACCTCTGTGGGACTCCACTCATTGCAGCGTGCCAATCAGAAAAAGACCCATTTATGCATATATCTCTGTTTTCTGCCAGCCAGTCAATCTTCTGTCCTGATTTGTATGTAACCCCATACACTATGAGCTTTTATTTTCTGCAGTAACCCTTGATGTGGCACCTTAACAAATGCTATCTGAAAATCCAAGTATGGGATGTCTATAGGCTCCCTACTATCCACTGCACAGGTTACTCCTTCTAAGAACTCCAATAAATTGTTGAAACATAATTTACCTTTTATAAAACCATACTGACTCTTCCTGATTACTGTGAGCTTTTCTAAGTGCCCAGCTATAACTTCTTTTTAATGATCGACTATAACACCTTCCCCACGACAGACGCCAAGTTAACTGGCCTATAGTTTCCTGTTTTCTGCCTTCCTCCCTTCTTGAATAGAGACAGTAAAGGAATGGCAATATATTTCCAAGTCAAGATGGTGAGTGACTTGGAGGGAACTTCCAGATGGACGTGTTCCCATGTGTCTGCTGCCCTTGTCCTTTTAGATGGTAGTGGTCGTGGGTTTGGAAGGTGCTGTTTAAGGAACCTTGGTGAATTCCTGCAGTGTATCTTGTAGATTGTACACACTGCTGCTACTGTGTGTTGGTGGTGGAGGGAGTGAATGTTTGTGGATGTGTGCCAGTCAAGCAGGCTGCCTTGTCCTTGATGGTGTCAAGCTTCTTGAATGTTGTTGGAGCTGCACACATCCAGGCAAGTGGGGAGTATTCCATCACACTCCTGACTTGTGCCTTGTAGATGGTGGACAGGCTTTGGGGAGTCAGGAGGTGAGTTACCCGTTGCATGATTCCTAGCTCCTGACCTACTCTTGTAGCCACAGTGTTTATATGGCGAGCCCAATTCAGTCGCTGGTTAATGGTAACCCCCAGGATGTTGAAAGTGGGGGATTCAGTGAGGGTAATGCCATTGAGCATCAAGGGGTGATAGTTGGATTCTCTCTCATTGGAGATGGTCATTGTCTGACACTTGTGTGGAGTGAATGTTACTTGCTATTTGTCAGCCCAAGCTTGGATATTATCCAGGTCTTGCTGCATTTGGACATGGACTGCTTCAGTATCTGAGGAGTCGTGAATGGTGCTGAACATTGTGCAATCATCAGCGAACATCCCCACTTCTGACCTTACAATGGAAGCAAAGTCACTGATGAAACAGCTGAAGATAGTTGGGCTGAGGACACTAACCTGAGGAACTCCTGCGGTGATGTCCTGGAGCTGAGATGACTGAACTCCAACAACCACAACCATCTTCGTTTGTGCTCAGTATGACTCCAACCAGTGGAGAGTTTTCTCCCTGCTTCCCATTGATTTCAGTTTTGCTAGGGCTCCTTTGTGCCACACTCGGTCAGATGCGGCTTTGATGTCAAGGTCAGTCACTCTCATTTCACCTCGGGAGTTCAGCTCTTTTGTCCATGTTTGAACTAAGGCTGCAATGAGGTCAGGAGCTGAGTGGCCCTGGAGGAACCCAAACTAGACGTCATTGAGCAGGTTATTGCTAAGTAAGTGCTGCTTGATAGCGCTGCTAATGACCCCTTCCATCACTTTACTGATGATCGAGAGTAGACTGATGGGGCAGTAATTGGCCAGATTGGATTTGTCCTGCTTTTTGTGTACAGGACATACCTGGGCAATTTTCCACATTGTAGGGTAGATGCAAGTGCTGTAGCTGTACTGGAACAGCTTGGTAGGGGTGCGGCAAGTCCTGGAGCACAAGCCTTCAGTACTATTGCTGGATATTGTCAGGCCCATAGCCTTTGCATTATCCAGTGCCCTCAGCTGTTTCTTGATATCATGTGGAATGAATTGAAATGGCTGAAGACTGGCATCTGTGATGCTGGGGACCTCAGGAGGAGGCCAAGATGGATCATCCACTCGGCACTTCTGGCTGAAAATTGTAGCAAATGCTTCAGCCTTATCTTTTGCACTGATGTACTGGGCTCCTCCCTCATTGAGGATGGGGCTATTTGTGGAGCCACCTCCTCCTCCAGTGAGTTGTTTAATTGTCCACCACCGTTCACGACTGGGTGTGGCAGGTCTGCAGAGCTTAGATCTGACCCGTTGGTTGTTGGATTGCTTAGCTCTGCCTATCACTTGCTGCTTTTGCTGTTTGGCACACAAGTAGTCCTGTGTTGTATCTTCACCAGGTTAACACCTCATTTTTAGGTATGCCCGGTGCTGCTCCTGGCATGCCCTCCTGCACTCTCCATTGAACCAGGGTTAATACCCTGGCTTGATGCTAATGGTAGAGTGGGGGATATGCCGGGCCATGAGGTTACAGATTGTGCTCGAGTATAATTCTGCTGCTGCTGATGGCCCACATCGCCTTATGGATGCCCAATCTTGAGTTGCTAGATCTGTTCGAAATCTATCCCATTTAGCACAGTGGTAGTGCCACAGAACACGATGGAGGGTATCCTCAATGTGAAGGCGGGACTTCATATCCTCAACACTGTGCGGTGGTCACTCCTACCAATACTGTCATGGACAGATGCATCTGCAGCAGGCGGGTTGGTGAGGATGAGGTCAAGTATGTTTTTCCCTCTTGTTGGTTCCCTCACCGCCTGCCGCAGACCCAGTCTAGCAGCTATGTCATTTAGGACTCGGCCAGCTCGGTCAGTATTGGTGCTACCAAGCCACTCTTGGTGATGGACATTGAAGTCCCCCACCCAGAGTACATTCTGTGCCCTTACCACCCTCAGTGCTACCCCAAAGTGGTGTTCAACATGGAGGAGCACTGGTTCATCAGCTGAGGGAGGGCGGCACGTGGTAATCAACAGGAGGTTTCCATGCCCATGTTTGACCTGATGCCATGTGACTTCATGGGGTCCGGAGTCAATGTTGAGGACTCCCAGGGCAACTTTATACTGCTGTGCCGCCACCTCTGCTGGGTCTGTCCTGCTGCTGGGACAGGACATGTACCCAGGGATAGTGATGGTGGTGTCTGGGACATTATCTGTAGGGTATGATCCCGTGAGGATGACTGTGTCAGGCTGTTGCTTAACTGGTCTGTGAGACAGCTCTCCCAATTTTGGCACTAGCCCCCAGATGTTAGTAAGGGCGACTTTGCAGGATTGACAGGGTTGAGTTTGCTGTTGTCGTTTCTGGTGCCTAGGTTGATGCCGGGTGGTCTGTCCGGTTTCATTCCTTTTTTGTGACTTTGTAGCAGTTTGCTACAATTGTGTGGCTTGCCCGGCTATTTCAAAGGGCATTTAAGAGTCAACCACATTGCTGTGGGTCTGGAGTCACATGTAGGCTAGACCAGGTAAGGATGATAGATTTCCTTCCCTAAATGACATTAGTGAACCAGATGGGTTTTTACAACAATTGACAATGGTTTCATGGTCATCATCAGACTTTTAATTCCAGATTCTTATTCAATTCGAATTTCACCATCTGCCGTGATGAGATTCGATCCCAGGTCCCCAAAGCATTACCCCGGGTCTCGGGAATACTAGTCCAGTGACAATACCACTATGCCATCACCTCCCCCTAAATGGCATCAGATGATCCTTTGAATGTGGAGTTTGGTGGGGTGGAAAGTGAAGACTGGAGGAACTGTATCGTGAGGGGAAGGGCTCTGTTTCTCTCTCCATGGATGCTGCCAGACCTGTTGAGTATTTGCAGCGCTTTCTATTTTTGTTTCAGTTTGCCAGAATCTGCATATTTTGCTTCTATCTACTGCTCCAATTTAATATGTGGTATTCGCTGCTCACAATGTGGTTTCCTATACATTAGGGAGACCAAACGCAGACGCAGGGACCACTTTGCAGAACACCTCCGTCCAGTTCGCAAGCATGACCCCGAGCTTCATGTCCCTTGTCATTTCAATTCTCCACCTCCCTCCCACTCTGACCTTTCTGTCCTTGGCCTCCTTCATTGTTCCAATGCAAACTCTCGGAACAGCACCTCATCTTTGGACAGCCTCTGGGCTCAACATTGAGTTCAATGGTTTTAGATCATAATAGATGCCTTCATTTCTTTTTTTTGGCTGGTTCTTTATTTGTTCATCTGGACAGCTGCTTGTGAGCCATTCACACCTCATTTGGACAAACCTTTTTTACTGCACCCGTTACCACAAAACCTTTTGCTTTTTAATCTCTCCTGCCCACCAGCCTATCACAGATCTTCCCTTTCGTTTATCCTCTTGCATCCTCCCTTTCATGCTTAAAACCGAATACATTTCTATCTTTCCTCAGTTCTGATGAAGGGTCTTTGATCTGAAATGCTACCATCTGTGGAGAGAAACCTATCTGACCTGCTGAGTATTTCCAGCGTTTTCTCTTTTTATTAAAGGAACAAACTGTGTGTCCAGAGGAGCTGTAAAGGGGAATGGTGGCATCATCAACAGCTGATGCAGGAAAAACCGGGGGCAGAGTTTATGATCTGAGTTTAGTGAATTCATTGTTGAGCCCAGAAAGCTGTAAAATGCCTAATCGAAAGCTGGGCTTTTCATTGGAACCGTGTTGGAGGCCAAGGAAAGAGAGGTCAGAGTGAAACGGAAAATTAAAATGACAGGAAACCGGAAGGTAGGGGGCCATGCTTCCAGCCTGGCACCAACTGGAGATAAAGGGAGCTGTTCTGTTGGGACAGGCTCCACTTAAACTGAGTGAGATCAGTGTCCTTGTGTATCAAGTAATTCGGCCAGTACACAGAGCATTAAAAGAATAAAGATGGGATGAGAGGATTCAGGAAAGGGGAAATTTAAAAGCATCACTTTGGGTAAAAATAAGCAGTGCGGATCAGTAACAAAGGTAAGAGGGCATAAACATACCTGCACCTATGGGATGATGGTTGGATGATAAGATATTTAAAAACTTGATTATAACTGAGTGTGCTGCATGTGGATTACAGCTATAAAGGTTGTTTCTTGAAAGTGGGCAGAAAGTTTTGGCATGGCAAGGGGAGGGGGCGGGGTTTTGCTTCGCAGATGGAAATACCACCAATAAACTTCATACTGCGCACATAGTACAGATGGTTGCTGGCTGCGATGGCGGGCTGTGGAGGTTGCTGATGGTGTAGAAATAAACCAACAATCAGCACACAGCAAGGCCAGACTGTTGGCAAAATTTGCACTTTTTTTCTGATCCCTGTTTTTACACATTTGGAGTCATACCTAGCACAAAGGAAGATTGTTGTGGTTGTTGGTCAGTCATCTGAGTTCCAGGATGCCACTGCAGGAGTTCCTCAGGGTAGTATCCTCAGCCCAACCATCTACAGCTGCTTCATCAATGACCTTCCTTCCATCATAAGGCCAGAAGCCGGGATGTTCACTGATGATTGCACATTGTTCAGCACCACTCACGACTCCTCAGATAGTGAAGCAGTCCATGTCCAAATGCAGCAAGACCTGGGCAATATCCAGGCTTGGGCTGACAAGTGGCAAGTAACATTCATGCCAGGCAGTGACCATTTCCAACAAGAGCGAATCTAACCATTGCCCCTTGATGTTCAGTGGCATCACCATCACTGAATCCTCTACAATCAACATCCTGGTGGTTATCATTGACCAGAAAGGGGACTGGACTAGCCATATATATACTTTGGCTACAAGAGCAGATCAGAGGCTAGGAATCCTGTGACGAGTAACTCACCTCCTGACTCCCCAAAGCCTGTCCACCACCTGCAAGACACAAGTCAGGAGTATGATGGAATACTCTCCACTTGCCTGGATGAGTGCAGCTCCCCACAACACTCAAGAAGCTTGACATGTCCAGGACAAAGCAGCCCACTTGATTTACACCCTTCCCACAAACATTCACTTCCTCCACCACTGATGAACAGTGGCAGCTGTGTGCACCATTTACAAGAAGTACTGCAGAAACTCACCAGGGCTCTGTAGGCAGCACCTTCCAAACCCTCAACCACTACCATCTAGAAGGACAAGGGCAGCAGATAGCTGGGAACACCATCACTTGAAAGTTCCCCTCCAAGTCACTCACCATCCTGACTTGGAAATATATCGCCGTTCCTTCACTGTCACTGGGTTGCAATCCTGGAACTCCCTCCCTAACAGCACTGTGGGTGTACCTACACCACATGGACTGCAGCGGCTCAAGAAGGCAGCTCACCACCACCTTCTCAAGGGCAATTTGGTATGCGCAATAAATGCTCCCCTAGCCAGTGATGCCCACAACCCTTAAATGAATAAAAAAACATTTACAGCTTTACATAGCTTTTATAGCAGATAGATTTGAACGAAGTAAGAGATTTTAATTCTCGAATAAGATTGAGTCCATGAAGTATAAACCTGCCTTTTCAACTCTGGAGAAAACAGCTCTCAATTAGACTTTTATATTCTATGATTCTGAAAAAGTCACATGCCAAAATTCGATATGGTTTTAATTTCTATTCCATTTTTACACATGGACAACTTGAGAAGACTGAGCAGTTTCAATTTTGTTCAAGTTTTTTGTGAAAGCATAACCCTCAGTCCTGTATTTAAAGAACCTCTGTTGCAATAAAGATACTAATTTCACCGCCATCGTTTTGTAGGTCTCTGCTAGTTAAGGTATCGTTGCCAACATATACACCTTCGTTTTAAGCACAAAAACCCCACTGAGAAAGTGGTTCAACCGTGGACAATAAGGAGTTAAAAGATAGTCAAGTATTCACTTCAAAGGAAGAGGCTTATCATGTTACGAAAAAGAGTAGTCAGCCTGAGGATTGGGAGAATTAGAATTCAGCAAAGGAGGACCAAGAAATTGCTAAGAAATGAGATTGAGAGTAGACTATGGGTATGTAAATAGGAAGACCTCAGTGAAAATAAACATGAGTACATGAGAGGCAAAGACTGGAAAATTATAAAGGTGAATAACAAAATTACAGAAAATTAAACAAGTCACTGTAACTCCTGACGCTGATCGGCCAGGTTCAAGGAACAGTTCCGCATGCACACTCAGCTCGCACTGCATCTGTCGCCACCGTCACAGTTTATCCCATTGCCGGTGAAATGGGTATGGGCCCTGAGCCCTTTCTCTCTCGCTCCCTCCGCTGCCCCAAGCCCTTGCTGGCTGTGACTGTTGTATTCTCTCCACCACCCCAAGCTCCTGCTCTAGTTCTCTGTCTGTCGTCCCCACTCCCTCCATCACCCTGAGGCCTTGCTGGCTCACTCTCTCCACCTCACCGAGCACTGAGTGGCTCTCTTTCCACTGCCTCCAGCCCTTCCTTGAGCCCTCGATCTGGTCATGGTTATGATCTCGGCAGCCTTCTGCCAAACCCTTGCCGTGCTGCGCTCCCATCTCTGGCAGTTGTGAGCCATGGTCTATCTGGCCCTGCTGGTGGTCAGCTATTTGCGAGTGCCAAAGTATTTGTGCATCTCAGTACATGCGAGGCAATGTCAATAGCTTTCACACCAGTCAGCTTTGGCAAAATTCACATGCAGGAATTTATTATTATGACACAGCTGATGGTAAAGGCTGACTTCAAATCCCAGAGGGAAACTTGAAACAACTGTCATTACCCATTTTTGCAATTTGTATGTTTCAAGATGCAGGCTTTGAATTCAGACCACTGAGTCTCGAGAGGTTTTTTTATGAAACTAAATTAAACGTTTATTAATACAAGATTGTGAACACATACACATGGCTACAAATTTACTACTATAGTAACTACAAAAATCCCCTAATTAATCTGACGCTCAGTTATACCCCCGTTAAAGCAACAGTAAAACTCATAGATATAAAAGGACCTCTGGCAGAGCACCCCCTGGACAGTCGCATTCAAAATGAGTTTCTTTCAGCTCTGGGCCCTTGCAGACAGACTTGAGGTTTACAGACTGGAGGCTTCTCACACTTGATGGATCTTACATGCCTCTGCCTTACACACAATCTCCCTTCTCCTTTATACTTTGAATGTAAATTTTCCATCGGATTGCCAAGTTTTTCATTTTATCTCTTCTGACAATAACATCCTTTGATTCCACCAATTTTGATAGTAAGCTGAAACAATAAACACATTGCTTGGCATTTTCTAGCTAGGTGCAAGATTTCACTCATTCTTTTGAATGCTTGATTTAAAAATGCAAATTGCCCCCTTGACACCTTTGCTTCTGAACCTCCCCATGTTTATCTAATTACCATTTCAAACCTACTTCTTTCTGTACATCAAAGCCTCTAGATCCGCTGGCTTTAATCCAATTAAGGCACACGCACACATATAGACACACACACCACTAAACTCTTTTTAAAAAAATAATTTCCAATAACATTATAGACATTAATCTGTTCATGATATTGTATAGTGTAAGCATGTGTGAGCACATTTGCAGTCTGGGAAACAGTGGACATTAAGGTGTAACCTTGTAAGTAGAGTTTCCTGACCACCATTTGGATTGTTTCCACTGGGACTAACATGACACTTGAAGCAGAGTTATGCAATTCACTCTGCTTTAAACCATTCTACAAATCTGTATTATTTTAATCATCAGAGCATGTCAGTCACTGACATTGACATCGCAGGCAGTGTGAAGCAAGGTGTGGGAAGTGCACCTTTGTGGTTGTTGCATCATTAAACTCAGCCTAAACAAAGACTTTGTTATCTGTCTTCATGCTTGGAGACACAAAAAACATTCGGGAAATAATGGGAAACTAGAGAGAATTAAAGCGCGATGAGTAAAGAAATAGTATTGGCGAAACGATTGAGACTAAGTTGCAGCATCCTAGAATTTTAAAAGAGGTAACTACCAAGACAGTGAGCACATTGATTTTACAGAATTTCTTAGATTCTAGAACATTCCCAAGGATCGGAAAGTAGCAGACATAACCCTGCTGTTTAAGAAAGGAGTAAGGGAGAAAATGGAGAAGTATTGGCTGGTTAGTCAAACATCTGTACTTGGGGAAATACTGGAGTCTATTATCAGGGACATGCTAAGAAGCACATAGAAAATCAGAATTTGTGTAAGGGAAACCATGTTTGTTAAATCTGTTAAAGAGTATTTTAAGAATGGAACGTGCGATGAATGGCGGCGGCGGGTGTCACCAGTGGATGTTGTGTATTTGGATTTTCAGAAAGCATTCGTTAAGCTGCCACACAAGGTTGTTCCACAAAACTATAGGACCCATGGGAGGAGGTACTATATTAGCATGGGTTGAGAATTGGTTAATGGACAGAAAACATAAGGGAGCAATAAATCGGAGATTTTTCCGGTTGGCAGGCTGGAACTAGCAGGTTACCACAGAGATCAGTACTTGGTTCAGCTATTTAGAAACTACATCAATGACTTACATGAGGGACTGAGTGAAATGTAGGCAAGTTTACTGATGATACAAAGCTTGGTGGGAATATCAGAGGTGAGGAGCACACAAAGAAGCTGCAGAGCTTCATAGGCAAGGTTGGGTGAGTGAGCAAAACATGGCAAATGGAATATCCCATGTCAAGTGTGAAGTTATCCCCTTTGATAAGGAAACTAAAAAAAAAACAGAATACTTCTGTAATGGTGAGAGATTGGAAAATGTTTGCATTCCTGGGACCTGGGCGTCCATGTACATGAATCACCAACATTTATGTGCAGGTATAGCAAGCAGTGAGGAAGGGAAATCATATGCTCTGAAGAAGGGTCATACAGACTCGAAATGTTAACTCTGTTTCTCTCTCCACAGATTCTCTCAGACCTGCTGAGTTTTTCCAGCATTTTCTGTTTTTATTATAAGGGAAATGCTATGTTAGCTTTTTTTTAACAAAGGGATGGAAGTGTAAGAATAAGTGCAGTTATACAGAGTATTGGTGAGGTTGCACCTGGAGGATTTTGTGCTGTTTTGGGCTCCTTACCTAAGGAAGGTCATAGTTGCCCCAAATGGGATGCCTGGAAGTTCACCGGACTGTTGCTTAGGATGTGCAGAGATTGAATACAGTGAGCCTATATTCCCCAGAGTTCAGAAGAATGAGAAGTGAGCTCATTGAATAAAATTCTTCAGGGGCTTGTCAGGGTAGATGCTGGGAAAATATAGACCAAGAATCAGGGATTTAGGACTAAGATGATAAATTTCCTCAGTCAAAGGGTGGTGAATCTTTGGAATTCTCAAACCCAGAGGGTTGTGGATACTCAGTTGTTGAGGATATTTAAGATTGAGGTCAATAGCTTTAAAAGTATGAAGGGATATGGAGATAATGTGTGAGAGTGGAGTTGAGGTCGAAGATGAGCCATGATCTTGTTGAGCAGCAGAGCAGGCTCCAGGGGCCACATTGCTTGCTCCAGCTCCTATTTTTTATGAACTAATGAATGGACGGAGGTGTTCCACAAATTGGTCACCCAATCCTCATATGTTAGAGAGACTGCATCATTAGCAGTGAACACAGTGTACTAAATTGAGAGAAGTACAAATAAATCCCTGTTTCGCCTGGAAGGAATGTTAGGATGTTGAGAAGGGAGGAAGTAAAAGGAAAAGGTCAGTATCCCCTGCATTTATATGCCAAGTGTAGGGGTGTTGCCATTATTAGAGGAGTGGACCAGCATCTCATGGAGAGAGTGGCACATTCAGCATGCCAGAAGGAAAGGTGGGGGTTGAAGATGTGTGTGGTATATTTTTGACTATCACTGCCATTTCCTTCTCTAGCTCCACACGGGAGAATTGCATCAGCTTTGCTTCCAGTTTCCATCTTGGCTCCATGGTTCATCTGCAACTCTTTCCTTCCTTGAATCCCCTATCTCCATTTCTGGGGAATAGACTTTTGACCAAAATCCACAAGAAACCCACTGACGCCCACAGCGACACTTCCTCCCTCCTGGCTTCCTGTAAGAACCCTGTTCCATTTTCCCAGTTTCCCTGTCTCTGTCACATCTGTTCTGACAAAGCCACCTTCATTCCAGAGCTCCCTAGGATTCCCTTACATTGGTTGACAGGGCCCTTGACTGTGTCTGTTCCATTTCCCAGAGGTGTGCTCTCACCTGTTCCCCTCCTCCCATGAGTTAATGCAATGGGGGGTGGAATAGGCTTGACAAGCTGTCGACCTTTCTTTCTTTATAGCACTTCTTTCCATTTCGAGTGAATTAGGTGATTTTGGCTAATGAGTTCATGGGCCTCAGTGTTTTTTCTGTTGTGCCTGTGCTGCCTGGTGGGTCTGATCCATCTCCTGCATCTCCTCTCCAGGTTAGGATGGACTGCTGCTCAGAACAAACTGTTCAACAAGATTGTGAAGGCGTTGCATTCGGACAGGTTGGCGAGACTGGCGAACGAGGGGGTGAGTACCATGCGATTACTAAGCCTGGTGCATGTTTGGCATGTAATGTCCTAACTCCCTCAAAGATGGATGGCAGCTGTTGCCAACAACTGGATGGTGAGGTGATGGATGAGTTTGATTGAATCCTGGCCTATGGTGTGGGTACTGAACAGCTGAATTAGAGCACAGCCTGACAATTGGGAGAGTCTGTCTGACTTAGGAACAGATGCCTTGGAATATAGGGGCACCCAGAGGAGTGGTGTGGGGGGGTTAATGGTAAGAGAAGTGGTTTTGGAAGAGCATCTTCTCACCCTTGCCTACCTACCCCTGCCCACTCTCACATCACCAATCTGCACTGTTTGATCCAAACCCAGGCAATATGTTGGTTGCTCATCTGCTCAGCGAGGCAATGGCGACTCACCCACGTTGGTGGTCAGTCAAAGGCAGGGTGAGGGTGATATCACACTTTTAACAATCTGATTATGCTTCTGAAGATGGGAAATAGCAGGATACATTTACAAGACTGCCTTTAAATAGCCACACAGAGAAACCCCAAATTCCATCTCTGATCTCCCCGAGAGTGTGAGAGGACCATCCTGGGACAGGCAGTCAGCAGCACCTAGAGCATCTAATCTATCTAGAGGATCGAGCATCTAGTCTATACTCAAGTAGGAGTAAGGGTAAAATAAAAACAAGGGTCCATATTCTATTTAGTTAAGATATGTCTGGGGAGCTCAGTCCCGTGATTTGCACATCCTGCACTATGTGGGAAATCCTAGACGCTGCTGGTGGCTGGTGGATGACCATGTGTGCAGGAGGAACTCGAGCTCCCGGTTTTGGTGCTTGAGCAGCAGCCGGGGTCACTACGGTCATTCACGAGGCTGAGAGGTTCGTGGATAACACATTTCAGCACATGGTCACCCCGCAGCTTAAGGAAGTGCAAGCAAAGAGTGAATTGGGGACCGCCAGACAGAAGAAGGGGCCCAGGCAGGAAGTGAGGGAATCCCCCGAGTGCATCTCACTCACAAACCACTTATCGGTCTTGGAAAACGTTGAGAGTGACGGTTCCTTTGTGGAGGCCAACCAGAGCCAAGGCGATGGCACTGTGGGGTCCAGCTGCTCGGGGAGGGAGGAAGAAATGTGGAAGGGCAATAGTGGTAGGGGTTAGTGAGGGGAGTAGACAGGCGCTTCTGTGGCCGTAGACGTGACTCCAGGTTGGTATGTTGCCTCCCAGGTGCCAGGGTCAAGGATGTCACAGATCAGCTGCAGGACATTCTGAAGGGGGAGGGTGAACAGCCAGAGGTCGTGGTCCGTGTTGGGACCAATGACATGGAAAGAAAGAGAAATGAGATTCTGCAAGCAGACTTTAGAGAGGTAGGAAATTGAAAAGCAGGACTTCAAAGATAGTAAACTTCGGATTACTCCCAGTGCCACGCAGTAGTGAGTATAGGAACAGAAGGATACAGCAGATGAATGCGTTGCTGGAGAGATGGTGCAGGAGGGAGGGCTTTAGATTCCTGGGGCATTGGGACTGTTTCTGGGGGAGGTGGGACCTGTACAAGTTGTACGGGTTACATCTGAACAGGAACTGGACAAACATCCTCGCGGGGAGGTTTGCTAATGCTGTTGGGGTGGAATTAAACTAAATTGGCAGGGGGATGGGATCCTGAAAAGTAGTTCAGAGGGAGAGAAGCTGAGATGGAATTAGAAGTTAAAACACTAGTAAGTGAGTCTGGAAGGCAGAGGAAACATAGGCTAGATAAGAAAAAAGTGAGTTTAGCAAGGCTAAATGGAATATATTTTAATGCAAGGAGCCTGAGGAGTAAGACAGACGAGCCGAGGGCACAGACAGGCACACGGGAATATGATATCATAGCTATGGCCGAGACGTGGCTAAAATAAGTACAGGATTGGCAGCTCAACATTCCTGGTTATAGGGTATTCAGACGAGATAGAGAGGGGGATAGAAGAGGAAGGGGGGTCTCAATATTGATCAAGGAATCAATTCTAGCAGTGAGGAGGGATGGTATCTTGGAAGGATCATCAAATGAGGCCATATGGGTAGAAGTAATAAACACAAAAGGGGAAAACACGCTGTTGGGTGTGTCCTCTAGGCCCCCAAACAGTCAGAGAGAGATAGAGGATCAAATATGTCATCAAATTTCAGAGAAGTGTAAGAATAATAAAGGCAGTAATTGTAGGAGATTTTAACCACCCAAATATTAACTGGGATAGTTTTAGTGTGCAAGATAAGGAGGGAGCAAAATTCTTAAGTTGCATCCAGGAGAACTATTTTAGCCAGTACATAGAAAGCCCAACAAGGCTGGACCTAATATTGGGAAATGATCCCGGGCTGATGGAAGGCGTATCGGTAGGGGAGCATTTTGGAGATAGTGACCATAACTCAGTTAGATTTAGGATAGTTATGGAAAAGGATAAGGTTGGGCCGGGAATAAAAGTTCTAAACTGGGGAAAGGCAAATTTTACTAAGATGAGATACGATTTGTCCCAAGTAGACTGGGAGCAGCTACTTACAGATAAAACTGTGTCAGAGCAGTGGGAGGAATTCAAGGAGGAAATAGCGAGAGCAAATATGTTCCTGGAAAGACAAAGGTGGGGTGACAAGTCAGGAGAACCCTGGATGTCAAAGGACATAAAGGTTAGAATGCTCAATTATGCAAAATCCCTAGAGGAGTATAAAATGTGTCAGAGCAGTGGGAGGAATTCAAGGAGGAAAAGCGAGAGTACAGGGCAAATATGTTCCTGTAAAGACAAGGGGGGGTGGGGGGCGGAAGACGTGGATACAGTCCTCAATGAATACTTTGCGTCGGTCTTCACAATGGAAAAGGACGATGCAGGATTAAACATCAGGGTGGAGGACTGTGAAATATTACCGAAAATTAACATAGAGAGAGAGGAGGTACTAGCAGGTTTAGCGGCCTTAAAAGTGGATAAATCCACAGGCTCGGATGTGATGTATCCCAGGCTGTTGAGGGAGGCAAGGGAAGAGATAGCAGGGGCCCTGGCAGTAATTTTCAAATCCTCTCTGGCCACAGGTGAGGTGCCAGAGGACTGGTGGACTGCTAATGTCCCATTACTAAAAAAGGGAGGAAGGGATAGGCCAGGAAATTACAGGCCAGTCAGTC
The DNA here is from genome assembly GCF_964194155.1 of Cetorhinus maximus. Classification (NCBI taxonomy): domain Eukaryota; kingdom Metazoa; phylum Chordata; class Chondrichthyes; order Lamniformes; family Cetorhinidae; genus Cetorhinus; species Cetorhinus maximus. The sequence goes on along the minus strand of NC_135898.1, from coordinate 1,364,368 downwards.
TAACCTTGGTGATGGGGAAGTTACTAGAAAGAATTCTGAGGGACAGAATATATCTGCACTTGGAGAGACACAGGTTAAACACGGATAGTCAGCATGGATTTGTCAAGGGAAGGTCGTGTTTGAAAGGGAAGGTTGTGTTTGAAAGGGAAGGTTGTGTTTGACAAATTTGATCGAATCTTTTGAGGAGGTAACCAGGAGTGTTGATGAGGGTAATTCCTTTGATGTGGTCTATGTGGACTTTAGCAAGGCTTTTGATAAGGTCCCTCATGGCAGACTGGTCAAGAAAGTAAGAGCCCAGGAGATCCAAGGCAAAGTGGCACATTGCATCCAAAATTGACTGAGAGGCATGAAGCAGAGGGTGATGGTAGAGGGATGTTTCTGTGACTGGAAGTCTGTTTCCAGTGGGGTTCCTCAGCGCTCGGTGCTGGGGCCCTAGCTGTTTGTGGTGTACATAAATGATTTGGACTTAAATGTAAATAATTGGGGACTAAGTCTCTCTGTCTTCTGCTTGGGAGGGAGGGGAAGTCCAAGTGCAGGGAATTCTCGTTTGTGAAGGATTAGTGATGAATCGATTGGCCAATGTGAAACCAAGGCTTTTTTGTTCAGGCCAGCAATGAGCCGGTGCTGCGGAGGATAGCAGTGGACAAGTGTGCTCGGCGCATTCGACAGGCCCTTGCCAGTGTGAACTGGGACACCAAGTTAACGCAATGGCTGCACACGACTCTGGTGGAAACCCTGAGCCTGCCGATGCTGGCAGCCTACTTAGACGTTCTCCAGACCCTGAAATGCAAGGTATGGCGATGAGAAACTCAACTGCATTCACTTGGTGAAAGAAAAATGCATTTATCTTGTCCCTTTCGTGGCCTCAGGAAATTACAAAGTTGCTTTCGAGCCAAAGTTGCCTTCCGGTTGTAGGGAAATGCAGCAGCAAATTAGCACAGAGCAAGCTCCAACAAACAGCAAAATGGCAATGACTGCATAATCTTGTTGTATTGATGTGGGTTGAGGAATAAATATTGGCCAAGAGACAAGAGGCAATACCCCTGCTCTTCCAGTAGTTCATAGAAATTTTGTATAAACATCTGAGAAGACAAACGGGACTTGGGTGGAGCATTTCTTCCAAAACACAGAACCTAAGACAGTGCAGCAACACTTCAGCACTGACCCCTCCGACAGGACTGACCCCTCTGACAGCACTGACCCCACCGACAGCACTGACCCCTCCGACAGCACCGACCCCTCCGACAGCACCGACCCCTCCGACAGCACCGACCCCTCCGACAGCACCGACCCCTCCGACAGCACCGACCCCTCCGACAGCACCGACCCCTCCGACAGCACCGACCCCTCCGACAGCACCGACCCCTCCGACAGCACCGACCCCTCCGACAGCACCGACCCCTCCGACAGCACCGACCCCTCCGACAGCACCGACCCCTCCGACAGCACCGACCCCTCCGACAGCACCGACCCCTCCGACAGCACCGACCCCTCCGACAGCACCGACCCCTCCGACAGCACCGACCCCTCCGACAGCACCGACCCCTCCGACAGCACCGACCCCTCCGACAGCACCGACCCCTCCGACAGCACCGACCCCTCCGACAGCACCGACCCCTCCGACAGCACCGACCCCTCCGACAGCACCGACCCCTCCGACAGCACCGACCCCTCCGACAGCACCGACCCCTCCGACAGCACCGACCCCTCCGACAGCACCGACCCCTCCGACAGCACCGACCCCTCCGACAGCACCGACCCCTCCGACAGCACCGACCCCTCCGACAGCACCGACCCCCCTGACAGCACTGACCCCTCTGACAGCACTGACCCCCAGCACTGACCCCTCTGACAGCACTGACCCCTCTGACAGCACTGACCCCCAGCACTGACCCCTCTGACAGCACTGACCCCTCTGACAGCACCGACCCCCAGCACTGACCCCTCTGACAGCACTGACCCCTCTGACAGCACTGACCCCTCTGACAGCACTGACCCCTCTGACAGCACTGACCCCTCCGACAGCACTGACCCCTCCGACAGCACTGACCCCCAGCACCGACCCCTCCGACAGCACTGACCCCCCTGACAGCACCGACCCCTCCGACAGCACTGACCTCTCTGACAGCACTGACCCCTCTGACAGCAACGACCCCTCTGACAGCACCGACCCCTCTGATAGCACCGACCCCTCCGACAGCACTGACCCCCAGCACCGACCCCTCCGACAGCACTGACCCCCAGCACCGACCCCTCCGACAGCACTGACCCCCAGCACCGACCCCTCCGACAGCACTGACCCCCCTGACAGCACTGACCTCTCTGACAGCACCGAACCCTCTGACAGCACTGACCTCTCTGACAGCACTGACCCCTCTGACAGCACCGACCCCTCTGACTGCACTGACCCCTCCGACAGCACTGACCCCTCCGACGGCACTGACCCCTCCGACAGCACTGACCCCTCCGACAGCACTGACCCCTCCGACAGCACTGACCCCTCCGACAGCACTGACCCCTCCGACAGCACTGACCCCCAGCACCGACCCCTCCGACAGCACTGACCCCTCCGACAGCACTGACCCCTCCGACAGCACTGACCCCTCCGACAGCACTGACCCCCGGCACTGACCCCTCTGACAGCACTGACCCCTCTGACAGCACTGACCCCCAGCACTGACCCCTCTGACAGCACTGACCCCCAGCACTGGCCCCTCTGACAGCACTGACCCCTGGAAAGTATCATTGCAGATTTTGTGCTCTCACATATGCAGTGGGATATGATCATGTGATCTTGTGACTGGAGCATGTTCCAGGAACTGCAAAGTGATGGTGCTACCCACTGAGCTACAACAGACACTTCAAAGCCCAATCGGGAAAAGAGTTGAAGAAGGTTAAGTGTGAGCCTGTGATTCAGTCTGACACTGGAGTGCTGTACCATCCGAGAGATGTCCACAGAGTGCTGCACTGTCAGTACTGAGAGAGCTCTCTAGGCCTCTCTCTTGGCCCCGTACCCCACCTGCGCACTGGGCCCCCCTGGTGCACACACTCAGCCCGCCCCGCTTGGCCTGCCCCGCCACGCTCGCTCACCGCCCCCCTTCCCTCCCGCCACACTCGCTCGTGCTTGAATTATACAAAGCCCTGGTTAAACCACCCCTGGAGTATTGTGAGCAGTTCTGGACACCACACCTTTGGAAAGGTATATTTGGACTTGGACGGAGTGCATCGTAGATTTAGCTGGACACCAAGGGTTAAATCATGAGAGATTACACAAAATAGAATTACTTTCCTTTGGTTTTAGAAGGTAAATGTGTGATTTGATTGTTTTTAGGATCTTACAGAATCACTGAATTTTACAGTGCAGAAAGTGGCCATTTGGCCCATCAGGTCTGAATGATCAAACTCCCGACATCTCCCCACGACCCTGCACATTGTTCCTTTTCAAATAATAGTCTAATACTAATGCTTCAACTGAAGCTGCCTCCACCACACTCTCAGGCAGCGTATTCCAGACCTTAACCATTCGCTGCATGAAAACATTTTCCTCATGTCACTTTTACTTCTGTTATGACACAGCAGGTGGTATTTGCCAGGCTGACCAAATCCACAAGGGAAACCTGGCCATGCAATCACAGCGGTTTTGCAGTTTGCATTTGTTACAAGAATATTTGTGCACTCAATTCAGAAGTTATGAGTCCACTACCACCTTTAGAGATTTTACAAATTAAATTAAAACATTTATGAACGAAAGAAAAGAATAAAGCATAAATCAAGATTACAGTTACACGGTTGCTTAATATTATAATATTATAACAATTCCCAGAACTCTTAGTTAACCAGACTCACAATTACACATCCCTTTTAAGGCAACAATCCAAAAATACATTTTAAATTTATAGATTCAACCCAGCAAGGTTACCACAAGCACCCACTTGACAGTGGAATTCCAAAGGCTTTTAACACAACTTGGGCTACTGGAACAACACATTTCTGCAAAGTGGTAGAGGCTTTTCCCCAAGTCTGTTTCACATGGTGTGCCTTTCAGATATTACAAGTCCACACCTCATACAGCTTTCCATCCTTCTTTAAATATATTTTTCCTTATTGATTTGTAAATCCCATTGTTCCCACATGCCTTTGGAATTTATTTTTCCCATAATATGAAAATCTTTTATGGTGTCAGTATGGTCAGCACTTTTGGGAAAAATCAACCTGCCTTATTTATCTTGTTAGTTGTAAACAAACTACCATCCCTGTCTCATTGAAAGCCAAACACCTCTCCAATTATCTTAAAATGCAAGTTTCATTCACACCCTATCTGCCTAGACTTTACTCTAGTTCACTTAGTAGCATTTCACGTGCCCTTCTACATCTAACTGTTTTGATAATTTCAACCTTGCAGTCTGTCCATCCTTTTAGATTACACTTCTTTTGCAAATTACTTTAAACCTGTGCCCACTCATTCTCGATCTTTCTACCAGTGGGAACAGTTTCCCCCTGTTTACTCTGTTCAGACCCCTCATGATTTTGAATAACTCTATCAAAACTCTTCTCAGCCCTTTTTCCGAGGAAAACAGTCCTAACTTCTCCAATCTATCTTCATAACTGAAGTTCCTCATCCCAGTAAACATGCTCGTAAATCTTTTCTGCGCTCTCTCTCTCCAATGCCTTCACATCTTTCCTAAAGTGCAGTGCCCTGAATGCCGGACTCCGGCTGAGGTCAAACTAGTGTCTTATACAAGTTCAACATAGCCTCCTTGCTCTTGTACTCTATGCCTCTATTAATAAAGCCTATGATACTGTCTGCTTTATTAACCACTCTCTCAACTTGTCCTGCCACCTTCAATGACTTATGCACATAAACACTTAGATCCCTCTGCTCCTCTGCCCCCTTTAATGTTTTACCCTTTATTTTGTATTGTCTCTCCATGTTCTTTCTACCAAAATGTATCACTTCGCATTTCTCCACATTGAACTTCATCTGCCATTTGTCCGTCTGTTTCACTAACTTGTCTGTGTCCTTTTGAAGTTCTACATTATCTTCCTCAGTTCACAATGCTTCCAAGTTTCATATAATCCGTTAATTGAAGCTGTGCCCTGTACACCAAGTCTAGGTCATTATTATACATCAGGAAAAGAAGGGTCCCAACACTGACTCCTGGAAAACTCCAGTACAAACCTTCCTTTTGCCCGAAAAACGTCCATTAACTACGACTGTTAGGAACTATTGATTGTTTCAAGTAATTTATATTTGTATTGGTTGAGTTAGGTCTAAGCTATAGCTTTATGCAATGGGAACAGATAGGATAAATCAAGAGAAACTATTTCTATTAGTTGGGAATTGAGGACTGGGGCAGAGTCTAAAAATTAGTGACAGACTTTTGAGGTGCGAAATTAGTAAACACTTTTACACAGGCAAGGTGGTACAAGTTGGAGCTCACTTCCACAAATGGCAATTAGTACAGGATCAGTTGTTAATTTCAAATCTGTGGCTGGAAAATGGAGTTCAACCCAGAGAAGTGTGAGGTGATGCATTTAGGGAGGTCAAGCAAGGCAAAGGAATACACAATAAATGGGAGGCTACTGAGAGGTTTAGAGGAAGTGAGGGACCTTGGAGTGAATGTCCACAGATCCCTGACAGGATAATAAAGTGGTTAGACAGGCATGTGGAATTCTTTCATTTATTAGCTAAGGTATAGAATGTAAGAGCAGTGAGGTTATGCTGGAACTATATAAAACATTAGACTGCAACTTGAGTACTGTGTGCAGTTCTGGCCACCTCATTACAGCAAGGATGCCATTGCACTGGAGAGGGTACAGAGGAGAGTTACGAGAACGCTGCTTGGCCTGGAAAATTACAGCAATGAGGGAAGATTGGATTGGCTAGGTGGTGTTCTCCTTGCAACAGAGAGGCTGAAGGGAGATTTGATTGAGGTGTACAGAATTGTGAGGAGCCTTGGTAGACTGGATGGGAAGGGCCTATATACTTGAGCAGGGAGGTCAGTGACTAGGGAGCATAGATTTAAAGCGATTGGAAGAAGGATTAGAAGAGAGATGAGGAAAATTGTTTCCACCCAGAGTTGGTGGAGGCCTGGAACTCAATGCCTGAAGGGGTCGTAGAGGCGGAAACTCTCAACACATTTAAAAGGCGCCTGGGTATGCACCTGAAATGCTGTAACCTCCAGGGCTACAGGACAAATGGCTGGAAAGTGGGATTAGGCTGGTGGCTCAATTTACAGCCGGCACAGACATAATGTGCCAATTGGCGCCTGTCCGTGTTGTAAGCTTTCTTTGGTTCACTGGATTTTTGTTCACCAAAGGTGTAAAGGAATAAGGGGAAATGCAGACATATGGAGTGAGCTCACAGATCAGCCATGATCTCATTGAGAAGTGGAAAAGGCCCATGAGGTTAAATGGCCTGCTCCTATGTTCCTGACACATGCTACACATCTTCCCATCACCCCGCCCCTGGCAGCTTTCTGCAGGGATCGTTCCCTCCGGGACACCCTGGTCCACTCCTCCATTACCCCCTGCACCTCAACCCCCTCCCACGGCACCTTCCCATGCAACCGCAGAAGGTGCAACACCTGCCCCTTTACTTCCCCCCTCCTCACCGTCCAAGGGCCCAAACATTCCTTTTTCAAGTGAAGCAGCATTTCACTTGCACTTCCCTTAATTTAGTCTACTGCATTCGCTGCTCCCAATGCGGTTTCCTCTACATTGGAGAGACCAAACGCAGACTGGGTGACTGCTTTGTGGAACACCTTCGGTCTGTCTGCAAGCATGATCCAGACCTCCCTGTCGCTTGCCATTTCAACACTCCACCCTGCTCTCATGCCCACATGTCTGTCCTTGGCCTGCTGCAATGTTCCAGTGAAGCTCAACGCAAACTGGAGGAACAGCACCTCATCTTCCGACTAGGCACTTTACAGTCTTCTGGACTGAATATTGAGTTCAACAATTTCAGATCATGACCTCTCTTCCTCCATCCCCACCCCCTTTCCGATCCCTGTTTTTCCAATAATTTATAATTTTTAAACAAATATATTTTTCTTTTCCCACCTATTTTTAAATTTATTTCAATCTATTGTTTCATCTCCACCTTTTAGCCCATTTCGATCCCTTCCCCCCACCCCACCCCCAATAGGGCCATCTGCCACTAGCTTGTCCTGTTTGCTACCCTTAATGTCCCCATTAGCACATTCCTTAGATAATATCACCACCATCAATACCCCTTTGTCCTTTTGTCTATGACATCTTTGGCAGTCTCTTCTTGGCCTCCACCTATCCCTGTCGAGCTCTACCTGTCCCACCCACCCCCCTCTACCAGCTTATATTTCATCTCATTTCTATATTTTTTAGTTCTGATGAAGGGTCATACGGACTCGAAATGTCAACTGTGTTCCTCTCCGCAGATGTTGTCAGACCTGCTGAGTTTTTCCAGGTATTTTTGTTTTTGTACCCAGGTCACCTGTTTGTCTTTGCTGAGGTTTCCCTGAGCATCCTGACTGTATTTCATCGTGTCTGCTTATCCAGTTGGACTTGCCTGCTTCCCTCCTCTCTGATCTGTTTCCTTTCAGGTCCCAACGCTGATTGATAAAATGATCATCTCTTCCACCACAAAGTCAGGAGCTGCTGGAGCTGAAGCCTTGTCCTTGCTGTTGAAACGACCATGGGATCCTGCAGTGGGTGTGCTTTCTCACAACAAACCTGTGAGTTCCTTACCTGGAGTATAAACTTCTTGACTGCACGGGGCGGGGGGGCTACCGATGGGCTGTATTCACATTATTGTTGAATTGAAATAAGTGCAGTCAGCATGGAATGTTGGTTCTTCATGTGTTTTGAGAGATGGTATAACTTGCTGAGTGAGTGAGCTGGCTGAGACATGGCGGGGGTGAGTGGTTGGAGTTGATTAGGTTGGTAGAGGGCTGGTGGGGGGGGGTTGACTCGGGTGGTGGGCTGGCATGAGGGTCAGGGGAGAGATTGTGAGCGGGGTGGGGTGTGGCTATGCAGGGATCGTTGGGGCCAGGGAGGAATGAGGCTGGAGGCACAGGGTGGGGACAGGTGTGGAGGACAGTAAGGGTGTGGGTGCAGAGATGTACATGCGGATGAGGCCAAGCTGGGTGGGGGTGTGGAGGGGCTGGAATGACTGGGACTAATGGCTCCTTTTACTAACTCCACAGTTGGTGCTGGCTGTACTGCATGCACAGATGTTGCCTCCTGTGGGAGTGTTCAGGTCTGATGATTGCTGTTGGAAGTTTTTTTAATGCCAATGTTTTCACCTGCAGAGCAAGATTCCAGGTTCTCCATTGCTGCTTGTCACTCCCAGTGGACCTATGAATAACATGACATCTGCATCACGTAGGAATCGCTTCTGGTTATCGCAGCTGTCCTGTTTGGGAAAGGTTTGTTGTGTTAACAATGTATTTTAATCACACTGTGAAGAAATTTGTTCTGTTTATTTCTGAGTGAACTGTTTTGCAACCTTGATCCTTGCGTGTCCCAGTGGTGCCTGCATATGGATAGAAACATAGAAACTAGGAGCAGTGGTAGGCCATTCGGCCCTTCAAGCCTGCTCTCCCATTCAATATGATCATGGCTGATCCTCTATCTCAACGCCATATTCCCACTTTCTCTCCATTCCCTTGATGCCTCTAATATCCAAGAAAATGATCAATTTCTTTCTTGAACATACTGAGTGACCCGGTCTCCACAGCCTTCTGCGGGAGAGAATTCCACAGGTTGATCACCCTTTGAGTGAAGAAATTTTTCCTCATCTCAATCCTAAATGGCCTGCCCTGTATCCAGAGACTGTGGCCCCTGGTTCTAGACTCCCTAACCAGAGGAAACATCCTCCCTGAATCTAGCCTGTCTAGCCCTGTTAGAATTTTATACGTTTCAATCAGATCCCCTCTCATTCTTCTAAACTCTAGTGAATACAGACCCAGTTGAACCAATCTCTCCTCATATGACAGTCCTGCATCCCCGGTATCAGCCTAGTGAACCTTCGTTGCATTTCCTCAATGGCAAGTATATCCTTTCTTAGGCAGGGAGACCAAAACTGCACGCGGTACTCCAGGTGTGGTCTCACCAAGACCCTGTATAACTGCAGTATGACATCCTTACTTCTGAACTGAAATCCTCTTGCAATGAAGGCCAACATACCATTTGCCTTCCTAATTGTTTGCTGCACCTGCCTGTTTACTTTCATTGACTGGTGTACAAGGACACCCAGATCCCTTTGTACATCCACATTTCCCAAAATATCACCATTTAAATAATGCTCTGCCTTTCTGTTTTTCACCCCGAAGCATATAACTTCACATTTATTCACCTTATACTGCATCTACCATGTGTTTGCCCACACACACAACTTGTCTAAATTGCCTTGAAGCCTCCTTGCATCCTCCTCACAACCCCGCCCAGTTTTGTGTCATCAGCAAATCTTCTCATTGGGAAATTATTGATAAATTCCATTCAGATAGGTGAATATTTCATCGCTGCACTTGTAACATGTCTGTTGCCTGTCAGAGTGGGTAGGGATGGGAGGGTGGTCAGCTACTAGTGAGAGGTGGCACGGAATGGGGAGAGCGTGAGCAGGGATGGGTTGGGAAGAGAGGGGGTGGGTTGTTGGTGAGAGGTGGAGGGAGGATGAAGTGCGGATGGGGAGGTGGCTATGTGTAATGCTGAGGACAGTTGCCAGTTGTTTCGAGGAGTCAAACTCCAGATGTCTGTTGAATATTGGAAGCAGGTATGATGAATAAAAGCACTGGCATTTGCTGTAACTCTGGTGCTCGACTTGAAACCCAGTGGCCATGAATGCAGTGGGGGAATGATGTGGAGGACAGTAAGGAAGTTTCATTGGTGGTTTTTGTCCTACAGGTTATCCCAGTCACCATGCACATTGTAACTGGAGGTTCAGGAGTGAGTGTGGTGCAGTGTCTAGAGCACATGATTGGAGCGATTCGAGCAAAGATCCTTGAGGTAGGTGATTTGACACACCAGGAGTTAGAGAGTGTAGTTTTGGAACAGGAGGCCGCCACTTGGCCCCTGGGAACCTGTGTTTGCAACCTCCCATTTTCTTCCAATCTATCCTCGCCATGGTGTTTTCAATCCAGCAGACACTGCTCCCATCACCTGTCACCCTCCCTCTGCTGTCCACTTGCTTTTTTTATATCAGGTTTCTTCATTCTTTTCTGAGAACTTAAAGGCTCATCTCTCTTGGGCCTGCTGCCTGCTTATCTCTCTTTTTTTGTCTATCTCTCTCTCTCTCTCTCTCTCTCTCTATCCATCCCCAATGTGTAATTTTCCCTTGCTGGCTCTTTCTCACATACCCTCACTGGCGTAATCAACTTGTTACTTGCATTTGTGGGGACAAGGTCTGCGATATAAACCTGGAATAGGGGAAGGAACTGTGGACAGAATCTTGGAGTGTTATCATGGAATGGTTACAGCACTGAAAGAGGCCATTGAGCCTGTTGTGACCATGCTGGCTCTCTGCTAGAGCAAATCAGATTATCCCACATCCCCCCATCATTTTCCAGTAGCCCAGCAATGTTTTTGCCTTCTGGTGCTTTTCCTGTTCATTTTTGAAATCTACAATTGAATCTGCCTGCATGACACCCTAATTCCAGGCTCCAGGTAGGGGTGAATCTTGGTCTCACTAAGGATGCTGTTGCAGGAGTGGATTCTAACCTTTGTCTCTCTCTTTCAGCTGCAGACTCACTTTGCGAGCAGACCAATTGTGCTGATCGGTTGGAATGTCGGAGCCCTTGTCGCTTGCCATGTAAGGAGCCTGAGTCAGACCTGTTCTGGTGGGGGAGGTTCAGTCATTTAGTCAATTATAGACTCCAGGCGAGTTCTCCATCCCTGGACCCTCACTACTGCTGTCAGAAATAAAACATTAGCAGCAACTCATATTATACAGCACAGCTCACAAGGAGAAACATCCCATAAATTCATAGCAGAGCAGTCAGCAGTGAGAGCCAAGTGCAGGATTTCCGACAAGCAAGCAAAATCGCAGTTATTGAAACAAGTGGGAAGAAGTGAGTCCCAGGACAGCATTGGCTGAACAGGCAGTAATATAGAGTCTGGGATTAGCAACAGGCAGTAATGCAGAGTCCAGGATTGGGAATAGACAGTAAAGGAGAGTCCAGGATTGGGAACAGGCAGTAGTGCAGAGTCTGGGATTGGGAACAGGAAGTAATCCAGGGTCTGGGGTAGCAGGAACTGTCTCATGGTCCACTCTATAAATTAAGGAGGCGCACAGTTAAGAGCCTGTGGTTAACTCTAAACATGAACCCAGAAAATGCTCAAGTTGGTTCTGCCACTGACTGTGTCCACTGGAGTCAGGCTGTGTGAGCTTTCAGATCTCCAGTATGGAGAACAGGTGGTCATCCTGGTTTAAGCTTGTGAAGTGTATGGACCAGCTTTGGGGCCTTTCTGAGAGAGTCCATTACTTCCTTAATCTTCAAACATATGTTTTCCAATGTGAATCGAATGATAGCCTGACTCTCTTTCCCATTTCCTCCTGCCACCCGCGAGCACTAGTGATGATTCAAACACTTGCCCTCTTTCTGTGAAGTGCTATTTCTATCAAATGAAACCTATGTTGCAGTTAGGGAACACTCATTTAAACTGGCAAAGTACAATCTGTGCACCAGAGTAGTGGATTTGTAGGAGATGTTTTTGCATTTATGTAATGCTCTTCTCTAATGTCTTGCAGTACTTAGCAGCCAGTGAGGTACTTTTTTTGAAGTGTAGTCACTGTTGTAATGTCGGAAATGCTGCCTGAAGTGACTGGTTGATGTGTTTCTATACAGGTCTCGATGATGGAGTTTGTCTCAGCTGTTGTCTGTCTCGGGTTTCCTCTGCTCACTGTTGAAGGACCAAGAGGAGTAAGGGTCAAATTATTTTAATTATTTTTAAATGGTGAAATGTTGTTATAAATGCTGGTGTTGGAAAATATTTTTTTTATCTGAAGGAATACCCCCACTGAAGGTACAGTACAGGTTAGATACAGAGTAAAGCTCTCTACACTCTCATCAAGCACTCCCAGGGCAGGTACAGCACGGGGTTAGATACAGAGTAAAGCTCCCTCTACACTGTCCCCATCAAACACTCCCAGGACAGGTACAGCGCGGGGTTAGATACAGAGTAAAGCTCCCTCTACACTGTCCCCATCAAACACTCCCAGGAGAGGTACAGCACTGGGTTAGATGCACAAATAAGGGGTCTCATATATCCCATTCAACACTCTCTGGGCAGGCACAACATGGGGTTATGTGCAGAGTAAAGCTCCCTTTATGCTGTCCCATGAAACATTCCCAGGGCAGGTACAATGTTGGTCAGACACAGAATAATGTTCCCTTTATACTGCCAGAACACAGTACTTCCTACAACACCAGTGTGAATACTCTTTGTGACAACAGCCATCGCTGTGCATCTCTGAATATGATTGTCACATTAGTAGAACGTATAGACTGTTATGTGCTGAGAGTCCTTATTGGGCAGGGTTGCAATTGAGAAGATTTCAGTCTTTGAGGTGGGACCGTGACCACCAGTAGATTTTATTTCATCAATCTGTGGTTGATATGAAGTGAGTTGTCTGAAGTGAAAGGTCAACATTTGGCCCCAACAAATATTCTGGGAGCATTTGACTAGGATCTGTGTCCCTGAGCCTGGAAAAAAAACAACCACAGACTTAATTGTTGAATTTGTCTCCAGCAGTCACTGCACTTAGAAAAATGGATGAGGCTGGGTAATGCTGAACCCTACCTTGTGTTGGTGACTGCAGAGGGAGAAATGCGTGATGAGTATTTGCTGTGCTGCTGTTGTTTTGGGGTTCTGTATGCTTGGCACACAGTGTTGCAGATGGCATTGCCACTCTGAACCCATGTTTCCAGTCACAGCCTAGATCACATATTCTTTTGCAACATGAACTTATACTGCCATTGAAAAGTAGTAAAACGTGTCAAGGTGTTTCACAGGAGTGTTAGCAAACACGCATCAACACCAAACCTTATACAGTGCTATTAGGACAGGTGACTTGGGAAAAAAGGAGCCTTTTAAAGAAGAGAGAGAGAGCGGAGAGGTTTAATGAGAGAATTGAGAGTAAGCACAGAGTGATCACAGAATTGTGCCTCATGAAGAGTACAAAAGTTGGGAATTTGGTGAAGAGAGTGCAGGAGGTACTGTGTTTTGCTTCAAAATTTACAGTGATTTGCCTCAGCTTGAAGCACTAAGTATTTAAATTATTTTTCCAGAGCTTCAGTGCTTACTGGAAGTTAGTGTATAAAGAAGAATCTTTCAACAAAGTAAGAAGCAGCTATGAATAAATCAGACTAAGATATGCAGAGCAGGTTGTGTTTTGAGAACGTACCAAATGTGAGCTTCTAGGCAGTGAAACTGTCCCAAGTAAACTTAGCTGCAGTAGGTGTCTTCGTTCCTAAACTTTCTGGTTGAGAGTCATTGAGCTGGAGTGAAAGTTGGAGAGACTCCAACTTGTAAATGGTGGCGGGGAGCAATATTTGGGCAGTTTGCTCCAGACATCGGTCTCACCTCGTCACGAGCTGCAGGTTCAGAACAGGGTTGGTGTGACCAGTAGTGTACAGTGTCCGGGGAACCCAGGTGAGATGGAGTATGAGGATCTGCAAAAACTGATCCTATCTGAAGAGTACAGTGTATCCCCTGCCTTGGGGGAGAAGAATCTGGGAAGGACAGCCAGAATGCAGATCTTTGAGCAGGAGGCTGACAAAAAAGGAGGAGGAGGAGGGGAAACGTGATGTGATAGTTGTTGGGGATTCACTAATTAGGGGGACTTATAGCATGTTTTGTAAGCAGGATTGAGAGTCCTACATGGTATATTGCCTCCCCAGTGCTTGGGCGATGGACACCTTGAATCAGGTTGAAAGGAAGGGGAAGGATCCAATCATTGTGATCCATGTTGGGATCACCAACTTGGGGGAAGAGTAGGCAAGAGATCCTGTTTGGCGAATACCAGGAACTAGAAGCTGAATTGAAGCGCAGGGCCTCAAGGGTTATTATCTCTGAATTATTACCTGAGACACATACATATTGGTGTAGGGATTAGAGAGTTGATTATGTTGCTGAAGTTGAAGTGTGGGAAAGAGGGGAACACTGGCACCTGTTTTCGGATGTGAAGAACCTGTAACATTGGTATGAGCTACAACTGATCTGGGCAGGGACCAGGGTCCCAAATAGACCAGGGAAGGCTATATAGGCTAGTCACCAGCACTTAAAACTGGTAAGTGGAGATGGAGGGGGGTGCTCAGGTGGAAAAGGGGGAATAAATAATAGTTCAAAAACAAAGGAAAAGGATGAGAGTAGAGCAACAGTCAGAAATTGTGCTTTAGGGAAAGAAAGAACTGCAAGATATAAAGTAATTAAACTGGGAGAGAGAAAGAATAAATGTTTAAGAAAACATAAGAGCATAAGGACAGGTTAGGCTGCATGGACCAATAAGTGTTCTTTCTACAAACACAAAGTACAAGGAACAAATCGAAGGAATTGTATGAGTAAATTCATCTTGGAGGCCATAACATTGTAGCCATTACTGAGACATGTCTGCAAGATGGTCAGAACTGGGAACTAAATATACCAGGTTTTAAAGGAAAGATAGGAAAATGGGCAGGGTGGGGGTGAGGAGTAGCTTTTGTGATTAAAGATGAAGTCATCTTAGTATAAAAGAGAAGATAATGAGGGATAAGCAGGAGTGGAGAATTTGACAGGTAGAATTAAGAAATTGAAAAGCATTTAAGACTGGATTGAGAGTTGTGCCCCTGGTAGAGTAGTTTTAATGGGGGATTTAAGCTTTAATATAGATTGGGACAATCAGACTAGCAGATCAGAAAGGTAGCAGATTTCTTGAGTGTGTTTTCTGCAGCAGTATGTCACAAAAGACTATTGAATACTGTATTAGATTTAGTAATGAACAATGAGTCAGATCTAGTTGAGAACCAAATGGTATGTGAACAATCATCTAATGGCCATCATATGATCGAATTCAACATAGTGTTTGAGAGGAAGAAATATGAAACAGACACTAAGATTCGAGAGTTCGTTAAGGTCACCTTCAGTGCAATCATACACACACTCTCCACCTGAAACTGGACAAATCTGTTTATGGGTAAAACCACAGAAGGTCAGTGGAAGGTGCTCAACGAAGAATTTGTGATACAGAACCAGTTTATACTTCTTAGGGGCAAGAGCTCTACTTAGCAAAAAAGACAGGCATTGACACCTGAAGAGGCCGGTGACAATGTAAAACTAAAAGAGCGTACAAAAGTGCAAAAAATAGCACCATCCTGACAAATGGGAAGATATAAGAAACTACAACTGGTGACCAAACAGATAATGAGCTACAAAAAAGAAGTATTAAAATCTTGTAAGAGATATCAAAATCAGTATTAAAATTAACACAAAACATGTTTACAATACATTCACGCAGCGAGAGGTTAAGGTCTGGAATGCACTGCCTGAGAGTGTGGTGGAGGCATGTTCAATTGAGGCATTTGAAAGGGAATTAGAAAAGGAACAATGTGCAAGGTTATGGGGAGAAGGCAGGAGAGTGGCATGAAGCAAAAGTGCTCATTTGGAGAGCTGGTCTAGACATGATGGGCCGAATGGCTGCCTCCTGCACTGTAAAAATTCTGTGAAATGAAGTAAATATTGGGAAAAAGAGGGTGTCCAGGAGCAATGTGGGCCCCTTCAAAGCTGATAACGGTGATATTGTCAATGAGAATAAGGAAATGGTGGCCATTTGCAGGGTTACAGGGATGGGGGAAAAGTCGGACGAGATGAGTTGCTCTTGAAGAGAGCCGGCACGCGCACAATAGGCCAGATGGCAGCAGCCTCTGCTGTAACCATTCTATGATTCTGAGTTGAGTAATTACTTTGCGTCAGTATTTACAGAAGAGGAAGAGTTCAGCATGCTGCAATTCCCAAGGAAACGAAGATTGGATCAGGGACAGACTCACTGAAATTCACAAAAACAAAGTATTGCTGAAAAAAGAGACATGCTGTGCAAGTGCTTCATCTCGCACTCATCAGGATGGAGTTGCAAGGAGCTAGGAACCTGTCCTGATGAGTGCAAGATGAAAAGCTTTGACAGCATGTCGCTCTTTTCAGCAATACTCAAATTCTGTACTACCAAGCAACTAGAAACATAAAAATAATAGTAGTGAGGAAAAAAAATGGCATTAAAGAATGACAAATCCCTAAGGTCAAATAGTTTCCATCTGTGGGTTTTAAGGAAGTAGGTGGGAATATTGCAGATGCCCGAACTAGAAATTTCCCAAGATAAAAGCAAAATACTGTGGTTGGTGGAAATTTGAAACAAAAACAGAAAATGCTGGAAAAACTCAGCATGTCTGACAGCATCTGTGGAGAGAAAGACAGAGTTAATGTTTCGAGGCCATATGACTCTTCTTCAGAGCCCTAGAAATTTCCCAAGTTCTCTTTATTCAATGAACCATCCCTTTAAGTTGGAAAGATACTCATGTCACTCGACTATTTAAGAAAGATGAGAAAATAAAACCAGGGAGTTGTAGACCAGTTAGCCTAATACCTGTCTTTGGGAAATTACTACAGTCTATAATTAAAGATGGGGTGACAACACTTTGAAAGAGCTAGCATGGATTTGAAAACGGTTGGTCATGCCTGACAAATTTGTTTGAATTTTTTGAAGAAGTGACTTAAGTAATGGACAGGGGAACGTCAATGAATGTTTTTTATATGGACTCTCAGAAGGCATTTGATAAAATCCCTCTCGAGAGATTGTTTGTTGAAACACACGAAATTAAAGGTAAATTATTGAGCTGGTTCAGAGCTTGGCTGAGTGACACACACATACTCGGCAAAGGGATAGGAAAAGGAGTTTTACAACTATCGATATGACTAGTACAAGGACCGTAGAAATGAATAGTAGTTCACCTGATTTCATGAATCAGAGTCCAGTGAGGAATTCTTTCACGTAGGAATTCAAGTTCAGCTGACTAAAGGCAGGAGTTTACAGCTGGTGTGGATACCGTAGATGAAGTCGGTACACAGAGGCTGGGTTGGTTCTGCAGGCGATGGTAGGAAACTCCCAGCAGAGACAGGCTTGGAGGAGCTGAGACGGTAACCAACTGCTTGCTCAACCAGGCGGCTGAATTGCTTTCTGGTTGATGTTAAAACAGCAGGTTGAGGATTTCTCAGTTCTCAAAGGCATATAGAGATTTCAAAGTGGTCACTCAAGTCATGTGAACTTCTTTTTCCACAATGACATCCAAAAGGGATGTGTATCCAGTATCTGGAAGTGGCTTTGAATTCAGGACTGATAATGTCCCAGCCATTAGTTGTTGGAAGAGTTACCATCCATATTGAGGTGTCGGAAAGGCATTGTTTAGGCGGATTCACTGACTCCGCTAGCAAGGTGAGCTTGTCAGATGCAAATGACATCCCTTTGGTTCCCTTTTGAAATGGACCTGGACTGCCCCAGTTGTGATATGAGTCTTAGCAGCTCTGCAGGCATAACGAGTTTCGACGTGTGATTCTCTTGGTTTTTGTGATTACAAGGGGTCTGTACAATGAGGTATGAGACACCACCGGCCAAGAAAAGAATTCTGTTTTTCTTGTAACTCGTTGCAGCCCCCAGGACAAAGGGACAACCCTGTGGTCATGTGACGTGTAGCAGCCATTTTTTTTGGTTCAGCAGAAAGTCCATTTGAAAAAAGTAGCAATAAGAATAAAATTCTGGATTCCTTTTCATGCCCCAGGCCCAACACCTGGTTAGACCAAACATGCAGCACTATAAGTAGCTCAGGGCACCACACCGTGGGATGGATATATTGGCCTTGAAAGGAGTGCAGAGTAGGTTGATCAAAATGATACCTGGTCTCCACGGCTTTCATGAGGAGGAGAGTTTGCACAAACTATGGTTCTGTTATCTGGAATGCATAAGGATGGGGGATGATTTAATCAACTTTTTGAAGCTATTAATGGGAACAGATGGATTAGATAGAAACTTTTTCTGTTGGTTGAGAAATGTCAGATTCATGGGTGCACTCATGCACTATTAGAGTTAAATCTTTTACAAGTGTAAACAGAAAACATGTAACACAGAAAGGGCGGTCGTAATGTGGAACTCTCTTCTGAAAATGGCAATTAATGCTAGATCAATTGTGAATTTTTCAATCAGTGATGAATTTTTGGAACGCCAAGCTATTTAGGGCTATGGGACAAAGGTTGGTACTTGGAGTTAGGTCACAGATCACTATTGTCACAATCACGTAAAAGGCATTTCCTTAAACAGAATTTGTGTGTGTGTGTATATAGCCCCTTTTAATTTATGACTCAATTAAAAATAAACCAGCAGACAAGCTTTAGTCTTAAACAAAATAAAGGTTAGTTTATTACAAGACGACTGCTGAAAGTTACTTAGGTAAAAAGTAATAAAGTTAGAAACGGAAATACAGATACAAAGATTAAAATGCAAAAAGAAGTAAAAAGAATACTTAAAGATGAGATTTCAAATCAGTCTCTGTGAACCATCATTGTGGGCCTGTTGCTTTGAATTCCTTCCTCCCGAAGTGAAGGGTTTGAAACTTGAAGTCAGATTCTGTAGCCTGCGATGGCCTGAATAGTCGACTGTTGAGAGGTTGCCTGTACCGGTGGACTGAGCAGGTCAGCAGCTTTGAGGAGCAAGTGAAGGTCCCTTTCCTTTATGGGTCCTGCCAGTCGGACGTTTGAAGATTGCCTGGTTTCCTTTTTTAGCAGAAATGTGATGTTTTTCTTGTGGGTACCTTCCTTTGTAGGCCCAGGTGGCAAGGAACCCAGCTCTTATATGTGTTTTAGCTGAGAGCTGTCTGCTGATCATGTGTCTCAAAACTGCGACACTAAAATGGCTTCTTGCAGCCCTTTTTATCATTCAAAAACACAAAATGGCTGCTGTGTTAATTTCGGTGAGTCATTGTTCCACAGAGCAAAGAAGTCGATTAAATTGCAGTCTTTTGAAGAAGTCCTTCCTGTCTCCTGTTCTCTCAGAAGTAAAATGCTCTTTAAAACCTTTGGACATCACTGGGTATCCCTGGAGGAGTCTTTGCATGTTTTAGTGACTCTTTGTAGCCAGATGTAGAGTTATGAGTTTGATAGTGTTTAAACATCAGAAGGTGCCATGTTGTCTGCCCATATTCCGTTTGGAAAAAAGCTTTTTGAACTCAGTGTAAATGTTTGAGAACAGGAATGTGCTTTGAAAACAGTTGTCTTTAAAATCTGTAATATCATAATAATGTGTTCATGACATTATGACCTCATTGGTGGAACAGACTTCAGGTGCTGAGTATTTTACCCCTGTTCCTGTGTTCCTATGGATTCTAGAGATTGGGGACTAGGTGGCTGTGGGCACATTGGTCCCACAATTCGCCTAAGGGGAGCTATACTTAATGATGCGTGGAATGTCTGAGGCCCATGCTCCAGTTTGTTACTGTGATGTTAAATGTCTGGACTTTTCCCTTCAGGATGTTGATGACCCGTTGCTGGATATGAAGACCCCTGTCTTATTTGTGATCGGGCAGAACTCAGTACAGTGCAACGCTGACACCATTGAGGATTTCCGGGAGAAACTTCGTGCTGAAAACAGTATGGTGATCATTGGAGGCGCAGACGACAATCTGAGGTATTTGTGCAACTTGACCCCTCATCCCTTTTTTCCTTCTGTAGCTCAGTTGTAGCACTTGTCCCCTGAGTCAGAGGTTTGTGGGTTGAAGTCCCACACCAAAAATTTGAGCACATTAAAATTGATGTTCCCAGTGTGGTGTTGCACTGTCATAGAAGGTCAGTACTGAGGGAGTGCTGCACTGTCAGAGGGTCAGTACTGAGGGAGTGCTGCACTGTCGGAGGCTCAGTACTGAGGGAGTGCTGCACTGTCAGAGGCTTAGTACTGAGGGAGTGCTGCACTGTCAGAGGCTCAGTGCTGAGGGTGTGCTGCACTGTCAGAAGATCAGTACTGAGGGAGTGCTGCACTGTCGGAGGGTCAATACTGAGGGAGTGCTGCACTGTCGGAGGGTCAGTACTGAGGGAGTGCTGCACTGTCAGAGGCTCAGTACTGAGGGTGTGCTGCACTGTCGGAAGATCAGTACTGAGGGAATGCTGCACTGTCGGAGGGTCAATACTGAGGGAGTGCTGCACTGTCAGAGGCTCAGTACTGAGGGTGTGCTGCACTGTCGGAAGATCAGTACTGAGGGAGTGCTGCACTGTCGGAGGGTCAATACCGAGGGAGTGCTGCACTGTTGGAGGGTCAGTACTGAGGGAGTGCTGCACTGTCGGAGGGTCAATACTGAGGGAGTGCTGCACTGTCGGAGGGTCAGTACTGAGGGAGTGCTGCACTGTCGGAAGATCAGTACTGAGGGTGTGCTGCACTGTCGGAAGATCAGTACTGAGGGAGTGCTGCACTATCGGAGGGTCAATACTGAGGGAGTGCTGCACTGTCGGAGGGTCAGTACTGAGGGAGTGCTGCACTGTCGGAGGGTCAATACTGAGGGAGTGCTGCACTGTCGGAGGGTCAGTACTGAGGGAGTGCTGCACTGTCGGAAGATCAGTACTGAGGGTGTGCTGCACTGTCGGAAGATCAGTACTGAGGGAGTGCTGCACTGTCGGAGGGTCAATACTGAGGGAATGCTGCACTATCGGAGGGTCAGTACTGAGGGAGTGCTGCACTGTCAGAGGCTCAATACTGAGGGAGTGCTGCACTGTCGGAGGGTCAGTACTGAGGGAGTGCTGCACTGTCGGAGGGTCAGTACTGAGGGAGTGCTGCACTGCCAAAGGCTCAGTACTGAGGGAGTGCTGCACTGTCGGAAGATCAGTACTGAGGGAGTGCTGCACTGTCAGAGGGTCAGTACTGAGGGAGTGCTGCACTGTCAGAGGGTCAGTACTGAGGGGGTGCTACACTGTCGGAAGGTCAGTACTGAGGGAGTGCTGCTTTGTCGGTTGGTCGGTACTGAGGGAGTGCTGTGCTGCTGAGGGTCAGTACTGATGGAGCACTGCCCTATTGGAGGGCCAGAGCAGTTGGAGCGTTGTCCTATTGGAGTATTAGTGCTGTGAAAGTGCTGCAGTGTTAGAGGGTCAATACTGGGAGTGCTGCACTGTCGGAGGATTATTTCTGAGGGAGTGCTGCACTGCTGGAGGTTCAGTACTGAGGGAGTGCTGCACTGTCAGAAGGTGAACACTGAGGGAGTGCCTAGTTGTGGGAGGGTCAGTACTGCGGGAACACCACTGTCAGAGGCTGAATACTGAGGGAGCGCCACACTGTAGCATGTACCATCTTTTGGGTGAGACCGAGATGCCATCTGTTCTCAGGTGGCTGTAAAAGATCCCAGACGGTAATTTATCAGCTTGCCAGTCACAATTTGTGATATTTCCTATATCACATCAGTGACAACACCTTAAACATAGTTCATTTTGATGTAAAGTGCTTTGGGACATCCTCAGATTGGAAAGGTGCTGTATATATTCAAGTCACTCTCCCTTCCCCTCTCCTTGCTGTAGCCTGGTTTCACAGGTGCTGCAGGGCTTTACTGAACGGACAACTCAATTTCTTGTGCTGCTAGGCTTGAAATGGAGTGGCAGGGATTCTGGCTACTGCTCATTAAAATAAATTGTTGTGTAACTCATGCTAATTTGTACAGAACTATGGGAGGGCCTATTGCCAGAGTGTTCCCTTTGCAAGCTGTGGCACATCACTCATGTTCACATTCTCCTGTCACTCCTCAAGAGCCAAGCAATTTAAATTTGGCGTCAGAATTCTCTGACGCAATGAGTCCCACATTGAGCACGAACGGACCATTCTCTGTTCCTGCCATCACGAACCCAGGTGAAGAGCAGCCTTCAAAGAGGAAGGTGTGCCCGAGGGTGGTGGTTGATGGGAGAGGAATGAAGGGCCTGGAAGGTGAATTTGGACTGTGTATAAATCTCATCATGTTTCACTACAGGATCAGCAAAGCAAAGAAGAAGGTGGAGGGTCTCACGCAGAGCATGGTGGACAGGTGTATCCAGGTACTCTCACTAACCAAAGGATTTTGGAACACTCACTCTCTCACTGTTAGTCATTTAGACTGACAAGTTTTCTGTCACTAATATAGTGTTGACACACTCACATAGACTCTTAACACACATTCACTCTCACTCACAAGTAGATTGACACACTCGGGCTGTCACATGTAATTTCTTGACACTCTCACTCGCATGTGAATTCTGACAAACTCACTTACAGGTCGACTCAGACACTTATTGTATTACAATCACACACTGTGCATTGATGTTCATCACACACACCCTTACTCACATCCCCTTGCTCCCCACACAACTTTGTTTCTTGTGCAGCCCATGACATTATGGAAAAATAAAGCCATTCTGGTTCCATCCCCCACCCTGACACTCCCCAGAGGTTTTATCTTTCATCTCCCTCCCAGTTTGATGTAATGAAAAGTTGACAAGTCCTTTGGATTTTTTTAACCTCAGGATGAAATTGGCGATTTCCTTACTGGTGTCCTGACCAAGACTGAATCACACTCAGGGGCTGAGGCCAAAGACGTGGATGCGGAGAAGAAGAAGAGATGCCGGGATGCTCGCAGGGACTTGGCCTTTGAGCTGCCGGAACGAAGTAGCCGCCCCACATCTCCGTTCAGCCGAGTACCGGCTTCTCCCTCTGGGTCTGAGGTGAATGACTCTATTGTTCTCATCCTAGTAGAGTCTAATAACTTAGTAAAATAAGTGTTTCCCAAATGACTTTGTGGACCATGGACAAGATTTCACAAAGTAATTCAGAGAAGTAATTTACACTTAATACAAGAAAGGTACGCCATACGAATTTACAAACACGCCCATCTCAGCATACATGGCAGGTACTGAGTCCCACAGCCTCCTGTATTTCCCAGGTGGAGATTCAGTTCTTTTACTCAGACAGGAGGTAGGCCAGAAGCCCTTTCAGGCAGCAGCCTCACCATACCTGATTTCCACAGATCCCCAAAAGGCACGTCCTTCCCAAGCTTGATTGCTTGATTCCCAGAATTGACCTTTATGGTCTCCTTTGCTTGCTCTGTCACAACTTCCGTCCCCAGCTGCCTCACAGCCACAGTTTCACAATCCTGTCTTATTCTCAGAGAATTCTCCCTGCTTCTTCACCAGCTCAGACCGGCTGTAACTTGATATTCTTACCTTGCATTCCTATAGCAACCTCAGCCAGAGTTGAACTTCTCAGCAGTGATGTTATGCCCAAGAAATCAAATTAATCCCTCCTTTTCCAAAGTTAGCTTGGCTTCACTTTGGATTTAAAGGGGTGTTGTCATGGTAATGTCACTGGACTAGTAATCCCAAGGTCCATGCTCATGCTCTGGGCACATGGGTTCAAATCCCGCCATGGCAGCTGGTGGAAGTTTGAATTGAATTAATAAGATCTGGAATTGAAAGCTGGTGATCATGAAACTGTCATAATTTTTTGTAAAAACCTATCTGATGCACTAATGGCCTTAAGGGAAGGAAATCTGCTGTCCTTCCTTGGTCTGGCTGATGTGACTTCAGATCCACAGCTATGTGGTTGACTCTTAACTGCTCTCTGAAATGGCCTAGAAGGCCAGTCAGTTCAAGGGCAATTAGGGATGGCAACAAATGCAGGCCTTGCCAGCAATGTCCACATCCCATGAAAGAATAAAGAAAATAAAAAGTCAAAACATAAATCCAGGCTTTTGCAAGGCACAAGATTCATCTCACTAGCGCCCCCCCCATCTATTTGCTTACCTGAATTGGCTTCTGGTCCGGTAACATCTCCATTTTAAAATTGAAAGCCCAATGGCATTGCTTCTCCCTATCTCCAACATCCTGCAGTCCAACAACCTTCCAAGATCTCTGCACTCCTCCAGTTCTGGCCTTTTGTGCATTCTCAAATTTCATCACTCCACCAGAGGTGGCCTTGCCTTCAGCTGCCTGGGCACTGGAATCCTCTCCTAGAATCTCTTCTCCTTTAAGACAATCCCTAAAACCTACCTCTTTGATGAAGGTTTTAGGAACCTCGTTCAGGACAAGTTGTTGTTGTTCTGTGG
This sequence comes from Cetorhinus maximus, assembly GCF_964194155.1. Classification (NCBI taxonomy): domain Eukaryota; kingdom Metazoa; phylum Chordata; class Chondrichthyes; order Lamniformes; family Cetorhinidae; genus Cetorhinus; species Cetorhinus maximus. Next base: position 1,340,276 of record NC_135898.1, on the reverse strand, counting down.
AATCAAGCATTTTAACTCCGGGAACTTGGTGTTGCTGCAACCTATCAGTGTGGAACAGCACTTGATAAAGGAGGTGAGAGTTGAGGAAGTGGTACACAGTGCATGGGGTAGGCAGAACCTGTGAATTAGACTTTGTATATCAAGTATTGTGGTGCAGGGACTTCAGTACAAGCAATAAGTTACTTCCACAGCTGAAGATTTGCTGGTTACCTCATAGTCCTATACCGAACAGGAAGATCTGAGGTTTGATTTCCTGATCTGCGCTATGATGGTTGAGCTTAGCCCCAGTGTTGGTCTGCTGCACTACCTTTCAGACAGATTCACTGGATTCACTGCCTTCTAGCCGCATGTGTATGGACACATCAGTGCCAACACTGGCTCATTGCGTAACCCTCTCACCTCGAGGACAGCTGATCACGGGTTCAAAAACCGTTCAAGAGACTTGAGTGGATAATTCAGCCGACACTCTGATTTCAGTAGCGATGGAGTCCCAGACTGCCAGAAGGTGTGGTACTGAGCGAGCTGAGCACTGTCGGAGGGATGGTGCTGAGGGAGCTCTGCACTGTCAGAATGAGGAGATTAAAACCTCATGAAGGCCACTTTTTATGAGTTTAAATAAAGGTACGAAGACAGAATTTGCTCAAGTGGACTGGGAAAATAGATTTTAATGTAAAATGGGAGATAAAAAGTCGCAAGTATTTAAGGGGATATTTTATAATTCTCAACAAAGATAACTTCCATTGAGAAAGAGTATTAAAAGAATATGAGAGAAAGCTAGCTCGTAATATAAAAACAGATACTAAAAGTTTCTACAAGTATTTAAATAATGAAAGAGTAACTAAAGTAAGTGTTGGTCCTCTAGAGAGAGAGTCTGGGGAATTGATAATGGAGACAAGGAAATGACAGGCGTTGAACAGGTATTTTGTGTCTGTCTTCTCTGTAGAAGATTTGGAAAACTTCCCAAACAGTTGAAAATCAAGAGGTGAAAGGGAGGGAGGAACTGAAAACAATCACCAACACCAGGGAAAAGGTACTGGGAAAACGATTAAGCTCCCAGGACCTGATAGCCTGCATCCTCAGGTCTTAAAAGAAGCGGTTGCAGAGATGGATGCATTGGTTACAATCTTTCAAAACTCCTTAGGTTCTGGAAGGGTCCCAGTGGATTGGAAAATAGCTAACACCTTTATTCAAGAGGGGATGGCTCAGAAATTAGGAAACTACAGGCCAGTTAGCCTCACATCTGTTATAGGGAAATTGCTAGAATCCATTATTGCAGATGTTATAGCAGGATACTTAGAAAATCATAATATGATCAGTCAGAGTCAACATGGCTTTGTAAAAGGGAATCATGTTTAACTAATATTTTTTAAAGAGTTTTCTGAGGAATAACAGGCAAGGAGGATCAAGAGGAACTTGTAGATGTGGTGTACTTGAATTTCCAGAAGGCATTTGATAGGGTGTCACATTAAAGGTTACAACATGGTGCAGGGGATAACATATTAGCATGGATATAGGATTGGTTCGCGATCAGAAATGGGTCTTTTTGGGTTGGCAAGCTGCAATAAGTGGAGTGCTATAGGGATCAGTGCTGGGGCCTCAACCATTTACAATCTACATCAGTGATTTGGATGAAGGGACCGAATGTATTGTAGCCAAATTTGTCAATGACATCAAAATAGGTAGGAACGTAAGTTGTCAAGAGGAGGAAGAGGAGTCTGCAAAAGGATATAGGTTAAGTGAGTGGGTAAAAAAATTGTCAGATGGAGTGGAATGTGGGAAATTGTGAACTTGTCCACTTTGGCAGGAAGAATAGAAAAGCAGTAAGCTATTTAAACGGAGAGAGATTACAGAACTCGGTAGTACAGAGGGATCTGGGTGTCCTGGTACATCAATCACAAAAAGTTATTTTGCAGGTACAGCAAGTGCTTACGAAGGAAAATGGAATGTTGGCATTTATTACAAGGGGATTGGAATATAAAAGTCAAGAAGTTTTACTGCAGCTGTACAGGGCATTGGTGAGACCACCCCTAGAATACCCTGTACAGTATTGGTTGTCTTATTTGAAAAAAAGACATAATTGCATTAGAAGAGTTCAGAGAAGGTTCACTTGACTCATGACTGGGATGAAGGGCTTATCCTCTGAAAAAAGGTTTAACACTGGAGTTTAGAAGAATGAGAGATGATTATATCAAAACATATAAGATCTTGAGGGGATTTGATAGGGTAGATAGCACTTGTGGGAGAGACTAGATCCCAGGGGGCACAGTTTAAGAATAAGAGGTCTCCCGTTTAACACGGAGATGAGGAGAAATTGTTTCTCCCCAAGGGTCATGATAATGTGGAACACTCTTCCCCAGAAAGTATTGGAGAGTGGTCATTGAATTTATCCAAGGCAGAATTAGACAGATTTTTGATAGACAAGGGAGTCAGGGGTTAATGGGGGTTGGGGGGGGTTAGGTGGTGAAGAGAGGAAAGTGGAGTTGAGAGCACAACCAGAAGGACTGAATAACCTACTCCTAAGTCCTATGTTCCTAAAACTCAACGAGAAGTATCAGTCATCTTTGGCAAACTAAAGAAGTTAAGGATGGTATCAAATTGAAAGAAAGGCATATAATATTGTGAAGATGTGTAGTAGACCAGAAGATTGGGTAAATGTTACTCAGAGAGCTGGGCGGTTGAGATGTGATTGAATATATTCAAGGCTGAGAAAGATTTTTGGACCAGAGGGGAGCCGAGGGTTAAGGTGTACAGGCAGGAAAATGGAGTTGAGTTGAAAATTGGATCAGCTGTGATCTTATTGAATGTTGGAGCAGTCTCAACAGACCATATGGCCTACTGTTACTTCTATTTCATATGTTCTGACGTTCCATCTGTCTTCACAGGGCACATCCAGTGTGTCAAGCAGCCCCAATTCCAGCCCGAAGACCAAGAGTTCAACCTTGTCACCTGCCCAGAAGGCCAGCCTGATCACAGCCACTGCCACTGCTGCCAGCCAGTCGCCCAGCCTCTCCGCTCAGTTCACCCACATTCTCAAACAGCACATGCAGAGGACTGGCACGGTGCTGACCCAGAAACAAGCTCAAGGTAACTCAGAGCAGTTAAGGGCACATGTTGCACAAATTATACCAACACTTGGCTGGTGAGATGCTGAGGAGGTTCCAGGGAGGGGTGCGCAGTGTGGTACAGCTAGAACTAAATCTCCCAATTCTGCATGCAGGTTGTTTCAGCAAAGCCTATCCAAACTGTGTCACAGTGTAATCCTCCATACTGTGAGCTGTATCCCTCTGACCTCTTCTCCACAACCCCCGGCGCTGGCGCAACCTCTCTCCCACCGTGTGCACCCCCCCCATCTCCATCCTTGCGCCATGTGCTCTGTTCTTGTAACTTTTGTGCTTTACAGTGTTAGTTGTTTGTCTTGAGCTCCACCAGTGCTGAATATCCAAGGATTCATCTTGAATGGACAGAATCTGCTTAGGCTTTGGTTGGAATCATGATATGTTAACTTAGTTGAGATACTCTTAATCCCATATTTAGTACTGAGAATTTTTTCATGCAGCAAGTTGTTGTGAACTGAAAGACACTCTCAAAAGGCAGAGAAAGTAGCTTGTGTGATAACTTTCAAAAGGGAATTGGATAAATACATGAAAGGGGAAAATTGACAGGGCTATAAGGAAAGAGCAGTGGATTGTGATTAATTGGATAGCTCCAGCAAAGAGCTCACACAGGCATGATGGTCCAAATGGCCTTCTGATATAAGAATGTATAGAAATAGGAGCAGGAGTAGACCATTTGGCCCTTTGCACCAGCTCTGTTATTAAATAAGAACTTGGCTGATCCTTGACCTCAACTCTGCTGTCCCACACAACCCCCATTCCCTTTAATTCCCTTCATTTCCAAAAATCTATCAGCTTCTGCCTTGAAAATGCTCAGTTACTGAGCATCCACATTGGGGTTCAAGAATTCCAAAGGGCCTCAACCCTTTGATTGAAGATATTTCTCCCTATCTCTGTCCTAAATGGCCAGCCCCTGATCCTGAGAATATGACCCCTCGTTCTAGACTTAGCAGCCATGGGAAACAGCTTCTTAGCCTCCACTTTGTTGAGCACCTAAAGAATTTTATATGTCTGTTTCAATGAGATTATCTCCGATTCTCCTAAATTCTTGGGAATATAGACAAAGTCTACTCAATCTCTCCTGATAGGGCGATTTCCTCATCCCAGGAATTGATACAGTAAAATTTTGTGCACCCCTTCCAAGGCAAGTATATGCCTCTTTGGGTAGGGGAGGCCATACTGTATGGTACTCCAGATGTAGTCTCATCAAACCCCTATACTATTTCAGTAAGACTTTTTCACTCTTAATCTCCGATCTCTTAGGAATAAAGAGCAACTTATGATTTGCTTTCCTAATTGTTTGCTGTACCTGCATGTTAATTTTGTGAGATTCACGTACAACGACCCTCCTGAAAATCAGTTTCCCAGTTGCTTACCATGTAAAAGAAAATGCGATTTTCTGTTTTTGTTCTCAAAGTGGATAACTTCACATTTCCCACATTATATTCCATCCGCCATGTTGTTGACCACTCACTTAAGCTGTCTATATCCCTTTGCAGGCCTTTTGTATTCTCCTCACTGCTTATTTCCTCATCTAACTTTACTGTAGTATTCTGTGATTCTTTGAGTTCCACGCCAATCACTGAGCAGCAAGGCTGCACCAGATCTGGACAGTCCACTGTCTGTGGATCCTAAGTTTAACTTTGAATGAATCAGTGTGCATTTCTGAGAATCTTACAGATGGGACTGGAGATCTTGTGATTTGCTAATTGTCCTATGATTGATTCCAGCTCAGTTTGCTGCTTTTCTGAAACAAAACATGCTGGTGAGGAAGAATTTGAATCCAGCCAGCTCATCCTGTGTCTTTGGTAAGTCTGTCTCCTCTCGGGCATCCTAGCTCAAGTCAGGACTTGACACACTGATGCTGAATCCCATGCTTCAGTATCGTGTTGTGTGAGTGCACGTTTGGTTCCATCTACACTGGTTGCTTGTTACTAGAGCTGGATTTCAGCAGCGTTGATTTTCAGTGCAGCAGAAACCGAAAGTAAGTTCAAGGAGGAGCTTACTGGATTTAACTGACTACGTCAGTTTCCAGATGCATGCGTGCTGACAACCCCCAGCTCTTAGCCTACCACCATCTCTCTCAACCCCTGCACTCTCTCTAAATTATCAGACAACTTCTCTGATGATCAGTACTGGATGAACAGAAATTTCATTCAACTAAGTTTTTGGAAGACCAAAGCCATTGTCTTTGATCCCCATCCGAAATCCTCGCACCAGCCACCAACCCTGTCCCTCTCCCAAGCACCGGGGTTGCTAACTGCAATTTGGCGTTTTTAATCACATGACTTTCCCCAGGCTCCTGCCGCTAGTCGGCCACCACATCAATCCCTGTGGCACACTGCCTTCCTCACCAGCTGGAAAGCAAAAAGACGCGTTACCCAATTGGATGATGCTTGACTGTCAGCCAAACAGCCTTTTTCCCATTTACAATATTTTTATATCTGGTAAAGAGAAATGCTCAAAGAAAATGAGGAAAAAACATTCTTTTTTAATATCCCTGTGATATTTCTCCAGGGTTGCACACAGCAGTGTCCTGAAGGTTGATCTTCAGTGCTTGGAGATTGCAGGATAATCCTGGAGGGTTGGCAACCCCACCAAGCACCTATCTGACGCTGACCTAGATTGTTCTCAACCACGGTGTCATATTTGTCTAGGTATCCGCATATTTCCACCCCCATAACATTGCCGGACTTGGACCCTGCCCCTGCCTCTGCTTATCTGCTACCGTAACCCTCATCCATGCCTTTGTTAGTTTGAGGCTTGACTATTCCAATTCATTGCTGATTGAGCACCATGTTCTACCTCCAAGCTCACACCAAATCCCATTTACCTATCACCTCTGTGCGAACTGACAACCTACATTGGCTCCTGGTTAAGCAATGCCTTAGTTTTAAAACTTCATTCCTGTTTTCGGTTCCTCCCTCTCAATAATCTCCTCCAGCCTTAAAATCCTACTAGCTATTTGCACTCCTCTAATTCTAGCTTCTTCTGCAGCCCCAATTTTAACACTCCCTTGCTGGTGGCCTGGGCCCCAAGCTCTGTAATTCCCTCCCTACACCAATCTGTCTCTCTACTTCTCTTTCCACCTCTAAGATGTTCCTTAAAGCATAACTTTTGTTCATCTGTCCTCGCATCTCTTAATGTGGTACGGTATCAAATTTTATTTTATAACACTTGCATGTAGTGCCTTGAGGCATTTTATTACATTAAAGGCACTATATAAATCTAAGTTATTACCATTTGGAAAAAATGTCATGGAAAAAATAATAAGATTTAAGCCAAACAAATGTTTAGGAGCTGAGGCTTCCACTCTGGGATATTAAAAAAGTGAGAAAGTTGCATATGTTTTGCCCATAATTTTCTGAAGTTCCCTGGATTCAGGTATTGTTCCTTGGGAATTGGAAAGTTGTAAATGACATTCCTGTTATTTACAGAAGGAGGGATCAGCTAGGTAACTCGAGTATAATGTCAAGAGAGTAGTTACAAAGTGATGATACATGGAGTGCATCACGTAGAGAATATAGAAGTTGGAAATTTGGTGACAGTGAGAAGTCTCTGATATTTAGTGATTGAGTAGTCTCAAACTTAAATTTCGTTTTTAATTAAGCTTAAACTTTAAAAACTGTAGAAGGAACTACAAGGTAGTGAACACTTGACAGAAACTGGCTGTGGCAGTTAACAATTGATCAGCTGTAAATGATTGCCTGAATAGGGCTGACCAGGAAGCTGACTGAGCACTGGTGATTGGAAAAGGGCTATTAAAGTAAACAGTGTCTGCTGATGCACAGAGTGCATTTTAAATGGAGTATAGAAGTTAGGGATTTATTGCGATTGAATTCAATGCATGAAATGGGTAAGAAGGTAACAGCTGAATTATTATGTCTAGTCATTTAAGGCACAGAAGAGGGTCCATCGACCAATTGGGTCCATGCCAGCTCTCTGTAGAGCAATGCAGTCAATCCCATTCTCCTACTCTATCCCCCAGCCTTGCAAGCTTATATCCCTTGCCTGCCCATCCAGTTTTCTTTTGAAATCATCAATCGTCTGCACTCTTCCATCACCCTCGCAGAGAGCAGGTTCCAGATCCTGACCGCAATGATCTTACTCACATGCTACCTGTATCTCTTGCCCAAAACCTTAAATCTGTACCACGTAGTCTTTGTACAAGCAGCCAATATGCAGAGATTCACTTTGGTAGGAAGATTAGAAAACCTGATTTTTTTTTTTAAATGGTGGGAAATGACAAAATATTGCTTCTCTGAGGGATTGACGTCTGTTGTATACAAAACACAAACTTAAATTGCAGGTACAGCAAGCAATTTTGAAGGCAAATGGTATGTTGACCTTTATTACAATGGGTTTGGGGTATAACAGTTAGGAAGTCTTGCTGCAGTTATACAGAGCTTTTGTGAGACCACAGCTGGAGTACTGTGTACAGTTTTGGTCTCCGTACACAAGGAATGATGCACTTTCCTTAGACAGGGTGCAACAACAGTTCACTAAATTGATTCCTGGGATGAGAGAGTTGTCAGATGAGGAGATATTGAGTAAAATTGAGGTTATAAGAATGAGAGGTTATCTGATTGAATCTGGAGCTCCCGTGCTGGCCAAGCATAAGTTGGTCCCTTTCAGTTACTGCGTATCTGCGGCTGTGCAAAATAATTTCAAGGGTCTATGTGCTTAAATGAACAGACAGTACACCAAAAAAAATTAGAGGGAACATTGAAGCTTAGACTGTTGGACCATTGAAATGACCACAATTAAACTTCTGTTGGTGCCCATCATCCTGATATTGTTTTTCCTCCTTTCCAAAACTCTCGGAGCTTTAAGGCTGAGACCAAGGAACTTGGTGCATATTAATGATTAAAACTGAAGATCTTGACCCGTGATACTGATTCTTGTAGATAGAGAAAGAAAGAGCTAAATTTAATGTGACCGTCTAAAGAAATGAGCACAAGTAGGCCATACAACCCTTGGAACCTACTCCCCCATTCAATAAAATCAAGGCTGAACTTCGACAGCTGCCCCACTTTCACAGAATCATACAGTGCAGAAGAGGCCCTTCGGCCCATCGAGTCTGCACCAACATGTGAGAAACACCTGACCTGCCTACCTAATCCCATTTACCAGCACTTGGCCCATAGCCTTGAATGTTATGACGTGCCAAGTGCTCATCCAGGTACTTTTTAAAAGATGTGAGGAAACCCACCTCCACCAACCTCCCAGGCAGCGCATTCCAGACTGTCACCACCCTCTGGGTAAAAAAGTTTTTCCTCACATCCCCCCTAAATCTCCTGCCCCTCACCTTGAACTTATGCCCCCTTGTGACTGACCCTTCAACTAAGGGGAACAGCTGCTCCCTATCCACCCTGTCCATGCCCCTCATAATCTTGTACACCTCGATCAGGTCGCCCCTCAGTCTTCTCTGCTCCAACGAAAACAACCCAAGTCTATCCATCTTCTCTTCATAATTTAAATGTTTCATCCCAGGCAACATTCTGGTGAATCTCCTCTGCACCCCCTCCAGTGCAATCACATCTTTCCTATAATGTGGTGACCAGAACTGCACACAGTACTCCAGCTGTGGCCTCACCAAGGTTCTGTACAACTCCAACATGACTTCCCTACTTTTGTAATCTATGCCTCGATTGATAAAGGCAAGTGTCCCATATGCCTTTTTCACCACCCCACTAACATGCCCCTCTGCCTTCAGAGATCTATGGACACACACGCCAAGGACCCTTTGTTCCTCAGAACTTCCTAGTGTCATGCCGTTCATTGAATACTTCCTTGTCAAATTACTCTTTCCAAAGTGTATCACCTCACACTTTTCAGGGTTAAATTCCATCTGCCACTTATCTGCCCATTTGACCATCCCGTCTATATCTTCCTGTAGCCCAGGACACTCACCCTCACTGTTAACCACCCGGCCAATCTTTGTATCATCTGCAAACTCCCCCCTACATAGTCATCTATGTCGTTTATATAAATGACGAATCATTCCACTCCCCCACCCCCATTTCCCATATCCCTCAGTTTCCTCATTCACCAAAAATCTTTCCAGTCTTGAATATATTGAGCAACCAGGGTCCTCAATATCGAGAACTCCAGAGATTCACCACTGTGAGTGAAGAAATTTCTCCTGATTTTAATCGAAATGGCCCACTCCCTATCCTGAGATGGAACCCCTGAATTCCAGACCCTCCATCCAGACAGGGGAAACAGCCTCTCAGCATCCATTCTGTCAACCTGAGAACCTTATATGTTTGAGTGAGATCATCTCTCATTCTTCTAAACCCTAACCAGCCTTTCGTGCTTTTCACAATCCCAGGACCTGCCAAAGTGCTTTACAGTCACAAGTACTTTTTTTGACATGTGCTCACTTCTGAAATGTAGAGAATACAGCACCCAATTTGTATACAGCAAGCTCCCACAAACTGGCAATGTGATCATGATAAAGTAACATGTTTTAAAAGTACAGAAAAATTTATGAGACGGAAGCCGGCCATTCATCCCATCATGTCGGTGCTACTCAAAAAAAAAGTTATCTCACTCCTAGCTCTTGATCCGTAGCCCTGTAGCTCACAGCATTTCAAGTGGATGGTCAAGCGTTTTTAAATGAGATGAGGGTTTCTGTTCCTGCCACCAACATAGGCTGTAATTTTTTTTCGAGCGCCCGGACAATTTGTTTAAGTGTGTAGGCGATTAAAATTTTTTTTCTGTGGCTGGATACACATGGCAATTTCAAGGTGCCAATTTGTATGCGATCTGTGTGCAACGTTTCTGATGTTTACACAAAATATACAGCACAGGAACCAGACCATTGGGCACAAGCAGTCCATGCTGGTGTTTATGTTCCACTTGAGCCTCCTCCCATTTTTTGTCATCCAAATCTACCATTTAAATCTACTTAATTTATAAACCCACTAACTAACTTAATTTAACCCACTGTCCTAACTTGGAGTGAAAAAAAATTACAGTGTTAATACTCACCAATCTGTCACCTTCCTTTCTTACTAAAAGAAGCTTGGCCTAATGATTCAATCAAGTTGGTTGCGGGATAAATATTGGCCAAGGAATAAGAACATAAAAAAAAAAGCCATCTCATGCCTCCTCCACAATTTTAAAAAGCTCACGGTTGATAGAACTGTGTGGATGCTCAAGAGGGCCGTTAAAAATCCATGCTATTGATGTGGGCCTGGGGTGGTGTATAAGCACAGGAGGGCAGCTTTCTTTCTTTCAAGGACACCATTGAATTAGTTGGGATTTAATGGCAATCCAGAGCTTCATGGCCACTTTTACTGGTTAAAAACTGGCAGTTTCCTGGTTGTTTTTCCAAATGAATTCCAATTCTCAAAGGATTATGGTTGGATTTGAATTCCCATCAGATCATTAAAAATAGGACCAGAAATAAACCATTTGGCTCTTTGAGCTCGCTGCACCATTCAGTATGGTCACAACTCATCATCAACCTTACCTGCAGATTCCTGCACTATCCCATATCCCTTCATTCACTTAGCACCCAGAAATCTATCAATCATAGCCTTGAATATCCTCAATAACTGAGCAGCCGCACCTCTCTGGGTTCAAGAATTCCAAAGATCTGGAACCCAGTGAGTGAAGCAGTTACTCCTCGATTAAAAATGGTCAACCCCTTTTCCTGAGACTATGACCAGTAATTATAGACTTTTCAGCCAGTGGAAATAGCCTCTCAGCATCTATCCTGTCAAACCCTAGCATGAGCGGGAACACCCTCCCTCTTATTTGATAAGTGAAACGGGATCTTTTACATCCACCTGAGCGGGCAGACAGAGCCTTGATTCAATGTCTCATGTGAAAAATGGCACCTCTGACAGTGCATTACTACTTCAGTACTGCACTGGAGTCTCTGATTTATGTTCAGAAGCTTAACTCTCAACCATTGCTAATTGTCCATCAGCAATTAAATGAGGAGTGTTTTGAATGCTGCAGCTTTTATTGTTGTTTTACTGGACTGCTCCCATCAGTTACAATGTACATTGCTGAATTTCAGTTCCACTGTCCTCGGAGCAGCAAGAGCTGGTGGAGAAGGAGGACATGAAGAGCCAGCTGAAAAGACGGCAAACATCCAGCCCAACTCAAGTGGTCTCCAAGCCCGCAAAAAGAGCCAAGATCAAAGTAACCATTCTCTCCCAAGGAGAGACGTCAGCTGCTACCATGCCTTACACAGGTGCCAAGGAGGGTAAGCAGGTATCACACCATTAGGCTTCATTGCCCTCTATGAGCAGAAAAGCAACTGGCCCTTGAAGGAGAGGGGAACCAGTCGTTGTCCCATTTCCTTCCTACTGCAATTCCCTGCCACTCCATTGCTTTGGGAGCTGATGTTCCAGAAATTGTTACGTGAGAGCTCTGTTGGGTGCCGATGTAGGGAATGGGCAATCAGCATCAAGCTGAGCAAATAAATCCAATTGCAAAACAAGTAGAAACTGTTTAACATATTCTGCTGGATATCTCTCACACGTGCGCTTAGATAGCTGGGGAGTTCATAAACCATGTTCCAAATTTGGAAAACTTGGTTGAAGCACCATCAATGCTGCACTTGTGTTGGACGTTACGAGCAGCTATGGCAGCCATGAGGGAAACCCAAAATGAAATTAACAGGATTTGTGAGGGGGAACCTTGGGGAAGAAGCAAGTCGGATCTTCTAGTTGTAGAGGCAATGTAGTCACAATGAATGTCAAGTGCTGCACTGCCTCCTGTCCTGCTCACCTGTTACTCTAAGCTACTCTGTTCTAGTGCTTGTAGCATATTTATCACAGTCTGATTGTAGATTATTTTTTTTCATTGTCCTTGGTCTAGGGAATCAGGGTTGTTGTATGCGGTAAGCTGAATATAGTGCCTAGCATGTCTCTTTGCCCTTTTCGTGCAACCTCACCAGATTGAGTGCAGGGCTCACATTTTGGGTTGTAGGTCCATATTACACAGTGATCTGGGAGGCTGAGCATAAGAAAGCTAACTGTAAATCCTAAAGATGCACAAGTAAGTTAGACTTGAGCCAGATGAGGAGCAGTTCAAGGATGATTGCTCTGGTGAAGCACATGGCCTTGAGATGGCAACCGATGGCAGCTGACACAGCTGCTCAGGTAGGAGTGGTGCTGTACCCACCAGTATCTCACTCAAATAATTTTAACCTGCTGTTGGTGCACTTCCCATTTGTGCAGCAGGTCACATCTTAAATATCTGGCTGCTTGTCTCTTCTTTTGCGCTCAGTGTTGATGATTGTGGTCAGTAGGGGGGATAGCTTTGAATCCAAGGAAAAATTCTCTAACTAAATGCCTTAAAGCAGTCTAGGGGTAGAAGGGATGTTGCAAAGTTGAATGTAAATTGGGCATCTCTTTCTGAAGGCAGGTCCTTTGTTGCCCCAGCCTGGAGTTCCAAAGCAATTCTGAATGTAGTTGCGTTTGGGTGTTCTAAAAATCATGTTGGAAATACTCAGCAGGTCTGGCAGCATCTCTGGAGAGAGGCACAAAAGTTCACGTTTCAGGTTGATGACTGGTTTCTGGTGAAAGGTCATTGACCTGAAACATTAACTCTGTTCCTCTTTCCACAGTTGTTGCCAGAGCTGCTGAGTATCCTCAACATTTCCTGTTTTAATTGCAAATCTCCAGCTTTCTGCAGTATTTAACTTTTGTACCTGGGGTCAGCCTGTCTGTTCCCTTGAGAAATTTGTGGATGTTGTGCTGGGCACTGAAAGGCCAGAGGACTCTGGTCCAGAGAGTGGGGTAACTGCCAGACCAAGGGGAGTGGAGGCTGCAGTTAGATGTTTTAGTAAAATTGTAAAGAGTTTTTAACCAAGTTGAAGCAGAAATGTCATCTGATCATGGTGAGTGTTGACTCTGAGTCAGGCTGATGGAGACAACTTGATATATTTTTCCTACTTGACAGGTGGGGCAGGGAAATCCTTAACGTTGTCAGTGAGTCAACCAGGATCTGGCAGCAAGGAACTGACTGGATCTCTCACAGGTCAAAGGTGAGTGCAGTCTCACGCAGCAGCCTAAATCCCAGGAAATTTTCATAGTGTGGAATTGTAGAGATGTTTACCTGCAAAAAGCCATAGTGCCAGCTTTCTGAGACGAAGGCGTTGCACTGGTGTAGGGTCAAGCTGCACATGGAACATGACATAACCAGATTTGGGGCCTAGGGACAGAAAGTGCCATGACACTCAGGGTTCTGAGATATACAATACCCCTCTCCTGAGAGGGCAGTGAGGGTGACAGTGGCCGTACTTCAAGCCCCTTCGAAAGCTGGCCTTGTAATACTTCATCTGGTTTAAGAGTGAGCTTGTTGAATAATTGTTGGAAGGTGAGCTTTTAATATTTATTGACCTCTGGGCTTCGGACTGGTTCTGTCAATGAATTCAAAAATGCTTCCTCCAGTCTTGATTTCTTCGTAAGGAGCTGTTGTTCAGTGTTACGAGACAGTCTTTTGGTAAAGCTGAGTTATTTAAAAAAATCCCAGAGGGAAACTTTAAACAATTGTCATAACCTATAATTTTAAGTGTTATGTTTGAGATGCAACTCTAAATTCAGAAATCAGACCATCAGTTTTCCAGAAGTTTTGTATTGAGCTAAATGAAACATTTTATTAATTTATACAAATTAAATATATACACATGCTACAAATTACTACGATCATAACTTTTAACAAATTCCCAAACTAATCTCCATTAAGACAACAGCAACCCTTAGACTTAACCAAACACCAGGCAAAGTATTTTAACTTTAAGAATTCCAAATGAGGTTCTTTTCACTTTGGTTCCTGTGGAGACAGTTGGAGGTTTACAGCTGCTTTTGATCTCACATTATCTCTCCTCTACACACACAACACGGTTGTCTTGTTATACCTAGCACAGCCTATTGAATGTAAATTCTTATTGTATCACCAGCCACTTTGAACTCCATCTCAAACAATAAAACCCCTTTTCATAGCACCAATTTTATTAGTAACGTAAACATATTGCTTGGTCTCTGCTGGCTAGGTGCCAGAATTCACCCCCCTTCTTGAATGCTCTATTCAAAAAATGCAAATGCACCCTACCTCTCTTACATCTCAAAACTAGTACACATCAAGGCACCCAGACTAGCTGGCTTTAATCCAAGACACACCCACAGACTAAACCTCTATTTTAAAAGAAAAATATTTTCCAATAATATATACATTTATAGCTTCACGACATTCAGTTACTTTGTAATTCCACCTCTCCTTGAATTGTGTTAATACAAAGCAACGTGCTGCAGTATGGATAAAAAACTACACCAGCTCATCACTGATTGTATTTGATCAATGTTTTGGTGTTAAAGCACTGGCTGCAGTGTAATCAGTGTCCCAGTGTCTGGACACTGGCTGCACTTTGGTCAGTGCCTGGTTACTGGCTGCAATGTGATTAGTGTCCCAGTGCTAGGGCACCCTTTGTACTGTGGATTGTGTTCCAATCTTGAGTAATTACCATGCACTGTGGCCTGGCTATCGATCCTGAATCTCATCACTGGCTGTACCCATTGATCTGGCTCATACATGTCCACCAGTCACACTCCTGGAGCTCAGAAGCACTGTCTCTCGTGACTGGATCAGAGAACGATAAAATGGTTACAGCACAGAAGGAGGCCATTCGGTCTATTGTGTCTGTGCTGACTTTGACGAGTGCAGCTCACCTAGTCCCACTCCCTTACCTTTTCCCCATCGCTCTAAAAATAATCTCTTTAGATAATGATCTAATTCCTCTTTGATGGCCAAGATTGAATCTGCCTCTTGCACGCTCTCAGCTAGTGCCTTCCAGATCCTAACCACTTGCTAGGTAAAAAAGATTTTCGTCGTGTTGCTATTGCTTATTGTGCCAGTTATCTTAAATCAGTGTCCTCTGGTTCTCAATGCTTCCACAAAGGGGAAAGGTTCCTCCCCATCTCCTCTGTCCAGGTCTCTCATGATTTTGAAAGCCTTCATCAAATCTCTTCTCATTCTTCTCCAAGGAGAACATCCCCAGCTTCTCCAATCTATCCAATAATTGACGTCGCTCACCCTTGGAGACATTGTTATGAATCTTTCTTTCCCCTTCTCTAATGCCATCACTTCCTTCCTAAAGTGTGGTGCCCAGAACCAGACATAATACTGTAGTTGAGTCTGAACTGGTGTTTTAGACAGGTTTATCATAACTTCCTTTGTTCTATACTCTGTCCTTATTTATAAAGCCCAGGATCGCATATATCATCTTAACCACTTTCTCAACCTGCTCTGCCGCATTCAATAATTTGTGCAGAAATAACCCCACGTTCTTCTGTTCCTGCATTAGAGTTATACCATTTAGTTTTTAGTGCCTTTCTTTATTCTTACCAAAATGGTCGCTTCACACTTTCTGGATTAAATTTCATCTACCACTTGTCTGTGCATTCCATCAGCCTGCCAATGTTCTTCAGAAATTGAATACTATCCTCCTAGCAGTTGACAAACTTCCAAATTTTCTGTCATTTGCAAATTTTGAAATTGTGCCCTGTACATTGAAGTCTAGGCCTTTAATATACATTAAGAAAAGCAGGGGTCCTAACACCAACCTCGTGGGAACCTTCCTCCAGTCGAAGAACAACCATTCACCTCTACCCTCCTTCCTGTCACTCAGCCAATTTTGTACTCGTATTGCTACTGTCTCCCTTTTATTCCATGGGCTCTAACTTTGCTGCCAAGCCTGTTATGTTGCATTTTATTGAATCCCT
The DNA here is from genome assembly GCF_964194155.1 of Cetorhinus maximus. Lineage (NCBI taxonomy): Eukaryota > Metazoa > Chordata > Chondrichthyes > Lamniformes > Cetorhinidae > Cetorhinus > Cetorhinus maximus. The sequence continues at coordinate 1,324,417 of NC_135898.1, read as the reverse complement.
TTTGGAAGTCCATGTACATCTCATCAGCCCTCTCTGGTGCCTCTGTAAATTACTTGTAAAATTGGAACAGAGAGTATAAGATTTTCCATGAATCCAAGAATCAGGATGTTTGAAGGCCTGTGACTGGGATTATATTCTGCATCCACCCGTGATGGAAGAAATATGCAGAAATATGGGGAAAGAACAGGTGAATGGGATTTATTAGTAACCCATTCAAAAAGCAGCACAAACAAGATAGAGCGATTGGCAGCCTCCTGTGCAGCAAAATTTTATGAACGATTTCATTTGCAAAATTTACTCCCTGGAGCATTGACACAGGCTCGGGCTGGATGAAACTGGAGAGGAAGGGTGTTAATCCAGGCTGAATACCTGGCCTTCAACCCCGCTTCACTGAGGAGCCACTTGGTGCTGGTAAAGGTTGAACTGCAGGTGATGGTAGTTCAGATTGGTTAGCTCAGTTGCATAAGTCTGAGGGCTGCATCAATTTACAAGAGTTGGGCTCTGTGCAGGGAACAGGCAGTCCTACAAACTACAGTTCCTAGTGACCCTCAGCTGGGAGCCTGAAGAACAGAGGTCACTGTGAAAGGGGCTATAGTTACGCCAGGCTAGATGCTTGGTTTGTTTTTGATAAGTGGATATCATGGTCAAAGTTTCCATTAATGGCCATCCCTGCTGCAAACCTTATAGTGAAGGACTAAATGCAGTGACTCACGCCGCGTTGTCCCTTCACCACATACACTTTCCAATAGGACAAGCTGGGCAGCAGTCACTCAGCTAACTCAAGGACATGGACAGAGACAAAACCAAGCAGTAGATATAGAAATGATGCCATGGCTCAGGGGACAGTACTGTTGTCTCTGAGTCAGGAGATCATGAGTTCAGGTTGCAGAGAATTGGGCCCCATAATCCAGGCTGCCACTCAATGCAGTTCTGAGGGAGTGCTGCACTGCCTGAGGTGTCATTTTTCTGAGGCAGTGTTAAATTGTGAGTCTCCGTTTGTCTCTCAAGTCACATAAAAACACTTGTTCTCAAATTGGGATCAGAGACTTTTCGGAGGTTTGCAAAATAATGTGAAATGTGAGCCAGGTACCAAGAGTCATGTGCAGCTGCCACACAGTGAACTGGCTGTTTCACCTAACAGGGGACTGTGTAAGGATCAAGCAAGCACACCCATCTCACTGATAACTAAGTGAATACCTTGAAAGCATCATTGAAACTTTTTTTTAACATGCAGTACTTTCCTATTGTATAGTATTATAATTTCGGTTGGGGTGTCCATGATTACTAATCCATTTAGAAAGGAGCTGTTCAGCCAAAAAAGTTCAAGAGCTTTGATGATGTAAAAGATCCCACTATTTCACAGCAGAACAGGAGGGTTCTTTCTGGTGTCCAGGCCAATATATATGTCACAGTCAACATCACTGAAGCAGATGGTTTGATAATTGAAGACCTGGACAATATTCAGGCTTGGGCTGATAAATGGCGAGTAACATTCGTGCCACACAAGTGCCAGGCAATCCCCGTCTCCAACAAGAGAGTATCTAACCATCTCCCCTTGACATTTGATGGCATTACTGTCGCTGAACCCCCACTATCGACTTCCTGGGGTTACCATTGACCAGAAACTGAACCGGACTAGCCATATAAATACTGTGGCTGCAACAGCAGGTCAGAAGCTTGGATTTCTGCGGCAAGTAGCTCACCTCGACACCCCAAAGCCTGTCCACCATTTGCAAGGCACAAGTCAGGAGTGTGATGGAATACTGTCCACTTGCCTGGATGAGTGCAGCTCCAACAACACTCAAGCTGGACATCATCCAGCACAAAGCAACCCCGCTTGAATGGCACCCCATCCACCACCTTCAACATTCACTCCCTCCACCACCGACACACAGTGGCCGCAGTGTGTACCATAAACGAGATGCACTGCAGGAATTCACCAAGTCTCCTGAGACAGCACCTTACAAACCCATGACTGCTACCACCGAGAAGGACAAGGGCAGCAGACACATGCAAACACCACCAACTAAAAATTCCCCTCCAAGCCACACAGCATCCTGACTTGGAACTACATTGCCGTTCCTCCACTGTCACTGGGTCAAAATGCTGGAACTCCCTTCCTAACAGCACTGTGGGTGTACCTATACCACATGGTCTGCAGTGGGTCAAGGAGGCAGCTTACCACCGCCTTCTCAAGGGCAATTAGGGATGGGCAATAAAAAAGCTGTTCTAGCCAACAATGCTTACACCCCATGAACAAATAATACAACAATTATCTCCTTGCCATTTGTGGGATCTTGCTGTCTCCAAATTTGTATTGCGTTTCATACTTTATAACAATGATAACACTTCAGAAATACTTCATTGAGTCAAGAGCACTTTGGCATGTCTTAACTTTGTGAAATGCAATTGTTCTTCTCTTAATATGAAGATGACTTTATCTGCTCATATTCTCTCTGCTTCTCTCAGGTCAGTCTCTGTGGACACATTCGCCAGTTGCCCAAGTCCAGTAACCTCACCTGCTCCAGCCATGAGCACAACAGCCAGTGCCTTCCATACCATTCAGGCCAGACTGGTTGCTGCACCGGGCTCCAGCGCTTCACAGCAACCTCATTCTGCTCCTATCACAACTTCAGGTACTTAACGCTCTGTATGTTCCTTAATCCATTACCTTCTCTTGGAGTAAATCAGGAGAAACTATTGCCAGTGGCAGGAGGATTGGTAACTAGAAGACGCAAATTAATGATATTTGGCAAAAGAGAGAATTCTGCTTATGTAGTGATCTGGAATGTGCTTCCTGAAAAGGCATCAGAAACATATTGATTAGCAACTTTTAAAAGGAAGTTGTACAAAAAAAAAATGTTTTCAATTGCAGGGTCTCTGTGGAAAGCGCAGGAAATGGATAATTCTTTCAAAGAGCTTGCACATGCACATTAGGCTGAATGGCTGCTTCAGTAAGATTTTGATTTCCTGTTAACACTATCTTCTCTCTGGAATTCGGTGCCACTGGGGCTTGACACTAGCCCATACCTCCCGACTCCCCACTGAATGTTGGCTGGCTATTTTACTATGCGGGGAATATTACAGACCAGCATAATCCTGAATGTGGCCAAGCCATCGGGGCCTCTTGTATGGGCTGTTGAACACAGCAATGCGGACCATCTTGGGCCTAGTTAACGGAAAGAAACGCTACCCTCTGGTGTGGACAACTGAATGATTCTGTTTGGTTAAGATCTCCACTCTCCCCCTGCCCCAAACTCTGAGCGCTGAGTTCAGTGAGAAGTGCTGGGCTTGTCAGTGAGCAGATTTCCTTGTGTATGCAAGATCGACCCTGAAGAATGTAACCACAGAAATGATCATCTGCCTTTAATCTGTTTCCCTGTGTTAGCTGATGAGCAGTATAGATTGGGTCCAGGATGTGTGGAGAACTGCTGCTGCAGAGATGCTGTTAATTTGTGGGTAAGAGGAGACTTGAAGCACAGGGGCACTCTGCAAGATCGCTGTCTTGGAGAACTGGAATTTAACTGGACCAGCCCTATAAATATTGAGGCTACACGATCAGGCCAGAGGCAGGGAATTATACAGCAAGTAACTCACCCCCTGACTCCCCAAAGCCTGTCCACCATCCAGAAGGCACAAGTCAGGAGTGTGATGGAATACTCTTCACTTGCCTGGCTGAGTGCAGCTCCAACAACACTCTAGAAGCTCAACATCATCCAGGACAAAGCAGCTCGCTTGATTGGCATCTGATCCATCACCTCCAACATTCACTCCCTCTACCATCGATGCTCAGAGGCAGCAGTGTGTACCATCTACAAGATGCACTGCAGCAACTCACCAAGGCTCCTTCGACAGCACCTTCCAAACCCACGACCTCTACCACCGAGAAGAACAAGGGCAGCTAATGCATGGGAACACCACCACCTGCAAGTTTTTCTCTAAGTCACACACCATCCTTACTTGGAACTATATCATCTTTGAGAAGTGGTTTAAGGTGACTCACCATCATCTTCTCAAGGGCAATTCGGTATGAGCATCAAATACTGGCCTTGCCAGTGACACTCCCATCCCAGGAAATAATTTTTTAAAAGGCTACAGTTTAATATGGTTTGAATGTACCAAGAAGTTGACACCGCCCTTAAGAGCATATCTTAATTTATACGTTGGGCACTTATTCTGACTCAAGATCCAAGCGCTCATAAAATGGTCAAAACATCATAATTTTCTGTCCCACTTTTCTTGCTCACGTTGGCCATTCTGGTATTAGGCTAGATTCATGAGTTTTGGGCAATTCAGCATTGCCACTGAGCCTGATCATGTTCTTTGTTATCATGGTTGGATCTTGATGGGAGGCAGCACTTAATAATCAGGTGAAGAATTGTGGCTCCTTTTCCACCTTGACATAGTGAGGTTAATAGTGCTGCTTCCTGCTCCCAAGCTGCTATTTCAGCCCACATCGGTCAGGAAAGAACCCCGGGGCTGTGTAAACATGGTTGTGTTTTAGCTTTGAAATAATATGAGTGGTCTCGCCCAGTTGTTGCGGATCCTGGTTACTGACATCTTGGTTTGTGTTTAGGGACTCCATCTGCCAGTAGCCTGCTCCAGGGACTGAGCTTTAGTCTGCAAGAGATTGGAACGAAGGCCTCCAGCCTGACATCTGCCAGCCCAGGCCAGGTACAGTACAATTCACCTGCACAGAACCTCATACCTTTTAGACCATTGCATTGAGAGAAGGTTGACAACAGATTGCTGCTTTTTCACATTCTAAAGGACTGGACAATGTCCACCATGGCCAGCTATTTCACCTTGGTCAAAAGAGTTAAACCAAAGGACAGGGCATGTGCTTGAAAGGGTGTAAATTTAAAACTGATCTGTGGAAATAATAACTCATTGAGTGAGTGATGAATCTCTGGAATAGACTGCCCAGGAGGTGTGGTGGGAACAGTTGGTATTTATTTATTCAAATGTAAATTAGATAGATATCTTTTAAAAATGTAATTTTCTGAATCCAGGATATGAGTAGTTTGAGACATGGCATGTGTGCATGCAGAGAGTTTGGGAGGCGGTGAGTTTGGGAGGCAGTGGGTTTGGGAGGCGGTGGGTTTGGGAGGCGGTGAGTTTGGGAGGCGGTGGGTTTGGGAGGTGGTGGGTTTGGGAGGCGGTGGGTTTGGGAGGCGGTGGGTTTGGGAGGCGGTGGGTTTGGGAGGCGGTGGGTTTGGGAGGCGGTGGGTTTGGGAGGCGGTGGGTTTGGGAGGCGGTGGGTTTGGGAGGCGGTGGGTTTGGGAGGCGGTGGGTTTGGGAGGCGGTGGGTTTGGGAGGCGGTGGGTTTGGGAGGCGGTGGGTTTGGGAGGCGGTGGGTTTGGGAGGCGGTGGGCTTGGGAGGCAGTGGGCTTGGGAGGCAGAGAGTTTTGGAGGCAGAGAGTTTTGGAGGCAGAGAGTTTTGGAGGCAGAGAGTTTTGGAGGCAGAGGGTTTGGGAGGCAGTGGGTTTGGGAGGCAGTGAGTTTGGGAGGCAGTGGGTTTGGGAGGCAGTGGGTTTGGGAGGCAGAGAGTTTGGGAGGCAGTGGGTTTGGGAGGCAGTGAGTTTGGGAGGCGGTGAGTTTGATTTTCAACCACCATTTCAAAAGCAGCCCAACATTGGGCATTTTTTTTTCCATTCATGTTAGGGTCTGTTGTAGACTAATTGATAGAGTTTGATTGCTCTGATTAGTCGACAATTCCATTTTCATTTAATACGGCTACCAGGATGTTAGAAGGTACACAAGATGGATCTTGAATTTTCTTTGTCTATCAATTCCTCTGCTCCTAGGGGTGGGAAGCTGGAGGAGCGTGGAGATGGTGGAGCGTGGAGCTAATTGGGAATGGGGTGGGGAATAAGTGGAGTGGGGCAGCGAGTGGTGGTCTAGAAATTAGATGGGCTCTAGTTGGCCCCCTCAATAACCTGGGCTTACCCATTCTGGTGCTGCCATGTTTTCAGGCCTGTATGGCCGTGCCTGGTGTGTTTGGTCCCTGTGTTTACCTTGATGTTTCAGCAACCATGTCGTCCACAGACTCCAAATGTGAAGAGTTCAGCCTCCACGCTGGGCCACGTTACCATGGCAGCAAATCCTGTTGTCCGCACAGTCAGTGCGTCGCCTGCACCGGGGTTCCTGGGCGGTAACGGGAGCAGCAAATCCACCACCATCCACCAGCTGCTGACCAACGGAGGACTGTCCAAACTGACCAGTAGCTTGTCCACTGCAAGTAAGTAAAGAGTTTCTACAGATCCTTTCACTGCTCTGGTACCTATGTCATTGTTGTAATGCAGGAAACGTGGCAGCCAATTTGCACGATCCCACAAACAGCAACAACCTAGATGGTGCCTTAAAAGTAACACAATTCTGGAATGCTTCACTGGAGAATTAAAACACCGAGCCATATAAAAAATATTCATACAGATGACCAAAAGTTCAGTCAAAGATTAATGTTTTAAGGAGTGTCTTAAAGGAAGAAAGTGAGATGGTGAGATGGCAAGCTGTAGGGAGGGAATTCCAGAGCTAAGGCCAAGCCAACTGAAGACACATTCACCAATGGTGGAGCGATTGGAATCAGGGATGCACAAGAGGCCAGAATTAAAGGACTGTAGAAATCTTGGAGGTTTGTGCAGGCTGGAGCAAATTACAGAGATTGGGAGGGGAGGCCATGGAGGAATTTTAAAACAAGGACGAGAATTTTAAAATCAAGATGCTACTTGACCAGGAGCTAGTGTAGGTCAGCAAGCACAAGGGTGACATGGTATGGTCAACCATATTCAAGACTGCAGGCACAGTGAGAGGAATGAGGAGAAAAGGTTTTCTTCTGTCACAGTGACATCGATAAGAGGTGTTGCAATACTGTGACAGGAGTGGAAACTTGATTGGAGGGATTCAAACATGGAGTTCCAGGAAAAATGGGAATCAATTTGGGAAGTGACCACATGTACAATGGCTTTGGAGAGGAAAGGGAGATTGTGGATGGGCTGGTAGTTTGCAAGGATGAAGGGGTCAAGGGTTTGTTTTTTGAAGAGGAAGGGGTGTTGATAGCAGGTTTAAAGGCGGGAGGGAGAACACTGGAAGAGAGACAGATGGGATAACGTGGGGGTTAGGACAGGAAATTGGGTGGTTAGCAGTTTAGTGAGAATAGGATCAAAGGGAACTAGAGGTGAATCTTGTGGACAAGAAGCATTCAGAGGGGTCATCAGGGGAAGGAGGAGAGAAAGCTGAGAAAGGTGCGATTTCAGGGCTAGGCAGTGGGAAGATTTAGAGTAAGTTTGGCTGGGGGCCTGTGGAAGGAAGGGACATGATAGAGGCAGCTGATCTCAGTGACAAAGAAATCCATGAACTCCTTACACTTACTGTTGAATATGAGGGTGAAGGAGACAACAATGTGATTGTGACCAGATAATCTGTTTTTTATTGAAATAAAAACATAAAATTCTGTTATACCCAGTAGGTCAGGCAGCCTTTATGGACAGAGAAACAGTGTTCATGTTTCAGGTTGATGAGCTTCCAATTTTTATTGATGCTGGCTGGGGGATAAATGTAATGCTCCCCTGGTAGTGCAGCGCACCCTCAGTAATGCCCCCCTGGCAGTGCCTCGCACCCTCAGTAATGCCCCCCTGGAAGTGCAGCGCACCCTCAGTAATGCCCCCCTGGCAGTGCAGCACACCTTCAGTAATGCCCCTCTGGCAGTGCAACGCATCCTCAGTAGTGTCCCTCTGGCAGTGCAGCGCACCCTCAGTAGTGTCCCTCTGGCAGTGCAGCGCACCCTCAGTAGTGTCCCTCTGGCAGTGCAGCGCACCCTCAGTAGTGTCCCTCTGGCAGTGCAGCGCACCTTCAGTAACGCCCCTCTGGCAGTGCAGCGCACCTTCAGTAGTGCCCCTCTGGCAGTGCAGCGCACCTTCAGTAACGTCCCTCTGGCAGTGCAGCGCACCTTCAGTAACGCCCCTCTGGCAGTGCAGCGCACCTTCAGTAGTGCCCCTCTGGCAGTGCAGCACAACACACCCTCAGTAATGCCCCTCTGGCAGTGCAGCGCACCCTCAGTAATGCCCCTCTGGCAGTGCAGCGCACCCTCAGTAATGCCCCTCTGGCAGCGCACCCTCAGTAATGCCCCTCTGGCCGTGCAGCACAACACACCCTCAGTAATTCCCCTTCAACAGTGCAGCATGCTCTAGGCACTGGACCTCCAAAAGTGCAGCACTCCCATGGTACTGCACGGGAATTGCAGCCTGAATTATGGGCTAAAGCGTCTGGGATGGGGCTTTGAATCCATGACCTTTTATTCCAAATTGAGAATGCCAGACACTCAGCCAGAGGTGACACCTCCTCCCTGGAATTCTTTTATAAAATTAACTCTGTCCTCCAGTCTGTGCTCTGTGGCCATTTGTTGACCTTTGTACATTTATCCTTCATGTTCTCCAGGTGCGAAGCCTCCAACCACTATCACTGTGACTCTGAGGACCCAGGGCAGCCGAGTGCCCACCCTGAGCCAACCTAGTACAGTCAGTGCTATGCCCAGCTTATGTAGCACGGTGGGTAGCCTGGGTCTTAACCTTGAGGAGATGGATCAAGAGGTCAAAGTGCAGGCGTCCCAGAGTCAGCAGGTGAGTCTCCGTGAGTCTCATGTTTTCCAAAGACAGTTGAGAAATGTCATTTTTAACATCAAGCTGGTTTAAAAGGCAAAGTGGGAATGTGAAATTTTTACTGTGCATCAAATGCTTGCTTTTAGAGCAAGTGAGATACTGGAGATTTGTACTATGTCTGTTACCCTTTAACAAATGAGGAAAGCTCATGATTCACCTGTTTGGTGGGGCTGAGAGGAGTACAATTCACTAACGGCTTGTGGAAAGGTACAGAAAATAATTTTAAAAGCCAATGGAATGTTTGTTGTCCATCACCAAGAGTGGCTCGGTAGCACCACCACAGACCGAGCTGGCTGAGTCCTAAAGGACATAGCTGCTAGACTGGCTCTGCGGCAGGTGGTGAGGGAACCAACAAGAGGGAAAAACGTACTTGACCTCATCCTCACCAACCTGCCTGCTGCAGATGCATCTGTTCATGACAGTGTTGGTAGGAGTGACCACCACACAGTCCTTATGGAGACAAAGGCCTGTCTTCGCATTGAGGATACCCTCCATCGTGTGGTGTGGCAATACCACCGTGCTAAATGGGATAGATTTTGAAAAGATCTAGCAATTCAAGACTGGGCAACCATGAGGCACTGTGGGCCATCAGCAGCAGCAGCAGAATAGGTCTCAACCAGAATCTGTAACCTCATGGCCTGGCATATCCCCCATGCTACCATTACCACCAAGCCAGGGGATCAACCCTGGTTCAGGGAAGAGTGCAGGAGGGCATGCCAGGAGCAGCACCAGGCATACCTAAAAATGAGGTGTTAACCAGGTGAAGCTATAAAACAGAACAAAAGCAAAAAACTGTGGATGCTGGAAATCCAAAACAAAAATAAAAATACCTGGAAAAACTCAGCAGGTCTGACAGCATCTGCGGAGAGGAACACAGTTAACGTTTTGAGCCCGTATGACTCTTTAAACAGGACGACTTGCGTGCCGAACAGCTGAAGCAGCAAATGAAAATCAGAGCTAAGCGATCCCACAACCAACAGATCAGATCTAAGCTCTGCAGTCCTGCCACATCCAGTCGTGAATGGTGGTGGACAATTAAACAACTCACTGGAGGAAGAGGCTCCACAGATATCCCCATCCTCAGTGATGGGGGAGCCCAGCACATTAGTGCAAAAGATAAGGTTGAAGCATTTGCAACAATCTTCAGCTAGAAGTGTTGAGTGGATGATCCATCTTGGCCTCCTCCGGAGGACCCCAGCATCACAGATGCCAGTCCTCAGCCAATTTGATTCACTTAATGAGATATCAAGAAACGGCTTAAGGCATTGGATACTGCAAAGGCTATGGGCCCTGACAATATTCCGGAAACAGTACCGAAGGCTTGTGCTCCAGAACTTCGCACGCACCCAGCCAAGATGTACCAGTACTGCTACAGCACTGGCATCTACCCGGCAATGTGGAAAATTGCCCAGGTATATCCTGTACACAAAAAGCAGGACAAATCCAACCTGGCCTATTACCGCCCCATCAGTATACTCTCCATCATCAGTGAAGCGATGGAAGGGGTCATCAACAGTGCTGTCAAGCGGCACTTGCTTATTAATAATCTGCTTACTGACGCTCAGTTTGGTATCCGCCAGGGTCACTCAGCTCCTGACCTCATTACAGCCTTGGTTCAAACATGGACAAAAGAGCTGAACTCCCGAGGTGAGGTGAGAGTGACTGCCCTTGACATCAAGGCAGCATTTCACTGAGTGTGGCATCAAGGAGCCCTAGCAAAACTGGAGTCAATGGGAATCAGGGGAAAGCTGTCTGCTGGTTGGAGTCATACCTAGCACAAAGGAAGATGGTTGTGGTTGTTGGAGGTCAGTCATCTCAGTCCCAGGAGTTCCTCAGGGTAGTGTCATAGGCCCAACCATCTTCAGCTGCTTCACCAATGACCTTCCTTTCATCATAAGGTCAGAAGTGGGGATGTTCGCTGATGATTGCACAATGTTCAGCACCATTCATCACTCCTCAGATACTGAAGCAGTCCATGGCTAAATGCAGCAAGACCTGGGCAATATCCAGGCTTGGGCTGACAAGTGGCAAGTATCATTCGCACTACACAAGTGCCAGGCAATGACCATCTTCAACAAGGGAGACTCTAACCATTGCCTATTGACATTCAATGGCATCGTCACTGACTCCCCCACTATCAACATCCTAGGGGTTACCATTGACCAGAAACTGAACTGGACTAGTCATTTAAATACTGTGGCTACAAGAGCAGGTCAGAGGCTGGGAATCCTGCAGAGAGTAATTCACCTCCTGACTCCCCACAGACTATCCACCATCTACAAGGCACAAGTCAGGAGTGTGATGGAGTACTCTCCATTTGCCTAGATGAGTGCAGCTCCCACAACACTCAAGAAGCTTGACACCATCCAGGACAAAGCAGCCCGCTTGACTGGCACCCCATCCACAAACCCCCACCACCACTGACGAACAGTGGCAGCAGTGTGTGCCATCTACAAGATGCAATGTAGAAACTCACCAAGGCTCCTTAGGCAGCACCTTCCAAACCCACAACCAGTACCGGCTAGAAGGAAAAGGGCAGCAGATAGATGGGAACACAATCACCTGGAAGTTCCCCTCCAAGCCCCACACCATCCTGACTTGGAAATATATCGGCCGTTCCTTCACTGTCGCTGGGTCAAAATCCTGGAACTCCCTCCCTAACAGCACTGTGGATGTACCTACACCACAGGGACTGCAGCGGCTCAAGAAGGCAGCTCACCACCACCTTCTCAAGGGCATTTTGGGATGGGCCATAGATGCAGGCCCAGCCAGTGATGCCCATATGCCGTAAATGAGAAAAATAGTGTTCAGGGGAATATAATTGAAGTGTTTAAGATAATTAAAGGAATTCATAGGCTCGATAGAGAGAAATTCTTTCCTCTGGTAGGGGAGCAAAGCCCTTCAGAGGTTATGTTAAGAACGCTCTTTTCACACACAGGCTTGTGGAATTCTGGATCTTCCCGTGCTCTAAGAGGGTTTGGATGCTCTTGGACCATTGAAATGTTTAAGGTTGAGAATGATAAGATTCTTGTTAAGTAAGGGTACCCGTGGTTATGGAGCAAAATCGGGTAGGTGATGTTAAGATATGGCACAGCCATGATCTGATGCTATGGTGGAACCAGATAGAGGGGCTGAATGCAACAAGTTCAGGAGGATTGAGACTTCACAGTCTGGTGTTGGTCCTGACTTCCAGAGAGAGAAAATTAAGATTTCTTAATCTAACCTGGTGCTGTACCTGCCCCGGGAACATTTAATTGGACTCTGTTGAGGTTGCATTGCTTTGCATCTACCCAGGGCTGATACAGCCTAGATTGGATACAGAATAAAGCTTCATGTAACAAGTCCATGGAGTTGCAAGGTTCCTTACCTATATCTACTGGAACTGTGTTATTGGGGTTATCAGATGAGATAGCCTCTCATGTTGTACAAGTAATAACACGCCTGTCACCTTTGGTGGTATTTCTCCACCTCTAATCAATGGTCCTGCTAAACTGCACAGCTTTCTTCTGGGATGACACCTGTGTGAGACTGCACATAGAAATTTAGAGAGCCCCACACACAGCTGATGAACTTTAAAGGAAACATTGCCTTTGACCTTTCATATTTCTCTCTCTCTCTCTCTCTCTCTGCAGTGCTGTGATTCTCTACTGTCAGTCTTGAGCTCCCAAGGCAACACCACAGTCAAACAGACAAATGCACCAGGAGACATCAGCAAAGGCCAATCCCCTGTGGAACTACCTTCCGGAGAAAAGGTTCCAACTCCCCAGTCTTCATCTGCAGTTGTAGGTGAGGCCACATCAAAAGAGCTGGTAGATCGTGGTATTGAACTTCGGTTGTGAATATGGATCTTCATTCCACAGTAACTGTTGAGGTTATAAATTGTCTTGGAGATTGTTAAGGATGTTAATGCACATTGGAGTAAAATGATCTCGAACCTTTGGTAAATAATAAAAACATATGGACTAGGAACAGGAGTAGGCCAGTCAGCCCTTCAAGCCTGCTCTGCCATTGAATAAGATCATAGCTGATCTGATTTTAGCCTCCTGCCTGCCCCCGATAACCTTTCACCCCGTTGTTAATCAAGAATCTATCTAGATCTGCCTTAAAAATATTCAAAGACCCTGATTCCACTGCCTTTTGAGGAAGAGAGTCCCAAAGATTCACAACCCTCTGAGAGAAAACAATTTCTCCTCATCTCTGTCTTATATAAGTGACCCCTTATTTTTAAACAGTGACCCTTAGTTCTAGATTCTCTCACAAGAGGAAACATCTTCTCCACATCCATTCTGTCAAGACCCCTCAGGATCTTAAAGGTTTTGATCAAGTCACCTCTTATTCTCCTAAACTCCAGTGGATACAAGCCTAACCTGTCCAATCTTTCCTCATAAGACAACCCGCCCATTCTTGATATTAGTCTAGTAAACCTTCTCTGAACTGCTAACGCATTTACATCTTTCCTTAAATAAGGAGACCTGTACTGTACACAGGACTCCAGATGTGGTCTCCGTAGTGTCCTGCACAATTGAAGCATAACCTCTCTACTTTTGTATTCAATTCCTCTTGAAATAAATGATAACATTCCATTAGCTTTCCTAATTACTTGCTGTACCTGCACATGAGCCTTTAGTGATTCATGTACTAGGACACCCAGATCCCTCTGAATCTGAGAGCTTTGCAATCTCTCACCATTTAGATAATATGCTTCATTTTTATTCTTCCTGCCAAAATGGACAATTTCACATTTGCCAGGTCTTTATCCATTCACTTAACCTATCAATGTCACTTTGTAGCCTCCTTACATCCTCCTCACAACTTACTTTCCTACCTGTCTTTGTGTCATCAGCAAATTTAGCAACCATACCATCTGTCCCTTCATCCAAGTCATTTATATAAATTGCAAACAGTTGAGGGCCCCAGCACTGATCTCTGTGGCACACCACTTGTTACATCTTGCCAACCAGAAAAAGACCCATTTATGGCTACCCTTAGAAGGTAAAGTCGCACGGGATCAGAGGTGAGCTGGCAAGATGGATACAGAATTGGCTTGGTCATAGAAGACAGAGGGTAGCAGTGAAAGGGTGCTTTTCTGAATGGAGAGCTGTGACTAGTGGAGTTCCACAGGGATCAGTGCTGGGACCTCTGCTGTTTGTAGTATACATAAATGATTTGGGGGAAAACGTAACTGGGCTAATTAGTAAGTTTGCAGACGACACTAAGGTTGGAGGAGTTGCAGATAGTGAAGAGGATTGTCAAAGGATACAACAGGATATAGATCGGTTGGAGACTTGGGCGGAGAAATGGCAGATGGAGTTTAATCCGGACAAATGCGAAGTAATGCATTTTGGAAGGTCTAATACAGGCAGGAATTATACAGTAAATGGCAGAACCCTTAAGTGCATCGACGGGCAGAGGGATCTGGGTGTACAGGTCCACAGGTCACTGAAAGTGGCAACGCAGGTGGATAAGGTAGTCAGGAAGGCATATGGCATGCTTGCCTTCATTGGCAGGGGTATTGAGTATAAAAGCTGGGAAGTCATGCTGCAGCTGTATAGAACCTTGGTTAGGCCACACTTGGAATATTGCGTGCAATTCTGGTCGCCACATTACCAGAAGGATATGGAGGCGTTGGAGAGGGTACAGAGGAGGTTTACCAGGATGCTGCCTGGTCTATTAGCTATGAGGAGAGGTTGGAGAAACTCGGATTGTTCTCACTAGAGCGACGGAGATTGAGGGGCGACTTGATAGAAGTTTACAAAATTATGAGTGGCATGGACAGAGTAGATAGTCAGAAGCTTTTTCCCAGGGTGGAAGAGTCAATTACTAGGGGACATAGATTTAAGGTGAGAGGAGAAAACTATAGAGGAGATGTGCGGTGCAAGTTTTTTTACGCAGAGGGTAGTGAGTGTCTGGAATTCACTGCCAGAGGTGGTGGTGGAAGCAGGTACGATAGTGGTGTTTAAGAGGCAGCTTGACAAATACATGAATAGGATGGGAATAGAGGGATATGAACCCCGGAAGTGCAAAATGTTTTAGTTGACGGGCAACATGATCGGTGCAGGCTTGGAGGGCCGAAGGGCCTGTTCCTGTGCTGTACTTTTCTTTGTTCTCTGTTGCCTGTTAGCAAGCCAATCTTCTATCCATGCCAACATCTTACCCCCTACACCCGTGAACTTTTATTTTCTGCAATAACCTTGGATGTGGCACTTTGTCAAATACCTTCTGGAATCTAAATACAGTACATCCACCGGTTCCCCTTTATCCACAGCACATGTGACTCCTTCAAAGAGCTCCAATGAATTGGTTAAACATGATTTCCCTGTCACAAAACCATCTTGACTCTGCCTGATTGCCTTAAACGTTCCTAAATGCACCGTCATAACATCTTTAATATTAGCTTCTCACATTTTCCGTATGACAGATGTTAGGCTAACTGGCCTGCAGTTTCCTGCTTTCTGTCTCCCTCCTATTTTGAAGGAGTTAAATTCGCTATTTGCCAATCTAATGGAACCTTCCCCAAATATAAGGAATTTTGGAAAATTAAAACCAATACATCAAGACTTGAGGATGAATTCCATCAAGATCTGGGGATTTGTTAGCCCGCAGCTCCAACAATTTGCTAAATCCCACTTCTTTGGTGGTTATAATTTTACTGAGTTCCTCCCATTTCCATTTGTGATTTACAGCTATTTCTGGGATGGTATTCGTATCCTTTATAATGAAAACCATTGCAAAATACCTGTTCAATTCATCTGCCATGTCCTTATTTTCCATTATTAATTACCCAGATTCACTTTCTATAGGACCAACGCTCACTTTGTTAACCCTTTTCTTATTTAAATATCTGTAGAAACTCTTACTATCCATCTTTATATTTCCAGCTAGCTTTCTCTCATACTCTCATTAATCTGTTTTGTCATTCTTTGCTGTTCTTTATATTCTGTCCAATCTTCTGACCTGCCACCCATCTTTGCACAATTATATGCTTTTTTAAGTTTGATACTGTCTTTAACTTTTTTCATTCACCACGGATGGTGGGTTCTCCCTTGGGAAGTCTTCTTTCTCACTGGAATGTATCTATTCTGTGTATTCTGAAATATCCCTTTAAAAGTCTACCACTGCATCGCGATTTATCTATCCCTTAACCTCATTTGCCAGTTCACTCGAGCTAGCTCTGCTTTCATGTCGTCATAATTGTCCTTATTTAAGTTTAAAATACTAATCCTGGACCCAGTCTTCTGTCCCTCAAATTGAATGTAAAATTCAATCATCATATGATCGCTGCTACCTTGGGGTGCTTTCACTATGAGGTTATCAATTAATTCTATCTCGTTGCACAGTTCCAGGTCCAGTATTGCCTGCTCTCTGGTTGGCTCCAGAACGTGCTGTTCCAAGAAACTATTGCCAAAACTTTCTTTGAACTCTTCATCTAGGTTACCTTTACCCATCTGATTTTTCCAGTCATCTTTAGATTAAAATTGCCATGATTATTGCTGTACCTTTCTGACAAGCTCCCATTATCTCTTCCTTTATACTCTGACCTACCATGTAGTTACCATTAGGGGACCTTTACACCACTCCCACAAATGAATTTTTGCCTTTATTCATCTCATCTCAAACTGTTTCTACGTTCTGGTTCCCTGAACTTAGGTCATCCCTTCTAATGCACTAATACCATCACGAATTAACAGAGCCACCCCTCCACCTTTTCCTCTCCTTCCTAAATGTGACATGCCCTTCAACATTCCGGTCCCAATCTATGTCATCATGCAGCCATGTCTCTGTAATGGCCATCAGATCGTACTTATTTATTTCTGTTTGTGTTATCAGTTCATCTGTTTTGTTTCGAATGCTACAGAGTCTTTAACTTTGTCATGTCTGTTTATCATTTCCCATATTAGTACCTTTTTCTCTTGCCTTGTCTCTATTCTATTGTTTGTGACATCTTCCCAAATTTGATCCCTTGCCTGCACTATTTAATTTAAAGCCCTTTCCACTTCCCTAGTTTGCGGCTTGCTGCAACATCAGTCCCAGCACGGATCAGCGTAGACTGTCCCAACTTTGCCCAGTACTGGTGCTAGTGCCCCACAAACTAGAACACTCTTCTCCCACAATAAGTCTTTGAGCCACTGTCATGATACGGCAGGTGGTATTTGCCAGGCTGACCAAATCCTCAAGGGAAACCTGGCCATGTTATTCACAGCGCTTTTGCAATTTGTATTTATTACGAGAAGGTTTGCGCACTGAATTTAGAAGTAGAGTCCACTAACACTTTTGAGCATTAAATTAAAACATTTATTAACAAAACAAAGGAATAAAACACAAGATTACAGCTACGCCATTACTTGATATTACAATAAATCCCAAAATTCCTAATTAACCTGACTCCTAACTTCACATATCCTTTAAGGCAACAGGACAAAATAGATTTTAAATGTAGATAAGACAATCCAGCAAGGTTACCACAGGCACCCACTCGACATTGGAATTTTAAAGGTTTTTAACACAACTTTGCTTACTGGACCAGCAGACTTCTGCAAAGTGGCTAGAGGCTGTTTTCCATGGTGTGTCAATGAGGTCTTACACAGCCACCCCTGATGCAACCCTCCATCCTTCTTTAAATATATTTCTTCCTCTTTAATCTGTAAATCCCATTGTTCCCATATGTCTTTGGAATTTACTTATCCCATAATAAAATCTTTTATGTTGTCAATACGGCCTTTTCCTTTTGGGAAAAATAAATGTAATAACCTTGCCCTATTTATCTCGTCAGTCGTAAAACTTTATCATGTTTCTTTGAAAATCCAACAACTTTTCACCCATCTTGAAATGCAAATTTCATTCGCACGCCATCTACGGACTTTACCCTAGTCACTCATTAGCATTTCAAATACCCTTTTTACACCTAACTCTTTTGCTAATTTCAACCTTGCAGTCTGTCTGACTCAAATTCAATGAAATCAGCCACAGACAGAACCATCCCCCCACACACACACAAACGTAAGCCTACTTTACAATACCACACACACACCGACAGAACCATCCCCCACACACACACAAACGTAAGCCTACTTTACAATACCACACACACAGAACCATCCACACACACACAGACAGAACCATCCCCCCACACACACACACAAACGTAAGCCTACTTTACAATACCACACAGACAGAACCATCCACACACACACACACAGAACCATCCACACACACACACACACACACAGAACCATCCACACACACACACACACACACAGAACCATCCACACACACACACACACACAACCATCCACACACACACACACAGAACCATCCACACACACACACACAGAACCATCCACACACACACACACACACAGAACCATCCACACACACACACACAGAACCATCCACACACACACACAGAACCATCCACACACACACACAGAACCATCCACACACACACACAGAACCATCCACACACACACACACAGAACCATCCACACACACACACAGAACCATCCACACACACATACAGAACCATCCACACACACACACAGAACCATCCACACACACACACAGAACCATCCACACACGCACACACAGAACCATCCACACACACACACACAGAACCATCCACACACACACACACAGAACCATCCACACACACACACAGAACCATCCACACACACACACAGAACCATCCACACACACACACACACACAGAACCATCCACACACACACACACACACACACAGAACCATCCACACACACACACACACACACACACACACAACCATCCACACACACACACACAGAACCATCCACACACACACACACAGAACCATCCACACACACACACACACACGCACACACAGAACCATCCACACACACACACACAGAACCATCCACACACACACACAGAACCATCCACACACACACACAAACCATCCACACACACACAGAACCATCCACACACACACACACAGAACCATCCACACACACACACACACAAACGTAAGCCTACTTTACAGTACCCAAGAAAATGATTTTAAAAATGGCAGTTTTGTGACACCATGTATTTTTTTTGCCCTATGCCAATTTGCATGTAGCTCAGGTGATAATCCAGAGAGTTACCTTTGAGGTTCAGCTGTTTAATTTGGTGCCTAGCTCCTCATACTGCCTATGCAGAACCTCCTTCCTTGTCCTGCCTATGTTGTTGGTACCTACGTGTGACCACGACAACTTGATCCTCCCCCTCCCATTTTAAGTTCCTCTCCACACCTCATTGTCCTAAACCCTGGCACAGCTACCTAGACTCTGGCTCTTTAGTACTGAGAACAGTGTCAGCCCCCTCATTATACTGTCCCCGACGACCACTACATTCCTTTTTGCTTCTCTCACTTGAATGGCTTCCTGTACCACATTGCCATAGTCAGTCAGCTCATCCACCTTGCAGCCTTCACTCCCATCCAAACAAGTGAGAGAACCTCAAACCTGTTGGACAATAGCACAGGCTCAAACTCCTGGCCTCTGGGTCCCCTTATGTGTCTCACTCACAGTCACTGCCTCCTTTCCCTGCCCACCTTCCAAATCAGAACACCTGATCCTAAGGGGTGTGACCATCACCTGGTGCAAAGTGTCCAGGTAACTCTCCCCCTCTCTGATGTGATACAGTGTCTGCAGCTTAGCCTCCAGCTCAATGACTGAGCCGAAGCTCCTCAAGGTGCAGACATGTTTGCCCTGGATCACACTGACACACTGGAGCTCCCCCAGGCTGCAGCCATGGCAGGACAGGTGGTGTGCCATGTTTATGTGCTTCAATTATTTATTTTCTTTTATGTATTTTACAAATCTTACCACAAATTCCTGTATTATTTTGAGCCTTATCAATAGATTAAACTTATCCACTTACCAGATACTTACCAAACAGCAGCTCCTGCAAGGTGATAAAAACAAAGGGGATACCTCCTTCCCCTCACCAAACCCTCTCACTCTGTTAAAGTCACACTGAGAATGTCTGAAACTGAGGGACCGAGCCCAGGTACAGAAGAAACCAGTTTGACATTTCAGCTGCTGCCAATGGATCACTTCTATCTCCCTGTTTCGGTCCCTTGGATGAGAATTTAAACAACACTTGCAGTTAAATGTTAACTCTATATAATATTAGATTTTTAGAAAGAGATTTAAGATTCCCTGAAGTGACCAAGAAACACTGCAGGAAGCGCACTCAGAGGTTATACCCATCAGAAACAGGCTGGGGCTCTTTCCTCAGGAAAGAATGCTGAGGTGTTTAAAACAATGAAGGGGTTTGATAGGATAGTCGTGAAGAAAATGTTTCTACTGGGGGCTGGGTCCTCAAGAACTTTATTTTGTTGATTCCCACAGGGAATTTAGGAGAAACTTCTTTTTACTATGAGAGCAGTGAGAATGTGTAATTTGCTCCTACGTGGAGTGGTTGAGGTGAAGAGAATAGATACATTTCAGAGAAAGCTAGATAATTAGATGTGGGAGGAAGGAATAGAAGGATATGTTGACAGGACGAGAGGGAGGGGTGGGAGAAAGCCCGTGGAGTATAGACATGTTTGGCTGAAGGGCCTGTTTAAATGTTATATATTCGATGCTTTTTGAATCAGGTAGCTGTTTCTCTGATCAGTTATGACTCTCTGTTTACTGAATGTGACAGGAATGGGATCCAGTAAGCCCTCACCACTTGAGTATGTGCAAAATGAGTCACAATCTGACATCCACCATTTTCCCAGGATCCCCACCTTCCTGTACAATAATGGCAAAGACCAAGCATCAAACTCCAGAATCACTGTGTTCTCTGAGTAGTCGTGTAGAAGAGGAGGGGGAGAAACAACAAAGCCAACAGACCAGGCAGTGCATTTACTCCCAACTATTTTTGAAGGGGTGGGAGAATGGTGGTGCTGAGTGCAAACAGCACCAATACTCAGTTCTTAGGCATTCAGCTTATTCCAAGGTTGAAATAATTAAGTGTCTCTGAATATGGGGGATGCAGCACATCAGGGGAATTGTTACACAGCCAGTTGAGTGTTAGTGAGGAGCTGCAGCTGTATTGAACTTTACTAAAGTGATAGTTTGATCACTAACCCTTCTTTCATTCTTTTGCAGTTACTACAAGTCCAACAAAAACCCTTTACGTGATGTCTGATGCGAAGATGTCAGCTCTCACAAAGTCTATAGTCAGTCCACTCGAAGCCTCCACTCCTAAGTTGCTAGGAACCCCGCCCTCAAACACAGCTGGTCCTGTACTGGCTCCTACCATCACCAGCTCTACCTGCACCGTGATGCTTTCCAAAGTGGGGCCTGTTCTTCAGAGCTCTTCAAAGACAGTGATTCTCACCACTAAGAGTGAAGTACAACCTGCTGGAGCAGGGGAAAGATTTGGCCTTGCTTCACCCATTTCCAAAACCCCAGGCACAAGGCCCAGCAGCAGTGAGACCCTGGGAAAGATGCCCTCTGTGATGGACCAAGGCAGCACCATAATCCATACCACAGAGATTCCCCACCCCACAGGTACACCGTCACCTAGTGCACAGCAAGGACCCTTGACCTAAAGTAACCCACCCTTCCTTGCCCTCCCACTGCTACTAGTTCAATCCAAACGGCAAATAACCCCTCTATGAGGGTATTCATTGCTCAATTTGAGGCACTGGGAAATTTGTACAGTGCCATTTTGGTGTGGTTGTTTACTTTTGTAATGTTTTGATTCTTGTAAATGCTCCTTGTATTCTATTATTGTCTTGCTTTTGAGGTATTTACTCCACTTTTTTCTTCCTTGCTTCATGGCCTAGAAGTCAGATTTCCCCCCTCCAGTATTGTTGTGGGGGTGGGGGGGTGCAAAGACAGAATCTATGTTGAACCCAGGCCAATTGAAGCAGCATCTCTTATAACTGGCTAACCAGTCACAGACCCCAAGCTATAGCATTCTTCAGAAAAACCCTTTGAAAATTCTGACTTACAATAAAGTCCAGGAAACAACAATGGTAGATGTAAACTTCATTTTTAATATTTTATACTTCTGTAAGAATACAGTGGCACACAGCCTGGAGTGTTACATGTTGGGTCCCGAACCACAAACACGAAGCAAGATCCATCAAATACAGATGAGTGAATGGAATGTACCCAGTATTGTCAACATTCAATGATGGTGGGGTACGAGCTGGTAATGAGCCCCACAGGAGGGGCAGCGCTGTGCATCTCCCTCATGAAGCCAGAACCAGATGACTGCAGTATTGTCCTCTTCACCTACAAAGCAAAGTGCCTCATTAATGGTAACATATAATCCTTTCCCCAGCACATGGGGATCACAGCTACAGGCTGCAACAAGGCACTGCCACCTATGTGTTACCTCAACCTACTCTTGGTCACCACTTGCCACATTCACTAACTCATCCTGGGCTTTGTAATTCGTCAAAAATCCTTCCCATAAAACAGAACAACATCTGGATGAAGGGTCTTTTCACTTGCCATTGGTTTTCAGCCACCATTTGTACAGCTAACTGGCAGAAGTAGGTGAAAGCAGACATTCAGTTGAAGAAAATTACAACAATACTTTGCCCTTCATTGTGTGTACAGGCAGTGAATATTTTACTTACAAACGCAGCCTACAAGTCTCTTGTTGGTGACAGATGGTACAATGTGAGGATCGTCTTTGGTCCCAGCATACTCCTTAGGCTTCAGCATATTAAAGGGATCCTAAAGGAAATATCAGATCCAGTTGAACGAAGGAGCCCTGCTCAATATTTATACAATATATCACAGCTTTACGATCTTCCACTTAGCATTCCGTGGAATAGGATGGCAAGGTTGTGAAAACTTCGGTTCAGCCTCAAGCAGGGCAACATATGCTCTCGACAGGGCACCCTCATACTCAGTCACGCACAAGCTGTTATTAGGAAACAGCAGAGCAGGTCTGGCCACAATGAAACACCCAAGCTTCACCGGGCAAAGGCCCAGACACCTGCTAAAAGAAATGGCCTGGCCACAGTTCTGACATCAGATGACCCTCACACAATCAGCTTGGATTAGGGCCTCTAAGTACATTTGACCAGTGAGGGGCAAGAGATTAGAGTAGGTTCTCGGGTTCAATCTGCCCCACCCACCTCAAACTTGCCGATTAGAGAGGGACATTTAAAGGACAGGCCTCCATTGAAGCAGAGGAATACACATTCAAACAGCCCTGAGACACCTCATGTCTCCTGAACATTTGAGATTACCAGTCTCTTCAAATTGGGAACTGGCAAACAGTTTAAGTACCTTCCCAGTTTTCATAGCCTGCATGACCATCTTTTCCATCCCAGTTGCTTGCTCTTCATCAGTCGGAATACCTGCAGTTCAAAGGGGAAAGAATTTTGATTAGACATGGACAGGCAGGGTGAACATATGGGTTTTTCTTGGGCTTGCTTCGGTTTTGGCTTCCCACACTGCTCCATTCAGTTCCTTTTTGTCCAAATATTGATCTTAATCAATTTTCCCCCTAACAATGGACATTGAAGCAAGCTACCAGTTCAGAGGGCAAGATCACAGCCTTTCCTCACCTGTGCCTGCTAGCTGCCAGGAGCTGCTTTTGGCTCCTGGGCACAAGGGAGCTTTGTTTTTCTTTTATTCATTCATTTTGACCCAACAACAGTGAAGGAACGTCGATATATTTCCAAGACAGGATGGTGAGTGACTTGGAGGGGAACTTCCAGGTGGTGGTGTTCTATGTGTCTTCTGCCCTTGTCCTCCTAGATGGTAGCAGTTGTGGATTTGGAAGGTGCTGTCTCAGGAACCTTGGTGAGTTCCTGCAGTGTATCTTGTAGTTGATACACACTGCTGCTACTGTGCGTTGGTGGTGGAGGGAGTGAATGTTTATTGATGGGCTGTCAATCAAGTGGGGCTGCTTTGTCCTGGGCAGCATCAAACTTCTTGAGTGTTGTGGGAGCTGCACTCATCCAGGCAAGTGGGGAGTATTCCATCACACTCCTATCCTGTCCTGTGCCTTGTAGATGGTGGATGGGCTTTAGGGAGTCAGGAGGTGAGTTACTCGCCGCAGGATTCCTCGCCTCTGATCTGCTCTTGTAGCCACAATATTTATATGGCTGGTCCAGTTCAGTTTCTGTTTAGTGGTAACCCCCAGGATGTTGACAAGTCAGGCACATGTCAGCTGCAGAACCAAGCACACCACACCACACTATTCTCAAACACAATTGCATGCTTGCCATCGGCCCATCTGTGTTAGAAAATGAGGTACAACATTGATCAACAGAGTCTACAGCCAAGCATGATGGTTAAAGTAGTGAGATCAGCTGCCAATGCCAAGCCTTCGATCCCACTGACCTTATTCCTCTCATTCAGTTTCAACTCCAAAGGTCCATTGGTGCAATGTCCCATCAACAGATTACTCATTAATGCACCCAGCGTCTTGTCAATTGTAGAAGTGGGTTGGCTGCACTGGTGTACTTTATGGCAGGCTCCCCAAAAATGCCACTATATGTAATGACAACAGAAATAAACCATTTAAGGGCAGGCACCCTGTTTCAAGCATTTATCAAATTCCCATTTGAAAATTCCAATTTCACCTTCCCCCATTGATGGCGGCACATTCCAAATCACAGCAACTTGGGATGTAAGAAAATGTCATATGTCGCCTAAGATTTTTGTGCCAATTATTTTTAGTCTGTTTCCTCTGGTTACCAATCCTCCGGCCAGTGGAAATTATGCATCATCACTCTCCTCTGCTCCAAGGAGAACAATGCCAAGTTTTCCAGGCTCTGCACATACTGAAGGTAAGTATCTGGAAAAACTCAGCATGTCTGATAGCATCTGTGGAGAGGAAGACAAGAGTTAACATTTCGAGTCCGAATGACTCATCAGAAGTGAAGAGAAACGTTAACTGTGCCTCTCTCCGCAGATGCTGTCAGACATGCTGAGTTTCTCCAGTTATTTTTGTTTCAGGTTTCCAGCATCCGCAGGATTTTATCTGAAGGTAAGTATCTCTGGTACGATTCTCAAATCCCCTCTGCACCCAGTTGAGGTTTGACGCCACATGTCGGCAGGGGCGTAACTCATGATGTCCTAGTTCAAGGTGACTTTGTTTTTGTACTCAATACGTTTCTTAACAAAGTCTCTCATACTATTTAACTTTAAAAAATGTGTCTGCCCTGATCCCCGCATCTTCTCAATGTGTCTCCCAAATTACATCATTTCGTATTAAATTCCATCTGCTGTATCTGAACCACATCCCCAGGACCAGGACAAGGCCCAGGGCCTGAAATCGGCCCAGGGCCTGAAATCACCTGTCCAGGACCAGGACCTGAAATCACCTGTCCAGGACCAGGACCTGAAATCACCTGTCCAGGACCAGGACCTGAAATCACCTGTCCAGGACCAGGACCTGAAATCACCTGTCCAGGACCAGGACCTGAAATCACCTGTCCAGGACCAGGGCCTGAAATCACCTGTCCAGGACCAGGGCCTGAAATCACCTGTCCAGGACCAGGGCCTGAAATCACCTGTCCAGGACCAGGACCTGAAATCACCTGTCCAGGACCAGGACCTGAAATCACCTGTCCAGGACCAGGACCTGAAATCACCTGTCCAGGACCAGGACCTGAAATCACCTGTCCAGGACCAGGGCCTGAAATCACCTGTCCAGGACCAGGGCCTGAAATCACCTGTCCAGGACCAGGGCCTGAAATCACCTGTCCAGGACCAGGGCCTGAAATCACCTGTCCAGGACCAGGGCCTGAAATCACCTGTCCAGGACCAGGGCCTGAAACCACCCCAGGGCCTGAAATCACCCCAGGACCAGGGCCTGAAACCACCCCAGGACCAGGGCCTGAAACCACCCCAGGCCCAGGGCCTGAAACCACCCCAGGCCCAGGGCCTGAAATCACCCCAGGGCCAGGGCCAGGCCGAGGGCCTGAAATCTCCTGTCCAGCCCCAGTAACCAGGAGCTCGGGGTGAAATGCTCCTCGCTTCCGCTCCATGACCTTCAGCTTCAGTCGGGCACTCACCCGGTCCCGGTCCCTGCTCCCGCTTTACTCACCGCCAGACGCCAGCGCCCTGCAGGGGACACGGTTGACACGAAAAACTGGACCAGGACCTCGAATAGCCGTCAGCCGCCAGGCCGTTTGCATCGCACGGGCTCCGGCCGCCATTGCTGTTCGCGCTGCCATCTTCCGCTCTCCAACCAGGTCCCGCCCCTTGGATTGCGTCACGCGCCACCGGCCCCGCCTCCTTGGATAGCGTCACGCGCGCCAGGTCCCGCTCCTTGGATTGCGTCACACGCTCCAAGTCCCGCCCCTTAGATTGCGTCATGCGCCACAGGCCCCGCCCCTTGGATGCCGTTCGTCAGGCCTCGGCCTCGGGTTTGCGGGAGGGAGGTTTGGGACTCCGGGGTGAAGAATGCAGTGTTCCAGCGGACCTTTTATCGCAGCTGATGCGGGTTTGCCGATGAATCGGCTCTTTGGTCCTGGTGGTGTGGTCCAGGCAAGTGGAGCATCTTCCCTCTGTCTCAATGTCTAAGAGTTTCTCCCTGGAGGGAAGCGGGTGCCTTTCTTTATACTGAGCTTCATGTATTATTCCTTTCTCAACCCCCTTTCTTTATGTAGCTTCTATTTCCACAGTCATTCTCCCAGACAATTCAATGCGGTGAAAGCAAAAAAACTGCGGATGCTGGAAATCCAAAGCAAAAAACACCTGGAAAAGCTCAGCAGGTCTGGAACCGTTAACCCTCTCCCTCTCCGCAGGGGCTGTCAGACCTCCTGAGCTTTCCCAGCTATGTTTGTTCCTGAATTCAATGTGGTGATTCGATTCGGCTGCGGTTAGATTTTGTGCAGCAACACCAGGAGGAGCAGCTGTGCGCATGCGCACAGGCAGCATCAGGCACTCTCCTGAAGTCATGCAGGGGAACAACAGACATTAGGAGCAGGATCAGGAGCAGGAGCAGGATGAGCAGGATCAGGAGCAGGATCAGGATCAGGAGCAGGAGCAGGATGAGCAGGATCAGGAGCAGGAGCAGGATGAGCAGGATCAGGAGCAGGAGCAGGATGAGCAGGATCAGGATCAGGAGCAGGAGCAGGATGAGCAGGATCAGGATCAGGAGCAGGATGAGCAGGATCAGGAGCAGGAGCAGGATCAGGCTATTTGACCACTGGAGCCTGCTCCGCAAGATCAGATCATGGCTGATCAGATTGTGGCCGCAATTCCACTTTCATGTTTACCTTCTATACTCCTTAACGAACAAGTGTGTCAATCTACCTCTCCCTTAAAAATATAGTTGTTCTGGACCTGATTTTCCAGACAGGTTTCTCATAAGAAACAGTGAACTTTATTTACAGGGCTTCAGCAGCAGTTACATGCTTCCATCAAGAACCACAACTCGACACAAACTCCACCCCTAAGGTTCCCCACGCTTGGTGCTGATTCGTTCATGCTGTCACGTGTTTGTACAATAAGTCTTAAAGCTACAGGCAGTACATTCCTTCAAGTGACAGTTACTATAATATTCAATGACCCTGCCTCCACTGCTCTCTGGGGGAGAGTTCCACAGACTCTCAACTCAGAAAAAATTCTCCTAATCTCTGCCTTAAATGGAAGACCCCTTATTAAACCGTGTCCTCCAGTTCTGGTGTCTCACACAAGGGAAACTATCTTTTCAGCACCCATTCTGTCAAGCCTGCTCAGGATCTTAGATGTTTCAATAAGATCACTTTTTTTAAACTCCAGTGTTTCCAGGCCCAACCATTCCTCATAAGATAACCCCCTAATCACCCACCCCAAGGAATCAGTCAAATGAATCTCCTCTGAACTTCTTCTCATGCACTTTATATATACATTCCCTTTGTCTCCCAAATCACTTGCTGTGCCTGCATACTGTGATGATCCCAGCTGACGTTACTGCTGGACAAGCCTGATCCCAGGGTGGAACCCGGGTTGATAGATCCTAACTTTTATTTTTTGTTTAGATAGGTGGAGGGTGGCTACTGAACAGAGCCACAGGAGAGAGCTGATGAACTCTTAACAAAGGAATAAAACATTTGTGAAACAAGAAAAGATGAATGATATTTCAATACTCTGTCACCCACAACTACACCTTTACAGATATATAAAGATTTGTATGGATAACACAAGTTACAAAAGCTGTCGTATACTCTAATGTTCACAGTAAGTACACATTCCTGTAGTCAGGCACACCACTTTCTGAAACCAAGTGACAGATGCCACTGCAAACAGATGCTATGGATCGCTCATCAACTGGGGACTTGTGAACTTAGTTCTAATGGTTTTCTCAGCACCCTTTCCCTGGTGATTAGAATCGTTTCATGTTCCTCCCTCCCTTTCACCTCTGGATTCACAATTATTTCTGGCATGTTATTTATATCCTCCACAGTGAAGACTGACAAAATACCAGTTCAATCATCCGCTATTTCCTTATTTTCCATTATTAAATTCTCCAGACTATCTCTCTAGAGGACCAACCCTCACTTTACTTACTCTTTGACTTTTTAAATACCAATTTTATTAAATTAGTTCATGGAATGTGGGCATCACTGGTGGGCCAGCACTTATTGCCCTTGAGAAGGTGGTGGTGAGCTGTCTTCTTGAACCGCTGCAGTCCATGGGGTGTAGGTACATGCACAGTGCTGTTAGGGAGGGAGTTCCAGGATTTTGACCCAGCGACAGTGAAAGAACAGTGGTATATTTCCAGGTCAGGGTGGTGTGTGGCTTGGCGGGGAACTTTCAGGTGGTGGTGTTCCCACTTGTCTGCTGCCCTTGTCCTTCTAGGTGGTAGAGGCCATGGGTTAGTAAGGTGCTGTCGAAGTTGCTACAGTGCACCTTGGAGATTGTACACTCTGCAGCCAATGTGCATCAGTGATGGAGGGAGTGAATGTTGAAGGTGGTGGATGGGGTGCCAGTGAAACAACTGCTTTGTCCTGCATGGTGTCAAGCTTCTAGAGTGTTTTTGGACCTGCACTCATCCATCACACTCCTGAATTGTGCCTTGTACATGGTGGACAGGCTTTGGGGAGTTGGGAGGTGAGTTACTCACTGCAGAATTCCCATCCTCTAACCTGCTCTTGCAGCCACAGAATTTATATGGCTGGTCCATTCAGTTTCTGGTCAATGTTAACCCCCAGGATGCTGATTGTGTGAGAGTCAGCGATGGTAATGCCATTGAATGTCAATGGGAGATGGGTAGATTGTGTGGTGTGAATGTAAGTTGCCACTATCAGCCCAAGCTTGAACATTGTCCAGGTCTTGCTACATATGGATGGGGACTGCTTCAGTATCGGAGGAGTTGCAAATACTGAACATTGTGCAATCGTCTGCGAGCGTCCCCGCTTCTGACCTTATAATGGAGAGAAGGTCATTGATGAAGCAGCTGAAGTGGTTGATCCTAGGACACTACCCTCAGGAACTCCTGCAGTCATGTCCTGGAACTGAGATGATTGACCTCCAACAACCACAACCATCTGACTTTGTGCTAGGTATGACTCCAACTAGCAGAGAGTTTTTCCCCTGATTCCTATTGATTTCAGTTTTTCAGGGCTCCTTGATGCCAGAGATGGTCAAATGTGGCCTTGATGTCAAGGGAAGTCACTCTCCTGTCACCTCTGGAGTTCACCTCTACTGTCCATGTTTGGACCAAGGCTGTAATGAGGTCAGGAGCTGAGTGGCCCTGGCAGAACCCAAACTGAGCGTCAGTGAGCAGGTTATTGTTAAGCAAGTGCTGCTTGAAGGCACTGTCGATGACCCCTTCCATCACTTTGCTGATGAGCGAGAGTAGACTGATGGCCAGGTTGGATCTATCCTGCTTTTTGTGTACAAGACATACCTGGGCAAATTTCCACATTGCCGGGTAGATGCCAGTGCTGTAGCTGTACTGGAACAGCTTGGCTCAGGGCATGGTTAGTTCTGGAGCACAAGCCCTTAGTACTATTTTCGGAATATTGTCAGAGCAGATAGCCTTTGCAGTATTCAGTGCCTTCAACTATTTCTTGATATCACATGGAGTGAATTGAATTGGCTGAAGACTGGCATCTATTGCTTGATTCTGGGGACCACCGGAGGAGGCTGAGATAATCCACTTGGCACTTCTGGCTGAAGATGGTTGCGGATGCTTCAGCTTTGTCTTTTGCACCGATGTGCTGGGCTCCTCCATCATTGAGGATGGGGATATTACTGGAGCCTCCTTCTCCAGTTGGGTTGTTTAATTGTCCAGCACCATTCACAACTGAATGCAGCAGGAATGCAGAGCTTAGATCTGATCCATTGGTTGTGTGATTGCTTAGCTCCGTCTATCACTTGCTGCTTACACTGTTTGGCATTCAAGTAGTCCTGTGTTGTAGCTTCACCAGGTTAACACCTCATTTTTCGGTCTGCCTGGTGCTGCTCCTGGCATGCCCTCCTGCACTCTCCATTGAACCAGGGTTGATCCCGTGGCTTGATGCTAATGGTAGAGTGGGGGATATGCTGGGTCATGAGGTTACAGATTGTGGTCGAATACAATTCTGCTGCTGCTGATGGCCCACATCGCCTCATGGATGCCCCATTTTGAGCTGCTCAAACTGTTTGAAATCTATCCCATTTAGCATAGTGGTGGTAGTGCCACATAACATGATGGAGGATATCTTCAATGTGAAGACAGGACTTCAAGACCTCAATGACTGTGCGGTGGTCACTCCTACCAATATTGTCATGGACAGATGCATCTGCAACAGTACATTGGTAAGGATGAGGTCAAGTAGATGTTTTCCTCTTGTTGGTTCCCTCACCAGCGGCCGCAGACCCAGTCCAGCAGCTATGTCCTTGAGGATTCATGCCAGCTCAATCAGTAATGCTGCTATGAGCCACTGTTGGTAATGGATATTATAGTCCCCCACCCGGAATACATTCTGTACCCTTGCACTGTCAGTGCTTCTTCTAAGTGGTGCTTAACGTGGAGGAGTACTGATTCATCCACTGAAGGGGGCGCGGTAGGTGGTAATCAGCAGGAAGCTTGCTTGCCCGTGTTTGACCTGATGCCATGTGACTTCACGGGGTCCGGAGTCGATGTTGAGGACTCCCCGGGCAACTCCCTCCCGACTGTATACCACTGTGCCGCCACCTTTGCCAGTGGGACAGGACATATCCAGGGATGGTGATGGTGGTGTCTGATGGGACATTGTAAGGTATAATTCCGTGAGTATGACTATGTCAGGCTGTTGCTTGACTGGTCTGTGAAACAGCTGTCTCAGTTTTGCCATGAGCCCACAGATGTTGGTAATAAGGACTTTGCAGGGTTGACAGGGCTAGGTTTGTCATTGTTTCTGGTGCCTAGATTGATGCCGGGTGATCCGTCCGGTTTCATTCCTTTTAGACTTCATAGCGGTTTGAAACAACTGAGTGGCTTGCTAGGCCATTCCAGAGGGCATTTAAGAGTCAACCACATTGCTGTGGGTCTGGAGACATTTGTAGGCCAGACAGCTGAGAACAACAGATTTCCTTCCTTAGTGAACGAGATGTGTTTTTACAATCGACAATGGTTTCATGGCCACCATTACTGAGACCAGCTTTTTATAAAAATTCCAGATTTTTATTAATAGAATTCAAATTCCACCAGCTGCCATGGTGGGATTTGAACCCATGTCCCCATGGTATTATCCTGGGCCTCTGGATTCCTGGTCCAGTGATATTACCTCTATGCCACCCCCTCCCCACGGTTTAGAAACTCTTAGTTTCTGTTTTTACATTTCTAGATAGCTTTCTCTCGCACTTTCTCTCCCCTTATTAATCTTTTTGTTATTCTTTGCTGTTTTCTATATTCTGTCCAATGTTCTAACCTGCCACTAATCTTGGTGGAAATGTATGCTTTTTCTTTGAATTTGATACTAGATTCGATTTCCTTAGTTAGCCACGGATGATGTGTCCTTCATTTAGAGCCACTCTTTCTCACTGGAATGTATCTTTCCTGAGTGTTATGAAATATCTCCTTCAATGTCTGCCACTGCATCTCTGCTCACCTATCCTTTAACCTTATGTCCAAGTTCACTTTAGCCAGCTTGGTCTTCATATCCACAGAATTGCCCTTATTTAAGGTTAAAACATTAGCCTTAGATCCACTCTTCCCTCCCTAAAACCAAATGTGAAATTCAATCACATTATGATCACTGCTACCTAGGGGCACCTTTCATATCGGAGGTCTTGAATTAATCCTGCCTTGTCGCACATTACCAGATCTGCAACAGTCTGCTCTCTGGTTGGCTCTGGGATATGTTGTTCTAAGAAATTGTCCTGAAAAACTCTGAGCTCATTCTCCACGCTACCTTTGCCAATCTGATTTGTCCAATCTATACATAGATTAAAATCACCCACGATTGCCTCCGTATTTCTCACAAGGCCCCATTATTTCTTCCTATATATCCTGTCCTGCAGTGTGGTTACTGTTAGAGGGCCAATAAACTACTCCCACAAGTGACTTCCTACCTTTATAGTTGCTTATTTCTACACAAACTGATTCTACGTCTTGACCTTAAGAACTAAGGGCATTTCTGTCTAATGTACAGATGTCATCCTTAATTAACAGAGCTACCCCACCACCTTTTCCTAGCTTCTTGTCTGAAATGTCATGTACCCTTGAATATTCTTTGTCATCTTGCAGCCATGTCTCAGTCATGGCTATCAGATCATACATATTTATCTCTATTTGAGCCATCAATTCATCCGTTTTGTTGCAAATGCTGTGCACAATTCAGCAACAGAGCTAAAAGCAAAATACTGTGGATGCTGGAAATCTGACACAAAAACAAAAAATGCTGGATAAACTCAGCAGGTCTGACAGCATCTGTTAATAAAGTTAACATTTCGAGTCCGTATGATCCTCCTTCAGCTCAGCTACAGAGCCTTTAGTTCTTTTTACTATTTTCACAATGTTTAGCCTTCTGTGCTGGCACACTCTAAAGTTTGCATGCTCTGTCCCTTTCTGCCACAGTCTGATTAATATTTCCCTGATGGCTACTCTGTTCTCATTCCTTGTCCTCTCTCTTCAAATTATCACATTTTTCCCTCTGCCAATATTGATTTTATACAGGACCTTGGTGAGACCACACCTGGAGTACTGTCTGCAGTTTTGGTCTCCTTACCTAAGAAAGGATATACTTGCCATAGAGGGAGTGCAGCGAAGGTTCACCAGACTGATTCCTGGGATGGCAGGAATGTCATATCAGGAGAGATTGGGCTGACTAAGCCTGTATTCACTGGAGTTTAGAAGAATGAGAGGGGATCTCGTTGAAACATATAAAATTCTGACAGGGCTGGACAGACTGGATGCAGGAATAATATTTCCTCTGGCTGGGGGGGTCGAGAACAATGGGCCACAGTCTCAGGATACGGTGTAGACCATTTAGGACTGAGATGAGTAGAAACTTCTTCACTCAGAGGGTGGTGAACCTGTGGAATTCTCTACCACAGAGGGCTGTGGAGGCCGTCACTAAATATGATTAAGAAGGAAATAGATAGATTTATAGAGTCATAGAGTCATACAGCACAGAAACAGACCCTTTGGCCCATCGTGTTCATGCCGGCCATCAAGCACCTACCTATTCTAATCCCATTTTCCAGCACTTGGCCCGTAGCCCTGTATGCTAGGGTGTTTTAAGTGCTCATCTAAATACTTCTTAAATGTTGTGACGTTTCCTGCCTCTACCACTCCCTCAGTTCCAGATTCCAACCAACCTCTGGGTGAAATTTTTTTTCCTCAAATCCCCTTTAAATCTCCTGCCCCTTACCTTAAATCTATGCCCCCTGGTTATTGACACCTCCGCTAAGGGGAAAAGTTTCTTCCTATCTACTCTATCTATGCCCCTCATAATTTTGTATACCTCTATCAGATCCCCCCCTGGCCTGCTCTGCTTTCAGGAAAACAACCCTAGCCTATCCAGTCTCTCTTCATAGCTGAAACGCTCCAGCCCAGGCAACATCCTGGTGAATCTCCTCTGCACCCTCTCCAGTGCAATCAATCCTTCCTATAATGTGGTGACCAGAACTGCACACAGTACTCCAGCTGTGGCCTAACTAGCGTTTTATACAGCTCCAACATAACCTCCCTGCTCTTATATTCTATGCCTTGGTGAATAAAGGCAAGTATCCCATATGCCTTCTTAACCACCTTATCTACCTGTGCTGCTGCCTTCAAGGAGCTATGGACATCAGGTCCCTCTGATCCTCTGTACTTCCTAGGGTCCTATCATTCATTGTGTATTCCCTTGCCTTGTTAGTCCTCCCAAAATGCATCACCTCACACTTCAGGATTAAATTCCATTTGCCACTGCTCTGCCCATCTTACCAGCCCATCTATATCACACTCTTACAGGACTTTCCTCCTCACTATTTACGACACCGCCAATTTTCATGTCATCTGCGAACTTACTGATCATACCTCCTATATTCATGTCTAAATCATTAATGTACACTACAAACAGCAAGGGTCCCAGCACCGATCCCTGTGGTACACCACTCGTCACAGGCTTCCAATCACAAAAACAACTTTTGACCATCACCATCTGCTTCCTATCACGAAGCCAATTTTGGATCCAATTTGCCAAATTGCCCTGGATCCCATGGGCTCTTACCACCTTGACCATTCTCCCATGTGGGACCTTATCAAAAGCCTTACTGAAGTCCATGAAGACTACACCAACTTCACTACCCTCATCTACACAACAGGTCACCTCCTCGAAAAATTCAATAAAATTTGTTAGACATGATTCCCCCCCAGCTGACAAAGCCATGCTGACTATCCCTGATTAATCCCTGCCTCTCCAAGTGAGGATTAATTCAGTCCCTCAGAATATTTTCCAATAGTTTCCCTATCATTGATGTTAGGCTCACTGGCCTGTAATTACCTGGTTTATCCCTACTACTCTTCTTGAATAAAGGTATCACATTCGCTGTCCTCCAGTCCTCTGGCACCTCTCCTGTGACCAGAGAGGATTTGAAAATTAGTGTCAGAGTCCCTGCAATCTCCTCCCTTGCCTCACATAACAGCCTGGGATACATCTCATCTGGGCCTGGGGATTTATCCACTTTTAAGCCTGCTAAAACTGCTAATACTTCCTCCCTTTCAGTGTTAATTTGTTCAAGTGTATCACAGTCTCCCTCCCTGATTTCTATACCTACATCGTCCTTCTCCATAGTGAACACAGATGAAAAGTAATCATTGAAAACCTCACCTACATCCTCCGGCTCCACACACAGATTGCCTGTTTGGTTCCTAATGGGCCCTACTCTTTCCTTGGTTATCTTCTTGCCCTTACTATATTCATAAAATGCCTTGGGATTTTCCTTTATCTTGCCCGCCAGTGTATTTTCATGCCCCCTCTTTGCTCTCCTAATTACTTTTTTAAGTTGCCCCCTACACTTTCTATACACCTCTAGGACTTCCGCTGCTTTCAGCCCCCTGTATCTGCCATAAGCCTCCTTTCTTTCCCTTATCCAATCCTCTACCCTTGACATCCAGGATTCCCTGGACTTGTTGGTCCTACCCTTCACCTTTACGGGAACATGTTGGCCCTGAACTCTCACTATTTCCTTTTTGAATGACCCCCACTGGTCTGATGTAGACTTTCCTACAAGTAGCTGCTCCCAGTCCACTTTGGCCAGATCCTGTCTTATCATATTGAAATCGGCCTTCCCTCAATTCAGGACCTTTATTTCCGGCCCGTCTTTGCCCTTTCCCATAACTACCTTAATTCTTACAGAGTTATGGTCACTATCCCCGAAATGCTCCCCCACTGACACTTCTACCACTTGCCCGGCTTCATTCCCTAAAATTAGGTCCACTACTGCCCTTTCTCTTGTAGGACTTTCTATGTGATGGCTCCAAAAACTCTCCTAGATGCACTTTAAGAATTCCGCCCCCTCTAAGCATTTCACACTAAGACTATCCCAGTTAATATTGGGGAAGTTGAAATCACCTACTATTATTACCCTATTATTTTTACACTTATCTGAAATTTGCCGACATATCTGCTCCTCTATCTCCCTCTGACTGTTTGGAGGTCTAAAGTACACTCCCAGCAAAATGATTTCCCCTTTTTTGTTTTTAAGTTCTACCCATATGGCCTCATTTGAGGAACCTACTAAGATACCATCCCTCCTTACTGCAGTAATTGACTCCTTGGCAATAGTGCAATGCCACCTCCTCTTTTACACCCCCCCCCCACCGCCATCACGCCTGAAGATTCTATACCCTGGAATATTGAGCTGCCAGTCCTGCCCTTCCCTCAACCATGTCTCTGTGATAGCAACAATATTATATTCACAGAATCACACAGTACAGAAAAGGCCCATTGAGTCTGCACCGACACATGAGAAACACCTGACCTACCTACCTAATCCCATTTACCAGCACTTGGCCCATAGCTTTGAATGTTATGACGTGCCAAGTGCTCATCCAGGTACTTTTTAAAAGATGTGAGGCAACCCATCTCCACCACCCTCCCAGGCAGTGCATTCCAGACCATCACCACTCTCTGGGTAAAAAAGTTATTCCTCACATCCCCCCTAAACCTCCTGCCCCTCACCTTGAACTTATGTCCCCTCGTGACTGACCCTTCACCTAGAGGGAAAGGCTGCTCCCTATCCACCCTGTCCATGCCCCCTCATAATCTTGTACACCTCGATCAGGTCGCCCCTCAGTCTTCTCTGCTCCAACGAAAACAACCCAAGTCTATCCAACCTCTCTTCATAACTTAAGTGTTTCATCCCAGGCAACATCCTGGTGAATCTCCTCTGCACCCCCACAAGTGCAATCACATCCTTCCTATAATGTGGCGACCAGAACTGCACACGGTACTCCAGCTGTGGCCTCACCAAGGTTCTGTACAACTCCAACATGACCTCCCTAATTTTGTAATCTATGCCTCGATTGATAAAGGCAAGTGTCCCACATGCCTTTTTCACCACCCCACTAACATGCCCCTCCGCCTTCAGAGATCTATGGACACACACGCCAAGGTCCCTTTGTTCCTCAGTGTCATGCCGTTCACTGAATACCTCCTTGTCAAATTACTCCTTCCAAAGTGTATCACCTCACATTTTTCAGGGTTAAATTCCATTTGCCACTTATCTGCCCATTTGACCATCCCATCTATATCTTCCTGTAGCCCAAGACACTCAACCTCACTGTTAACCATCTGGCCAATCTTTGTGTCATCCCCAAACTTACTAATCCTACCCCCCACATAGTCATCTATGTCATTTATATAAATGACAAATAATAGGGGACCGAGCACAATATTCCCATGTGTTAATCAACACCCTCAATTCATCTTCCTTGCTTGTTAGACTCCTTGAGTTAAAATAGATGAAAACCAGCCTTGCATTATTCCCTTATCATAAGATCATAAGACATAGTAGCAGAAGTAGGCCATTCGGTCCATCGAGTCTGCTCTGCCATTCAATGCGATCATGGCTGATCTGATAATCCTCAACTCCACCTTCTGCCTTTTCCCCATAGCCCTTGATTACCTTAGTGATTAAAATTCTGACTATCTCTGCCTTGAATATACTTAGCAACCCAGCCTCTACAGCTCTCTGCGGTGAAGAATTCCACAGATTGACCACCGTCTGGGAGAAGAAATTCCTCCTCATCTCTGTTTTAAATGGGTACCTCCTTACTCTGAGATTATGCCCTCTGGTGCTAGACTCTCCCACAAAGGGAAACAACCTCTCAGCATCTACCCTGTCAAGCCCCCTAAGAATCTTATATGTTTCAATATAGTCACCTCTCATTCTTCTAAATATAATGAGTACAGGCCCAACCTACTCAACCTCTCCTCATAAGAAAATCCCTCCACCCCCGGCATCAACCGAGTGAACCTTCTCTGGACTGCCTCCAAAGCCAGTATATCTTTCCTTTGGTAAGGAGACCAAAACTGTTCACAGTATTCTAGGTGTAGTCTAACTGGTACCTTGTATAATTTTAGCAAGGCTTCCCTATTTTTATACTCCTTTCCCTTTGAGATAAAGGCCAACATTCCATTTACCTTCCCTATTACCTGTGAACTTATATGTTAGGATTTTGGGATTCATGCACGAGGACTCCCAAATCCCTCTGTGCTGCAGCTTTCTGCAGTCTTTCTCCATTAAATAATGTTCAGCTCCTCTATTCCTCCTTGTGCCTTAACAGGTCTATATTTGCTCTGCCTTCCAGACTGACTTAGTTTCTCTTCTATATTTGGTTGTACATCACCCCTTACTGTACCTCCACTCTGTATCCCATTCGCCTGCCAAATTAGTTTAACCGCCCCAACCCACCCCACCCCAACAGCACTAGCAAACTTCCCCGCAAGGATGTTGGTCCTGTTCCGGTTCAGGTGCAACCTGTCTGACTTGTACAGGCCCCACCTTCGCCAGAAACGGACCCAGTGATCCAGGAAACTAAAGCCCTCCGTCCTGCACCATCTATTCAGCCGCGCATTCATCCTCTCTATCCTCCTATTCCTATACTCACTAGCACGTGACACAGGGAATAATCCAGATATTACAACCTTTGAGGTCCTGCTTTTTAATCTGCTACCTATCTCCCTAAATTCTGGATTTCTAGACTTGAATGGCATGAAGGGGTATGGGGAAAGAGTGGGAGTACGGCTTTGAGATAGAGGATCAGCCATGATCATGTTGAATAGTGGAGCAGGCTTGAAGGACTGAATGACCCACTCTTGCTTCTATTTTCTATGTTTCTGTTTCTAAAACCGTCTCTACCGTTCTAGCTATGCCACTCGCCAGAACATTGGTCCCAGCATGGTTCAGGTGAAGACCATCCCAATGCTACAACTCCCATGTGCTCATGCCCTATGAATCGAAATCCATTTTTCTCACAACAATCTTTGAGCCAGGCATTTAACTCTCTAATCTTATTTACTCCACACGTTTGCTTGTGGATCAGGTCATAACCCAGAGATTACCTTTGAGGTTCTGCATTTTAATTCATGCTGAATTAATGAATGCAGAACCTATATCCTCTTCCTATCTATGACTTTGATACCTATGTGGACCATGGCAGCTGGTCCCCCCTCCTCCCATTGAAAGTTCCTCTCCATCCCTGAGCAGATGTCCTGAATCCTGGCACTGGACAGGCAACACAGCCTGCTGGACTGTCGCTCTTGGCTGCGGAGAACTGTGTGAATCCCTTTGTCTACGCGGTCACCTACTACCACTACATTGCTATTTACTCCCCCACATGAATGGCTTCCTGTACCATGGCCAGTTCTCTCCTCCACCCTGAAGCCCCCTGCCTTTCACCCCCCACAAGCTGCAAGAACCTTGAACCTATTGGACAATTGCGAGGGCTGAGGCTCCTCCACTTCTACCTTCTTGGTTTCTTTACCTGCCTAATTCACAGTCACACTTTCTTGTCCCAATAATAAGACCCTATCCTAATGGGTGTGACTACCTCCTGAAGCAAAGTGTCCAGGTAATCCTGATGCATCTTGCAGCCATGTCTCAGTGATGGCTATCAGATCATACATATTTATGCTATGTGCATTCAGATACAGAGCATTTAGCTCTTTCTTTCTGCAGTGTCTGCAGGTTGGCCTCCAGCTCAATGACCCTGAGCCTAAGCTCCTCAAGTCACAGACACTTATTGCAGACCTGTTTGCCCTGGATCACACTGGTGTCCAGGAAATCCTATATTCTGCAGTCACAACACATCACCTGCCTTACCATCTTTAATATGTTTAATTAATTAATTTAATAATTAATAAACACTCCTACTCCTAATAAGCTTTACTATTGCCAGTAAACCTTACAATCAGTTCCACAGATTTTAAAAGATAAATGAGCAAAATAATCACCAACCAATTACTTATCAGTTTCCCTGTGAGTCACACTTTGAGCTTTCTCAGAACGCGGCAGGTCCACAGAATGAGCTCCCTTGCTCTTTTAAACTGGTCTGCCACTTTCCGCGCTCTTTTAAACTGATCTGCCACTTCCTGCGCTCTTTTAAACTGGTCTGCCACTTTCCGTGCTCTTTTAAACTCAAAGTTAAGGTAGGTACTTAAATTAACAGCATTTCCTCCCTTACTGACCAACTTCCCAGGCACATGCTATGTGATTAGTTGCATTCAGTGACCAGATGCTGAATTTGTTCTTGCTTACTTTGCGCACTTAGCAAGATCACCTCTATTTATACTAGCTGAAATTCTACAGAGATGAGTCAGCACTGCTGGCTAGAGAAACTTGTTCAAACTAGCTACCTAATTAACTAACTGTAGCTACCTCTTTTTACCATTTGCAATTAGACAGTCATTAATTAATTAAGTTTTGAGATGGAAACTGAAACCTGCTGTTAAGGAGTAAATTGAAACAGAATCATGTTAGGATTGACTGTTCCCAAATTATTCTTTTCATTTGACAGTCATTATTATTAAAACTCTCATCAGAAATAAACCTTTACTTCCCTCAGCTTCCTTGGATGCATCCTATCCAGGTCTGATGAGTTATCAGCATTAAGTAAAGTCAGCCTTTCTCGTGCCTCATCTGAATCAATTTTTAGCCCAGGCAGTGTTCCAACTTCATTATGACTTAGGTAGCATCTTCCTTGGGGAAGACAGAAGCAAAGTACCTCTGGGAATATTTTTGGTTTCCTTATTTAAGGAGGGATATGTTTGCATTGGAGACAGATCAAAGAAAGTTCATAGGTTGATTACTGGGATGAAGGGGTTCCTTCTACTGGCCTTTTGAAGGAGCAATTCACCTTGAGCCAGTCCCCTGCCTCAAACTCGTAGCTCACAGCCTCGTGCATGTAGCACAGTGATGCCAACTGCCGCTCCAGCTCTGACCCCTGGAGTTCGAGATCTCCCAGCTGATGACGCTTCTTGCCAAGTGCTTGTCCAGGACACAAGAAGTATCCTGAAGTTTTCACATGGCACAGTATGTTAGAATCATGGAATCATCACAGCACAGAAAAAGGCCATTCTGCCCATCATATCCAGTTTGAAAGGGAGAAGAGTGGGTCTAAGACTAGTATTTTAAACTTAAATAAGAGCAACAATATGGGCATGAGAGCTGAGCTAGCTGAAGTGAACTGGGATACTAGGCTAGGGAATAGATCAATAGAGAAGCAGTGGCAGACATTTAAGCAGATATTTCAGAATACTCAGAATAAGTATATTCCTACAATAAAGAAAAATTCTAAATGGAGGACCCACCATCCGTGGTTAACTAAAGAAGTTAAGGAAAGCACCAAACTTAAGGAAAAAGCATATAACTGCACAAAGATGAGTGGCAGGTCAGATGATTGGTCAGAATATAAAGAACAGCAGAGAATGACTAAAAAGTTCATCAGGAGAAAGAAATTAGGGTATGAGAGGAAGCTAGCTAGTATTGTAAAAACGGATAGCAAGGGTTTCTACAGGTATTTAAACAAGAAAAGAGTAAGTAAAGTGAGTGTTGGTCCTCTAAGAGAGTGAGAATGGGGAGTTAATAGTAAATAATAAGGAAATGGCAGATGAAATGAACAAATATTTTGCTTCTGTCTTCACTTTTGCGGATACAAAAAACATTCCAGTAATAGCTGTAAATCAGGAAGTGGACGGGAGAGAGGAACTTGGTGAAATTACAGTCACCCGGGAAGCAGTACTAGGCAAATTGATGGAGCTGCAGGCTGACAATTCTCTGGGTCCAGATTGTAAGACCCTTCATCCTCGGGTCTTAAAAGAGGTGGCTAATGAGGTTGTATACGTGTTGGTGTTAATTGTCCAAAATTCCCTAAATTCTGGAAAGGTTCCATCAGACTGGAAACTAGCAAATATAACCCTCTACTCAAGAAGGGAGGGAGGCAGAAAACAGGAAACTATAGGCCAGTTAGCTTGACTTCTATCGTGGGGAAGGTGTTAGAGTCAATCATTAAAGAGGTTATAGCTGGGCACTGAGGAAAAACTCAAGGTAATGAGAAAGAGTCAGCATGGTTTTGTGAAAGGGAAATCATGTTTAACCAATTTATCGGAGTTCTTTGAAGGAATCACATGCGCTATGAATGAAGGGGAGCCTGTAAACATACTGTACTTGGATTTCCAGAAAGCATTTGATAAGGTGCCATGCCAAAGGTTATTGCGGAATATAAAAGCTCATGGTGTAGGGGTTAACATAGTCTGGATGGAAGATTGGCTGGCTGATAGAAAACAGAGAGTATGCATAATGAGTCTTTAACTGATTGGCAGGATGTGACGAGTGCAGTCTCGCAGGGGTCTGTGCTCTGGCCTCAACTTTTTATGATTTACATTAATGACTGAGATGAGGGAAGCAAAGGCATGGTAGCTAAATTTGCAGACGACACAAAGATAGGTA
Organism: Cetorhinus maximus; assembly: GCF_964194155.1. Lineage (NCBI taxonomy): Eukaryota > Metazoa > Chordata > Chondrichthyes > Lamniformes > Cetorhinidae > Cetorhinus > Cetorhinus maximus. The sequence continues at coordinate 1,282,436 of NC_135898.1, read as the reverse complement.
GGAAAGATAAGGATTTTGCAGACAGATATATATAAGTTGAGTGAGTGGGAAAAAATCTGGCAGATGGAGTATAAATTGGGAAAATGTGAATTTGTTCACTTTGTCGGGAAGAATGAAAAAGCAGAATATTACTTAAACGGAGAACGATTGCAGAATTCCAAGCTGCAGGGGGATCGAGGTGTTTTTGTGCATGAGTCACAAAGTTAGGATGCAGGTACAGCATGTAATCAAGAAAGCTAATGGAATGCTACCCTTTATTACAAGAGGTATTGAACATAAAAGTGCATTGATGAGACCACATGTCGAATTGTGTATGCAGTTTTGGTCTCTTTATTTAAGGAAGGATGAGGATGTGTTGGAGGCGGTTCAGAGGAGGTTTAATAGATTGATACCCGGAATGAGCCTTGTGAGGAAAGGTTTAACTGGATGGCCTTGTTTAGAACTGGAGTTTAGAAGAGTGAGGGATGACTTGATTGAAGTATATAAGATCCTGGATGGTCTTGACAAGGTGGATGTGGAAAGGATGTTTCCTCTTGTGGGTGAGTCCAGAACTAGGGGCACTGTTTTAAAATTAGGGGTCACCCTTATAGGACAGAGGTGAGGAGAATGTTTTTCTGAGGGTTGTGCGACTTTGGAACTCTCTGCCTCAGAAAGTGGTGGAAGCCGGGTCACTGAATGTTTTTAAGACAGAGGTAGATTCTTATTAGGCAGGGGAATCAAAGGTTATCGGGGATAGATGAGAGAATGTGGAACTTGAAACACAAACAGATTAGCCACGATCTTATTGAATGGCAGAGCAGACTCGAGTGGTTGAATGGTTGGTTACTTCTTCTCCTATTTCGTATGTTCATATGTGTCAGTGCTGGCTCTCGCAAGGAGCAATTCATGTACTGTCACTGCCCCATCTTCTCCCTACATCCCTGCCCATTCCTTCTTTTCAGATATTTAGAAAATGTAGAAAAACTTATGGCATAGAAGAAGGCCACTCTGCCCATCATGTCTGCACTAGTGGAAAAACAAGCCACCTAGCCTAATGCTGTTTTCCAGCGCTTGATCCATAGCCCTGGAGGTTACGGGACTTCAGGTGCATATCCAGACACAAATGAGTTTGAGAGTTTCTGACTCTACTCCACTTTCAGGCAGTGAGTTCCAGACCCTTACCACCCTCTGGGTGAAAACAATTTTCCTCACCTCTCCTCTAATCCTTCTACCAATCACTTTAAATCTATGCCTCCTAGTTACTGACCTCTCTGCTAAGGGAAATAAGTCATTCTCACCCACTCTATCCTGGCCCCTCATAACCTGTACACCTCAATCAAATCTCAGCTCAGGCTCCTCTATTCCATGGAAAACAACACCCAGCCAATCCAATCTTTCCTCAGAGCTGCAATTTTCCAGTTCTGGCAACACCCTCGTAACTCTCTTCTGTACCCCGTCTGATGCAATTCCATCCTTTCTGTAATGGGGTGACCAGAACTGCGCTAAGTACTCAAGTTGTGGCCTAACTAGTGTTTTATATTGCTCCAGCACAACCTCCCTACACTCATATTCTATGCCTTGGCTAATGAAGGAAAGTATTCCATGTGACTTTTTAAACCACCTTATCAACATGTCCTGCTATCTTCAGGGACCTGTGTTCATTGCACAGGTTTTATGGCAGATGCAGTTGGAAGGTGGAGTTATTTAAAGATCCCAGAGGGAAACTTTAAACAACTGTCGTAATCATAATTTTAAATGTTATGTTTGAGATGAGACTCTAAATTCAGGAATCAGACCGCCAGTTCTCGAGGTTTACATTAAACTAAGTGAAACATTTTATTAATTTACACAGGTTCAAATATATATATACATGGCTACAAATTACTACTATCATTACTTTTAACAAATTCCCAAACTAATTTCCATTAAGGCAACAGCAACCCTTAGATTTAACTAAACACCAGGCAAAGCATTTTCACCTTGCGCGTTCAAAATGAGGTTCTTTTCACTTTGGTTCCTGTGTAGCCAGTTGGAGACTTACAGCTGCCTTTTGATCTCACATTGCCTCTGCTCTGCACACCCGAAAACTGCTGAAGTTATACCTACCATCACTGATTGAATTCAAATTCTCATTGTCTCACCAGCCTCTTCTAACAATGAAACCCCTTTCAAGTACCAAGTTTATTAGGAATAGAAACATGTTGCTTGGTAGCTGCTAGATAAGCGTCAAGTTTTCACCCCACTTCTTGAATGCTCAATTCAAACAAATGCAAATGCACGCTATTTCTCTTACATATTAAAACTAGTACACATCAAAGCACCCAGACTAGCTGGCTTTAATCCAATTAAGACACATCCACAGACTAAACCTCTATTTTAAAAGAAAAATATTTTCCAAAATATTATATACATTAATAGCTTCATGGCACAGGACTGATTTGCCCTGCAATGTTTCCATTACACTATTAACTAACTTAACAGAAATAAACTTAAGACTGAAAAAAATCATTAGCTTCTCACTTCCCTTCTGCTGATGTCACTTTAGGTGTTTTAATGAACTCTTCATAAGACTTATGCTCTCTTACCTCCAGACTCTGATTCAATTAGGTTTTTTTTTATTTTTAAGCTAATTTCTCAATCTGGATGAAGTTATAGGTAGGTTAATGGAAATGAATGTCTGAAAACTTAATACTCACTAGTCCTTCTTGTGCTGCAGGATCACTTTGCAGTTTTTTTCCTGAAGTGCTGTTCACTTTTCCGCTGCTTCTCTACCTTCCATCTGGTTAAATCTTAGGGTCAGCTTTTGTCGTTCCCCTCGTGCTCATGACTCTCAATAAATAATTCATTAATTAATAATAAGAATAAACTATCGTAACCACAATTGCTTGGTGTATCACAGAATCACACAGAGCAGAAGAGGCCCTTCAGCCCATCGAGTCTGCAACAACACATGAGAAACACCTGACCTACCTACCTAATCCCATTTACCAGCACTTGGCCCATAGCCTTGAATGTTATGATGTGCCAAGTGCTCATCCAGGTACTTTTTAAAGGATGTGAGGCAACCCGCCTCCACCACCCTCCCAGGCAGTGCATTTCAGACCATCACCACCCTCTGGGTAAAAAAGTTTTTCCTCACACCCCCCCTAAACCTCCTGTTCACCTTGAACTTATGTCCCCTCGTGACTGACCCTTCAACTAAGCGGAACAGCTGCTCCCTATCCACCCAGTCCATGCCCCTCATAATCTTATACACCTCGATCAGGTCGCCCCTCAGTCTTCTCTGCTCCAACGAAAACAACCCAAGTCTATCCAACCTCTCTTCATAACTTAAATGTTTCATCCCAGGCAACATCCTGGTGAATCTCCTCTGCACCCCCACAAGTGCAATCATATCCTTCCTATAATGTGGCGACCAGAACTGCACACAGTGCTCCAGCTGTGGCCTCACCAAGGTTCTGTACAACTCCAACGTGACCTCCCTACTTTTGTAATCTATGCCTCGATTGATAAAGGCAAGTGTCCCATATGCCCTTTTCACCACCCCACTAACATGCCCCTCCGCCTTCAGAGATCTATGGACACACACACCAAGGTCCTTTTGTTCCTCAGAACTTCCTAGAGTCATGCAGTTCATTGAATACCTCCTTGTCAAATTACTCCTTCCAAAGTGTGTCACCTCACACTTTTCAGGGTTAAATTCCATTTGCCACTTATCTGCCCATTTGACCGTCCCGTCTATATCTTCCTGTAGCCCAAGACACTCAACCTCACTGTTAACCACCCAACCAATCTTTGTGTCATCCCCAAACTTACTAATCCTACCCCTCACATAGTCATCTATGTTGTTTATATAAATGACAAATAATAGGGGACCCAGCACAGATCCCTGTGGTACGCCACTGAACACTGGCTTCCAGTCACTAAAACATCCTTCTGTCATCACCGACAGTCACAACACCTCTTTGATCCTTTTGTCTGTGACATCTTTTGATTATCTGCTCCTATCACTGCTTGCTTGTCCCTACAACCACCCCCACCCCCACCCCCCCCTCTCAACTTCTCTCTCCCCCCCCAACCTTAAACCAGCTTATATTTCACCCCTCTCCTAACTATACTCAGTTCTGTTGAAGGGTCGTGAGGACTCGAAATGTCGACTCTTTTCTTCTCCACCGATGCTGCCAGACCTGCTGAGTTTTTCCAGGTAATTCTGTTTTTCTTCTGTCATCACCCTCTGTCTCCTACAATGAAGCCAATTTTAAATCCACCTAATCAAATTACCCTGTATCCCATGTGCATTTGCCTTCTTTATAAGTCTCCCATGTGGGACCTAGTCAAAGGCTTTGCTGAAATCCATATAAACTACATCAACTGCACTACCAGAAATGTTGGGGAACACAGGGTTTAGTGAGAAGGAGGAACTGAAAGAAATCCGTATTAGTAGGGAAATGGTGTTGGGGAAATTGATGGGATTGAAGGCCGATAAATCCCAGGGGTCTGATAATCTACATCCCAGAGTACTTCAGGAAGTGGCCCTAGAAATAATGGATGCATTGGTGGTCAGCTTCTGAGATTCTATAGACTCTGGAACAGTTCCTACAGATTGGAGGGTAGCTAATGTAACCCCACTATTTAAAAAGGGAGACAAAGAGAAAACAGGGAATTATAGACCAGTCAGCCTGACGTCGGTAGTGGGGAAAATTCTAGAGTCCATCATAAAAGATTTAATAGCTGAGCACTTGGAAAATAGTAGCAGAATTGGACAGAGTCAGCATGGATTTATGAAAGGGAAATCATGCTTGACAAATCTACTGGAATTTTTGAGGATGTAACTAGTAGAGTTGATGAGGGGGAGCCAGTGGATGTGGTTTATTTGGACTTTCAGAAGGCTTTCGACAAAGTCCCACATAAGAGATTGGCGTGTAAAATTAAAGCGCATGGGATTGGGGGTAGTGTATTGAGATGGATAGAAAACTGGTTGGCAGACAAGAAACAAAGAGTAGGAATAAACGGGTCTTTTTCCGAATGGCAGGCAGTGACTAGTGGGGTACCGCAGGGATCGGTGCTGGGACCCCAGTTATTCACAATATATATTAATGATTTAGATGAGGGAATTAAATGTAATATCTCCAAATTTGCAGATGACACAAAGCTGGGTGGGAGGGTGAGCTGTGAGGAGGATGCAGAGATGCTTCAGTGTGATTTGGACAAGCTGAGTGAGTGGGCAAATGCATGGCTGATGCAGTATAATGTGGATAAATGTGAGGTTATCCATTTTGGTAGCAAAAACAGGAAGGCAGTTTATTATCTGAATGGCTATAAATTGAGAGAGGGGAATGTGCAACGAGACCTGGGTGTCCTTGTACACCAGTCGCTGAAGGTAAGCATCCAGGTGCAGCAGGCAGTAAAGAAGGCAAATGGTATGTTGGCCTTCATAGCCAGAGGATTCGAGTACAGGAACAGGAATGTCTTGCTGCAATTGTACAGGGCTTGGTGAGACCACACCTGGAATATTGTGTGCAGTTTTGGTCTCCTTATCTGAGGAAGGATGTACTTGCTATAGAGGGAGTGCAGCGAAGGTTTACCCAACAGATTCCTGGGATGGCAGGACTGACATATGAGGAGAGATTGAGTCGATCAGGATTATATTCGCTGGAGTTCAGAAGAATGAGGGGGGATCTCATAGAAACCTATAAAATTCTAACAGGACTAGACAGGGTAGATGCAGGAAGGATGTTCCCGATGATGGGGGAGTCCAGAACCAGAGGTCACAGTCTGATGATATGGGACTGAGGATGATGATATGGGACTGATATGGACCATTTAGGACTGAGATGAGGAGAAATTTCTTCACCCAGAGAGTGGTGAGCCTATGGAATTCGTTACCACAGAAAGTAGTTGAGACCGAAACATTGTATGTTTTCAAGAAGGAGTTAGATATAGATCTTAGGGTGAAAGGGATCAGAGGGTATGGGGAGAAAGCGGGAGCAGGCTGTTGAGTTGGATGATCAGCCATGATCATAATGAATGGCGGAGCAGACTCGAAGGGCCAAATGGCCTACTCCTGCTCCTAGTTTCTATGTTTGTATCTACACACCTGGTCACCTCCTCAAAAAATTCAATCAAATTTGTTAGGCATGACCTCCCTCTGACAAAGCCATGCTGACTATCCTTGATCAAACCTTGCCTCTCCAAATAGAGATATATTCTCTCCTTCAGAATTTTCTCCAATAATTTCCCTACCACTGACGTGAGACTCACTGGCCTGTAGTTCCCTGGCTTATCTCTACAACCCTTCTTAAATAGTGGAACCATATTAGCTGTTCTCCAGTCCTCTGGCACCTCCCCCGTGGCTAGAGAGGAATTAAAAATTTGGGTCAGAGCCCCTGCGATCTCCTCCCTTGCCTCCTCAGCAGTCTGGGACACAAATCATCTGAACCTGGAGATTTGTCCACTTTTAAGCCTGCCAACACCTCCTGTACCTTGTCACTCCCTATATCAATTTTCTCAAGAACCTCGCAGTCTCTCTCCCCGAGTTCAATACCTCATTCTCTTGGGTGAAGATGGATGAGAAGTATTCGTTCAACACTCTACCAATATCCTCTGGCTTCACCCGTAGATTGCCCCCTTGGTCCCTTATGGGCCCGACTCTTTCACTGGTTACCCTCTTCCCATTGATATACTTATAGAATATCTTGGACTTTTCCCTACTTTTACCAACCAGAGCTTTCTCATATCCCCTCTTTGCTCTCCTAATTGCTTTCCTAAGCTCCACCCTGTACTTTCTGTACTCCACTAATGCCTCTGCTGATTTGCTTCCCTTGTACCTGCTAAAAGCCTCTCTTTTCTTTCTCATCTTATCCTGAATATCTCTGGTCATCCATGGTTCTCTGGGCTTGTTACTCCTTCCTATCACCCTGGAGGGAACACGTTGAGTCTGTACCCTCCCCATTTCCTTTTTGAACATCCCCCACTGCTCCTCTGTAGATTTCCCCACAAGTAGCTGTTCCCATTCTACCTTGGCCAGATCCTGCCTTAATTTATAAGATCCACTCTCAATGTACCAGCCATTGCTTGGCAAAGACAAGAAGAGGTACAACATGGAACATGAATAAGACGGTTTTGTTCCCCTCTATATGTTCACGTTTCAACTGGAATACAGAGAAAGATAGGCTGGATGGAGCATTGGCCATCAGTGATTAATGTGGAATGGTGTTGAGTGTTATGACCAAGCAGTTGGTAAAGACTGTTATATAAAATCCCAGAGGGAAACTTTAAACAACTGTCATAACCTATATTTTCAAGTGGTATGTTTGAGATGCAGCTCTAACTTCTGGAGTAAGACCACCAGTTCTCGAGAGGTTTTTAAATTAAACTGCATGAGACTTTATTAATTTACACAAGTTAAACATATACACATGGTTACAAATTACTATCATAACTTTTTAACAAATTCCCAAATTTATCTCCACTAAGGCAACAACAACCCATAGGCTTTAAGCAGACACCAGGCAAAGCATTTTCACCTTAGAATTTCAAAATCAGGTTCCTTTCACTTTGGTTCCTTTGCAGACAGTTGTAGGCTTACAGCTGCTTTGATGTTACATGCCTCTGCCTTGCACAGACAACTGCTTTCTGTTATACCCAGCACTCCCCTTTGAATGCAAATTCTCATTGTACCAACAGGCCCTTTGAACTCCACCTCTTCTAACAATAAAACCTCTTTCATAGTACCAATTTTATTAGTAATATAAACATTGATTGGTCTCATCTGGCGAGGTGCAAGAATTCACCCACAGTCCTTGAACGCTCTATTCAACCAAAGGCAAGTGTCCTCTACCTCTGTATTTACATCTCAAAACTGCTATACATCAAAGCTCCCAGACTAGCTGGCTTTAATCCAGTTAAACCACACACACAGACTAAACCTCTATTTTAAAAAAAAATCCAATAACATTATATATATTAACGGCTTCATGACATTGAGGTATAGTCCATGGTATGGGTGCATTGAAATAAGCAACCAATGTCACTGGAGTTTGTCCATTGGTAACGTGTAAGAGAGTTACAGTCTGTGACAGAAACAGTGCACACAAAGGTTGTGATTACAAGGCTCAGTCCAGCAGCAGATTTTTTCCTCACTATCAATGAGTTATATATTTGGATCCTTTAGTCTCTTCATCAATTGCCTTCACTCCTAGCTCTTGTTTTCCAGTTTGTCACCAAGTGCTTAACTGTTAATGGCCTCAGGACAACAAGTGATGGGCACGAAATGTGGCCTTGCCAATGTTGGCCACATCCCAAGAACAAAAAATGCAAAAGGTGAGTGTACACTTCTTGAACTCAAAATGTGAGGGGGTTGGTGGTGCCCTTATTTTTCCTTTACTGATGATAGGGATATGGTCATCTCTGGCAAGGCCAGCATTTATTGTCCACCCCTAACTGCCCTTGAGAACTGCCTTCTTGAACCGCTGCTGTCCATATGGTGTAGGCATACCAACAGTGCTGTTCAGGAGGAATTTCCAGGAGAGGGTTTATAGGGAGAGTAAGAGGGTGTGGGAGAGGGGGTGGGAGCGAGGGTGGTAGAGGGGGTGTATAAAGAGAGTAAGAGGGTGTGAGAGAGAGTGTGTGTGAGTGAGAGAGAGGAGAGAGAGAGTGTGAGTGAGAGAGAGGAGAGTGTGTGTGAGTGAGAGAGTGGAGAGAGTGTGTGTGAGTGAGAGAGAGGAGAGAGAGTGTGTGAGTGAGAGAGAGAGGAGAGAGAGTGTGTGAGTGAGAGAGAGGAGAGAGAGTGTGTGAGTGAGAGAGGGGAGAGAGTATGTGTGAGTGAGAGAGAGGAGAGTGTGTGAGTGAGACAGAGGAGAGAGTGTGTGTGAGTGAGAGAGAGGAGAGAGTGTGTGTGAGTGAGAGAGAGGAGAGAGAGTGAGGGAGTGAGAGAGGAGAGAGAGTGTGTGAGTGAGAGAGAGGAGAGTGTGTGTGAGTGAGAGAGAGGAGAGAGAGTATGTGAGCGAGAGAGAGTGTGTGAGCGAGAGAGAGGAGAGAGAGTGTGTGAGTGAGAGAGAAGAGAGAGAGAGTGTGTGAGTGAGAGAGAGGAGAGAGAGTGAGTGAGAGAGAGGAGAGAGAGTGTGTGAGTGAGAGAGAGGAGAGAGAGTGTGTGAGTGAGAGAGAGGAGAGAGAGTGTGTGAGTGAGAGGAGAGAGAGTGTGTGAGAGAGAGGAGAGAGAGTGTGTGAGAGAGAGGAGAGAGAGTGTGTGAGTGAGAGAGAGGAGAGAGAGTGTGTGAGTGAGAGAGAGGAGAGAGAGTGTGTGAGTGAGAGAGAGGAGAGAGAGTGTGAGAGTGAGAGAGAGGAGAGAGAGTGTGAGAGTGAGAGAGAGGAGAGAGTGTGTGAGTGAGAGAGTGTGTGAGTGAGAGAGAGGAGAGAGTGTGTGAGTGAGAGAGAGGAGAGAGTGTGAGTGAGAGGAGAGAGAGTGTGTGAATGAGAGAGAGGAGAGAGTGTGAGTGAGAGGAGAGAGAGTGTGAGTGAGAGAGAGGAGAGAGAGTGTGTGAATGAGAGAGAGGAGAGAGTGTGAGTGAGAGAGAGGAGAGAGATGTTACATGCCTCTGCCTTACACACACAACTGCTTTCTGTTATACCCAGCACTCCCCTTTGAATGCAAATTCTCATTGTACCATCAGGCCCTTTGAACTCCACCTCTTCTAACAATAAAACCCCTTTTATAGTCCCAATTTTATTAGTAATATAAACATTGATTGGTCTCATCTGGCGAGGTGCAAGATTTCACCCCCAGTCTTTGAACGCTCTATTCAACCAAAGGCAAGTGTCCTCTACCTCTGTATTTACATCTCAAAACTGCTAAACATCAAAGCTCCCAGACTAGCTGGCTTTAATCCAGTTAAACCACACACAGACTAAACCTCTATTTTAAAAAAAAATCCAGTAACATTATATATATTAATGGCTTTATGACATTGAGGTATAGTCCATAGTATGGGTGCATTGAAATAAGCAACCAGTGTCACTGGAGTTTGTCCATTGGTAACGTGTAAGAGAGTTACAGTCTGTGACAGAAACAGTGCACACAAAGGTTGTGCTTACAAGGCTCAGTCCAGCAGGAGATTTTTTCCTCACTGTCAATGAGTTATATATTTGAATCCTTTAATCTCTTCATCAATTGCCTTCACTGTTAGCTCTTGCTCAACAAGTGCTTAACTGTTAATGGCCTCAGGACAACAAGTGATGGGCACGAAATGTGGCCTTGCCAATGTTGGCCACATCCCAAGAACAAAAAACGCAAAAGGTGAGTGTACACCTCTTGCACTCAAAATGTGAGGGGGTTGGTGGTGCCCTTATTTTTCCTTCACTGATGAATGGGATATGGTCATCTCTGGCAAGGCCAGCATTTATTGTCCACCCCTAACTGCCCTTGAGAACTGTCTTCTTGAACCGCTGCTGTCCATATGGTGTAGGCATACCAACAGTGCTGTTCAGGAGGAAATTCCAGGAGAGAGAGAGAGTGCGTGAGTGAGAGAGAGGAGAGAGAGAGTGTGTGAGTGAGAGAGAGGAGTGAGAGTGTGTGAGTGAGAGAGAGGATGAGAGAGTGTGTGAGTGAGAGAGAGGAGAGAGAGTGTGTGAGTGAGAGAGAGGAGAGAGAGTGTGTGAGTGAGAGAGAGGAGAGAGAGTGTGTGAGTGAGAGAGAGGAGAGAGAGTGTGTGAGTGAGAGAGAGGAGAGAGAGTGTGTGATTGAGAGAGAGGAGAGAGAGTGTGTGAGTGAGAGAGAGGAGAGAGAGTGTGTGAGTGAGAGAGAGGAGAGAGAGTGTGTGAGTGAGAGAGAGGAGAGAGAGTGTGTGAGTGAGAGAGAGGAGAGAGAGTGTGTGAGTGAGAGAGAGGAGAGAGAGTGTGTGAGTGAGAGAGAGGAGAGAGAGTGTGTGAGTGAGAGAGAGGAGAGAGAGTGTGTGAGTGAGAGAGAGGAGAGAGAGTGTGTGAGTGAGAGAGAGGAGAGAGAGTGTGTGAGTGAGAGAGAGGAGAGAGAGTGTGTGAGTGAGAGAGAGGAGAGAGAGTGTGTGAGTGAGAGAGAGGAGAGAGAGTGTGTAAGTGAGAGAGAGGAGAGAGTGTGTAAGTGAGAGAGAGGAGAGAGAGTGTGTGAGTGAGAGGAGAGAGTGTGTGAGTGAAAGAGAGGAGAGAGAGTTTGTGAGTGAGAGAGAGGAGAGAGGGTGTGAGTGAGAGAGAGGTGAGAGTGTGTGAGTGAGAGAGAGGAGAGAGAGTGTGTGAATGAGAGAGAGGAGAGTGTGTGAGTGAGAGAGAGGAGAGAGTGTGTGCCTGAGAGAGAGGAGAGAGTGTGAGTGAGAGAGAGGAGAGAGATGTTACATGCCTCTGCCTTACACACACAACTGCTTTCTGTTATACCCAGCACTCCCCTTTGAATGCAAATTCTCATTGTACCATCAGACCCTTTGAACTTCACCTCTTCTAACAACAAAACCCCTTTCATAGTACCAATTTTATTAGTAATATAAACATTGATTGGTCTCATCTGGCGAGGTGCAAGATTTCACCCCCAGTCTTTGAACGCTCTATTTAACCAAAGGCAAGTGTCCTCTACCTCTGTATATACATCTCAGAACTGCTATACATCAAAGCTCCCAGACTAGCTGGCTTTAATCCAGTTAAACCACACACAGACTAAACCTCTATTTTAAAAAAAAATCCAATAACATTATATATATTAATGGCTTCATGACATTGAGGTATAGTCCATAGTATGGGTGCATTGAAATAAGCAACCAGTGTCACTGGAGTTTGTCCATTGGTAACGTGTAAGAGCGTTACAGTCTGTGACAGAAACAATGCACACAAAGGTTGTGCTTACAAGGCTCAGTCCAGCAGCAGATTTTTTCCTCACTGTCAATGAGTTATATATTTGGATCCTTTAGTCTCTTCATCAATTGCCTTCACTCCTAGCTCTTGTTTTCCAGTTCGTCACCAACAGTGCTGTTCAGGAGGAATTTCCAGGAGAGGGTTTATAGAGAGAGTAAGAGGGTGGGAGAGAGGATGGGAGAGAGGGTGGGAGAGAGGGTGTATAGAGAAAGTAAGAGGGTGCGAGAGAGAGAAGGGAGAGAGTGTGTGAGTGAGAGAGAGGAGAGAGAGTGTGTGAGTGAGAGAGAGGAGAGAGAGTTTGTGAGTGAGAGAGAGGAGAGAGTGTGTGAGTGAGAGGGAGGAGAGAGAGTGTGGGAATGAGAGAGAGGAGAGAGTGTGTGAGTGAGAGGAGAAAGAGTGAGTGAGTGAGAGAGAGGAGAGAGAGTGTGTGAGTGTGAGAGAGGAGAGAGAGTGTGTGAGTGAGAGAGAGGAGAGAGAGTGTGAGTGAGAGAGAGGAGAGAGAGTGTGTGAGTGAGAGAGAGGAGAGAGAATGTGTGAGTGAGATGAGAGAGAGAGGAGAGAGTGTGAATGAGAGAGGAGAGAGAGTGTGAGTGAGAGAGAGGAGAGAGTGTGAGTGAGAGAGGAAAGAGAGTGTGAGTGAGAGAGAGGAGAGAGAGTGTGTGAGTGAGAGAGAGGAGAGAGAGTGTGTGAGTGAGAGAGAGGAGAGAGAGTGTGTGAGTGAGAGAGAGGAGAGAGAGTGTGTGAGTGAGAGAGAGGAGAGTGAGTGTGTGAGTGAGAGAGCGGAGAGAGAGTGTGAGTGAGAGAGAGGAGAGTGTGAGTGAGAGAGTGTGTGAGTGAGAGGAGAGAGTGTGTGAGTCAGAGAGAGGAGAGAGTGTGAATGAGAGAGAGGAGAGAGTGTGAGTGAGAGAGAGGAGAGAGTGTGAGAGAGAGAGGGGAGAGAGTGTGAGAGAGAGAGGGGAGAGTGTGTGAGAGAGAGAGGGGAGAGTGTGTGAGAGAGAGAGGGGAGAGCGCGTGCGGGAGCGAGGGGAGAACGCGTGCGGGAGCGAGGGGAGAGCGCGTGCAGGAGCGAGGGGAGAGCGCGTGCGGGAGCGAGTGGAGAGCGCGTGCGCGAGCGAGTGGAGAGCGCGTGCGCGAGCGAGGGGAGAGCGCGTGCGGGAGCGAGGGGAGAGCGTGTGCGGGAGCGAGGGGAGTGTGTGAGAGGGGGGAGAGCTTGTGCGATAGAGAGGAGAGTGTGTGACAGATGGAGGAGCATGAGAGAGAGGCGGGAGAGGTTGAGAGAGAGAGGTGAAAGGCTGGGAGAGAGAGAAGAGAGTGTGAGAGAGAGAGGGTGGGAGAGAGCGGGGAAAGGGTGAGGTGGAGAGGGTGGGATGGAGAGGGGATAGTGTGTGAGAGCTGTGAGTCTGAGAAGAGTGTGGGTATGAAACTGGTGAATGTGTTATTGTGTGTGAGAGAGAGAGGGAGAGGGATGAATGTGAGTGTGTGTGTTTGAGAGAGGGGGAGAGGGGTAAATGTGTGAGTGTGTGAGAGAGAGTGACAGAGGTGAATGTGTGAGTGTGTGTGAGAGAGAGTGAGAGGGGTGAATGTGTGAATGTGTGTGAGAGAGAGTGAGAGGGGTGAATGTGAGTGTGTGTGTTTGAGAGAGAGGGAGAGGGGTGAATGTGTGAGTGTGTGTGAGAGAGAGGGAGAGGGGTGAATGTGAGTGTGTGTGAGAAAGAGGGAGAGGGGTGAATGTGAGTGTGTGTGTGTGTGTGTGAGAGAGGGAGAGGGGTGAATGTGTGTGTGTGTGTGTGTGTGTGTGAGAGAGAGAGAGGGGTGAATGTGTGTGTGTGAGAGAGAGGGAGAGGGGTGAATGTGTGTGTGTGTGAGAGAGAGGGAGAGGGGTGAATGTGAGTGTGTGTGTGTGTGTGTGTGTGTGTGAGAGAGAGAGAGGGGTGAATGTGTGTGTGTGAGAGAGAGGGAGAGGGGTGAATGTGTGTGTGTGTGAGAGAGAGGGAGAGGGGTGAATGTGAGTGTGTGTGTGTGTGTGTGTGTGTGTGTGAGAGAGGGAGAGGGGTGAATGTGTGTGTGTGTGTGTGTGAGAGAGTGAGAGGGGTGAATGTGTGTGTGTGAGAGAGAGGGAGAGGGGTGAATGTGTGTGTGTGTGAGAGAGAGGGAGAGGGGTGAATGTGAGTGTGTGTGTGAGAGAGAGGGAGAGGGGTGAATGTGAGTGTGTGTGTGAGAGAGAGGGAGAGGGGTGAATGTGAGTGTGTGTGTGTGTGTGTGAGAGAGGGAGAGGGGTGAATGTGTGTGTGTGTGTGTGTGAGAGAGTGAGAGGGGTGAATGTGTGTGTATGAGAGAGAGGGACAGGGGTGAATGTGAGTGTGTGTGTGTGTTATGACCCAGCAGTTGCGATAGCTCAGTTATGTAGGAATCCCAGAGGGAAACTTTAAACAACTGTCATAACCTATATTTTCAAGTGGTATGTTTGAGATGCAGCTCTAACTTCTGGAGTAAGACCACCAGTGCTCGAGAGGTTTTTAAATCAAACTACATGCGACTTTATTAATTTACACAAGTTAAACATATACACATGGTTACAAATCACTATCATAACTTTTTAACAAATTCCCAAATTTATCTCCACTAAGGCAACAACAACCCATAGGCTTTAAGCAGACACCAGGCAAAGCATTTTCACCTTAGAATTTCAAAATGAGGTTCCTTTCGCTTTGGTTCCTTTGCAGACAGTTGTAGGCTTACAGCTGCTTTGATGTTACATGCCTCTGCCTTGCACAGACAACTGCTTTCTGTTATACCCAGCACTCCCCTTTGAATGCAAATTCTCATTGTACCTTCAGGCCCTTTGAACTCCACCTCTTCTAACAATAAAACCTCTTTCATAGTACCAATTTTATTAGTAATATAAACATTGATTGGTCTCTTCTGGCGAGGTGCAAGATTTCACCCCCAGTCTTTGAACGCTCTATTCAACCAAAGGCAAGTGTCCTCTACCTCTGTATTTACATCTCAAAACTGCTATACATCAAAGCTCCCAGACTAGCTGGCTTTAATCCAGTTAAACCACACACACAGACTAAACCTCTATTTTAAAAAAAAATCCAATAACATTATATATATTAACGACTTCATGACATTGAGGTATAGTCCATGGTATGGGTGCATTGAAATAAGCAACCAGTATCACTGGAGTTTGTCCATTGGTAACGTGTAAGAGAGTTACAGTCTGTGACAGAAACAGTGCACACAAAGGTTGTGCTTACAAGGCTCAGTCCAGCAGCAGATTTTTTCCTCACTGTCAATGAGTTATATATTTGAATCCTTTAGTCTCTTCATCAATTGCCTTCACTCCTAGCTCTTGTTTTCCAGTTCGTCACCAAGTGCTTAACTGTTAATGGCCTCAGGACAACAAGTGATGGGCACGAAATGTGGCCTTGCCAATGTTGGCCACATCCCAAGAACAAAAAACGCAAAAGGTGAGTGTACACCTCTTGAACTCAAAATGTGAGGGGGGTGGTGATGCCCTTATTTTTCCTTCACTGATGAATGGGATATGGTCATCTCTGGCAAGGCCAGCATTTATTGTCCACCCCTAACTGCCCTTGAGAACTGTCTTCTTGAACCGGTGCTGTCCATATGGTGTAGGCATACCAACAGTGCTGTTCAGGAGGAAATTCCAGGAGAGGGTTTATAGGGAGAGTAAGAGGGTGTGGGTGAGTGTGTGGGAAAGAGGGTGGGAGAGAGGATGGGAGAGAGGGTGTATAGAGAAAGTAAGAGGGTGTGAGAGAGAGAAGGGAGAGAGTGTGAGAGAGAGTGTGTGAGTGAGAGAGAGGAGAGAGAGTATGTGAGTGAGAGAGAGGAGAGAGAGTTTGTGAGTGAGAGAGAGGAGAGAGTGTGTGAGTGAGAGAGAGGAGAGAGAGTGTGTGAATGAGAGAGAGGAGAGGGTGTGTGAGTGAGAGAGAGGAGAGTGAGTGTGTGAGTGAGAGAGAGGAGGAGAGAGTGTGTGAGTGAGATGAGTGAGAGAGAGGAGAGAGTGTGAATGAGAGAGGAGAGACAGTGTGAGTGAGAGAGAGGAGAGAGTGTGAGTGAGAGAGAGGAGAGAGTGTGAGTGAGAGAGAGGAGAGAGAGTGTGTGAGTGAGAGAGGAGAGAGAGTGTGTGAGTGAGAGAGGAGAGAGAGTGTGTGAGTGAGAGAGGAGAGAGAGTGTGTGAGTGAGAGAGAGGAGAGAGAGTTTGTGAGTGAGAGAGAGGAGAGAGAGTGTGTGAGTGAGAGAGTGGAGAGAGAGTGTGAGTGTGAGAGAGAGGAGTGTGAGTGAGAGAGAGTGTGTGAGTGAGAGGAGAGAGTGTGTGAGTCAGAGAGAGGAGAGAGTGTGAATGAGAGAGAGGAGAGAGTGTGAGTGAGAGAGAGGAGAGAGTGTGAGAGAGAGAGGGGAGAGTGTGTGAGAGAGAGAGGGGAGAGTGTGTGAGAGAGAGAGTGTGTGAGAGAGAGAGTGAAGAGTGTGTGAGAGAGAGGGGAGAGTGTGAGAGAGAGTTTTGAGCATCTGACAGGGCGAGGGAGAGCGTGAGACAGGGCGAGGGGAGAGCGAGAGACAGGGCGAGGGGTGAGCGAGAGACAGGGCGAGGGGAGAGCGAGAGACAGGGCGAGGGGAGAGCGAGAGACAGGGCGAGGGGAGAGCGAGAGACAGGGCGAGGGGGAGAGCGAGAGACAGGGCGAGGGCAGAGCGAGAGACAGGGCGAGGGGAGAGCGAGAGACAGGGCGAGGGCAGAGCGAGAGACAGGGCGAGGGCAGAGCGAGAGACAGGGCGAGGGGAGAGCGAGAGACAGGGCGAGGGGAGAGCGAGAGACAGGGCGAGGGGAGAGCGAGAGACAGGGCGAGGGGAGAGCGAGAGACAGGGCGAGGGGAGAGCGAGAGACAGGCCGAGGGGAGAGCGAGAGACAGGGCGAGGGGAGAGCGAGAGACAGGCCGAGGGGAGAGCGAGAGACAGGGCGAGGGGAGAGCGAGAGACAGGGCGAGGGCAGAGCGAGAGACAGGGCGAGGGCAGAGCGAGAGACAGGGCGAGGGGAGAGCGAGAGACAGGGCGAGGGGAGAGCGAGAGACAGGGCGAGGGCAGAGCGAGAGACAGGGCGAGGGCAGAGCGAGAGACAGGGCGAGGGGAGAGCGAGAGACAGGGCGAGGGGAGAGCGAGAGACAGGGCGAGGGGAGAGCGAGAGACAGGGCGAGGGGAGAGCGAGAGACAGGGCGAGGGCAGAGCGAGAGACAGGTCGAGGGGAGAGCGAGAGACAGGGCGAGGGGAGAGCGAGAGACAGGGTGAGGGGAGAGCGAGAGACAGGGCGAGGGGAGAGCGAGAGACAGGGCGAGGGGAGAGCGAGTGGGGAGAGCGGGAGAGCGCGTGCGAGAGCGAGGAGAGAGCGCGTGCGGGAGCGAGGGGAGAGCGCGTGCGGGAGCGAGGGGAGAGCGCGTGAGGGAGCGAGGGGAGAGCGCGTGCGGGAGCGAGGGGAGAGCGCGTGCGGGAGCGAGGTGAGAGCGCGTGCGGGAGCGAGGGGAGAGCGCGTGCGGGAGCGAGGGGAGAGCGCGTGCGGGAGCGAGGGGAGAGCGCGTGCGGGAGCGAGGGGAGTGTGTGAGAGGGGAGAGAGCTTGTGCGATAGAGAGGAGAGTGTGTGACAGATGGAGGAGCATGAGAGAGAGGCGGGAAAGGTTGAGAGAGAGAGAGGTGAAAGGCTGGGAGAGAGAGAAGAGAGTGTGAGAGAGAGAGGGTGGGAGAGAGCGGGTAAAGGGTGAGGTGGAGACGGTGGGATGGAGAGGGGATAGTGTGTGAGAGCTGTGAGTCTGAGAAGAGTGTGGGTATGAAACTGGTGAATGTGTTATTGTGTGTGAGAGAGAGAGAGGGAGAGGGGTGAATGTGTGTGTGTTTGTGTGTGAGAGAGAGAGGGAGAGGGGTGAATGTGAGTGTGTGTGTTTGAGAGAGGGGGAGAGGGGTAAATGTGTGAGTGTGAGAGAGAATGAGAGGGGTGAATGTGTGAGTGTGTGTGAGAGAGAGTGAGAGGGGTGAATGTGTGAGTGTGTGTGAGAGAGAGTGAGAGGGGTGAATGTGAGTGTGTGTGTGTGAGAGAGGGAGAGGGGTGAATGTGAGTGTGTGTGAGAAAGAGGGAGAGGGGTGAATGTGAGTGTGTGTGAGAGAGAGGGAGAGGGGTGAATGTGAGTGTGTGTGAGAGAGAGAGGGGTGAATTGTGTGTGTGTGTGTGTGTGTGAGAGAGAGAGAGAGAGAGGGGTGAATGTGAGTGTGGGAGAGAGAGGGAGAGGGGTGAATGTGAGTTTGTGTGAGAGAGAGAGAGGGAGAGATGTGAATGTGTGTGTGTGTGAGAGAGGGAGAGGGGTGAATGTGAGTGTGTGTGTGTGTGTGTGTGTGTGTGTGTGAGAGAGGGAGAGGGGTGAATGTGTGTGTGTGAGAGAGAGGGAGAGGGGTGAATGTGAGTGTGTGTGTGAGAGAGAGGGAGAGGGGTGAATGTGAGTGTGTGTGTGTGTGAGAGAGGGAGAGGGGTGAATGTGTGTGTGTGTGTGAGAGAGTGAGAGGGGTGAATGTGTTTGTGTGAGAGAGAGGGAGTGGGGTGAATGTGTGTGTGTGTGTGAGAGAGGGAGAGGTGTGAATGTGTGAGTGTGTGTGAGAGAGAGGGAGAGGTGTGAATGTGAGTGTGTGTGTGTGAGAGAGGGAGAGGGGTGAATGTGTGTGTGTGTGTGAGAGAGAGAGGGAGAGGGGTGAATGTGTGTGTGTGTGAGAGAGAGGGAGAGGGGTGAATGTGAGTGTGTGTGTGTGTGAGAGGGAGTGGGGTGAATGTGTGTGTGTGTGTGAGAGAGGGAGAGGGGTGAATGTGTGTGTGTGTGTGTGTGAGAGAGAGAGAGGGGTGAATGTGAGTGAGAGAGAGGGAGAGGGGTGAATGTGAGTGAGAGAGAGGGAGAGGGGTGAATGTGTGTGTGTGTGAGAGAGAGGGAGAGGGGTGAATGTGAGTGAGAGAGAGGGAGAGGGGTGAATGTGAGTGTGTGTGTGTGTGTGAGAGAGAGGGGGAGAGGGGTGAATGTGAGTGAGAGAGAGGGAGAGGGGTGAATGTGAGTGAGACAGAGGGAGAGGGGTGAATGTGAGTATGTGTGTGTGTGTGTGTGTTGTTATGACCCAGCAGTTGGGATAGCTCAGTTATGTAGGAATCCCAGAGGGAAACTTTAAACAACTGTCATAACCTATATTTTCAAGTGGTATGTTTGAGATGCAGCTCTAACTTCTGGAGTAAGACCACCAGTTCTCGAGAGGTTTTTAAATCAAACTACATGCGACTTTATTAATTTACACAAGTTAAACATATACACATGGTTACAAATTACTATCATAGCTTTTTAACAAATTCCCAAATTTATCTCCACTAAGGCAACAACAACCCATAGGCTTTAAGCAGACACCAGGCAAAGCATTTTCACCTTAGAATTTCAAAATCAGGTTCCTTTCACTTTGGTTCCTTTGCAGACAGTTGTAGCCTTACAGCTGCTTTGATGTTACATGCCTCTGCCTTGCGCAGACAACTGCTTTCTGTTATGCCCAGCACTCCCCTTTGAATGCAAATTCTCATTGTACCAACAGGCCCTTTGAACTCCACCTCTTCTAACAATAAAACCCCTTTCATAGTACCAATTTTATTAGTAATATAAACATTGATTGGTCTCATCTGGCGAGGTGCAAGATTTCACCCCTAGTCTTTCAACGCTCTATTCAACCAAAGGCAAGTGTCCTCTACCTCTGTATTTACATCTCAAAACTGCTATACATCAAAGCTCCCAGACTAGCTGGCTTTAATCCAGTTAAACCACACACACAGACTAAACCTCTATTTTAAAAAAAAATCCAATAACATTATATATATTAACGGCTTCATGACATTGAGGTATAGTCCATAGTATGGGTGCATTGAAATAAGCAACCAGTGTCACTGGAGTTTGCCCATTGGTAACGTGTAAGAGAGTTACAGTCTGTGACAGAAACAGTGCACACAAAGGTTGTGCTTACAAGGCTCAGTCCAGCAGCAGATCTTTTCCTCACTGTCAATGAGTTATATATTTGGATCCTTTAGTCACTTCATCAATTGCCTTTACTCCTAGCTCTTGTTTTCCAGTCATAACCAAGTGCTTAACTGTTAATGGCCTCAGGACAACAAGTGATGGGCACGAAATGTGGCCTTGTCAATGTTGGCCACATCCCAAGAACAAAAAACGCAAAAGGTGAGTGTACACTTCTTGGACTCAAAATGTGAGGGGGTTGGTGGTGTCCTTATTTTTCCTTCACTGATGAATGGGATATGGTCATCTCTGGCAAGGCCAGCATTTATTGTCCACCCCTAACTGCCCTTGAGAACTGCCTTCTTGAACCGCTGCTGTCCATATGGTGTAGGCATACCAACAGTGCTGTTCAGGAGGAAATTCCAGGAGAGGGTTTATAGAGAGAGTAAGAGGGTGTGGGTGAGGGTATGGGAAAGAGGGTGGGAGAGAGGATGGGAGACAGGGTGGGAGAGAGCGTCTATAGAGAAAGTAAGAGGGTGCGAGAGAGAGAAGGGAGAGAGTGTGAGAGAGTGTGTGTGAGTGAGAGAGAGGAGAGAGAGTGTGTGAGTGAGAGAGAGGAGAGAGAGTTTGTGAGTGAGAGAGAGGAGAGGGTGTGTGAGTGAGAGAGAGGAGAGAGAGTGTGTGAGTGAGAGAGAGGAGAGAGAGTGTATGAGTGAGAGAGAGGAGAGAGAGTGTGTGAGAGAGAGGAGAGAGAGTGTGAGTGAGAGAGAGGAGAGAGAGTGTGATAGTGAGAGAGAGGAGAGAGAGTGTGTGAGAGAGAGGAGAGATAGTGTGTGAGTGAGAGAGAGGAGAGAGAGTGTGTGAGTGAGGGAGAGGAGAGAGAGTGTGTGAGTGAGAGAGAGGAGAGAGAGTGTGTGAGAGAGAGAGGAGAGAATGTGTGAGTGAGAGAGAGGAGAGAATGTGTAAGTGAGAGAGAGGAGAGAAAGTGTGTGAGTGAGAGAGAGGAGAGAGAGTGTGTGAGTGAGAGAGTGTGTGTGAGTGAGAGAGAGGAGAGAGAGTGTGTGAGTGAGAGAGAGGAGAGAGTGTGTGAGTGAGAGAGAGGAGAGAGTGTGTGAGTGAGAGAGAGGTGAGAGTGAGAGAGGAGAGAGTGTGAGTGAGAGAGAGGAGAGAGAGTGTGAGTGAGAGAGAGGAGAGAGAGTGTGTGAGTGAGAGAGAGGAGAGAGTGTGTGAGTGAGAGAGAGGAGAGAGAGTGTGTGAGAGAGAGGAGAGAGAGCGTGTGAGTGAGAGAGAGAGGAGAGAGAGTGTGTGAGTGAGAGGAGAGAGAGTGTGTGAGTGAGAGAGAGGAGAGAGAGTGTGTGAGTGAGGGAGAGGAGAGAGAGTGTGTGAGTGAGAGAGAGGAGAGAGAGTGTGTGAGTGAGAGAGGAGAGAGAGTGTGTGAGTGAGAGAGAGGAGAGAGTGTGTGAGTGAGAGAGGAGAGAGTGTGTAAGTGAGAGAGAGGAGAGAGAGTGTGTGAGTGAGAGAGAGGAGAGAGAGTGTGTGAGTGAGAGAGAGTGTGTGAGTGAGACAGAGGAGAGAGAGTGTGTGAGTGTGAGTGAGAGAGAGGTGAGTGAGAGAGAGGAGAGAGTGTGAGTGAGAGAGAGGAGAGAGTGTGAGTGAGAGAGAGGAGAGAGTGTGAGTGAGAGAAAGGAGAGAGTGTGAGTGAGAGAAAGGAGAGAGTGTGAGTGAGAGAGAGGAGACTGTGTGAGAGAGAGAGGAGAGTATGTGTGTGTTTGAGAGGGGTGAGTGTGTTTGTGTGTTTGAGAGGGGTGAGTGTGTTTGGGTGTTTGAGAGGGGTGAGTGTGTGGGTGTTTGAGAGGGGTGAGTGTGTGTGTGTGTTTGAGAGGGGTGAGAGTGTGTGTATGTTTGAGAGGGGGGAGTGTGTGGGTGTTTGAGAGGGGTGAGTGTGTGTGTGTGTTTGAGAGGGGAGAGTGTGTGGGTGTTTGAGAGGGGTGAGTGTGTGTGTGTGTTTGAGAGGGGAGAGTGTGTGGGTGTTTGAGAGGGGTGAGTGTGTATGTTTGAGAGGGGTGGTTGTGTGTGTGTGTGTTTGAGAGGGATGTGTGTGTGTGTGTTTGAGAGGGATGTGTGTGTGTGTGTTTGAGATGGGTGGTTGTGTGTGTGTGTGTGTTTGAGAGGGATGTGTGTGTGTGTTTGAGATGGGTGGTTGTGTGTGTGTGTGTTTGAGATGGGTGGCGTGTGTGTGTGTGTGTGTTTGAGATGGGTGGTTGTGTGTGTGTGTGTTTGAGAGGGATGTGTGTGTGTGTGTTTGAGAGAGGGTTGAGTGTGTGTGTGTGTGTGTTTGAGAGGGATGTGTGTGTGTGTTTGAGAGAGGGGTGAGTGTGTGTGTGTTTGAGAGAGGGGTGAGTGTGTGTGTGTTTGAGAGAGGGTGAGTGTGTGTGTGTGTTTGAGAGGGGTGGTTGTGTGTGTGTGTGTGTGTGTGTGTGTTTGAGAGAGGGTGAGTGTGTGTGTGTGTGTTTGAGAGGGATGTGTGTGTGTGTGTTTGAGAGAGGGGTGAGTGTGTGTGTGTTTGAGAGAGGGGTGAGTGTGTGTGTGTTTGAGAGAGGGTGAGTGTGTGTGTGTGTTTGAGAGAGGGTGAGTGTGTGTGTGTGTTTGAGAGAGGGTGAGTGTGTGTGTGTGTGTTTGAGAGAGGGTGAGTGTGTGTGTGTGTTTGAGAGGGTTGTGGGTGTGTATGTGTGTTTGAAACAGGTGTGTGTATATGTGTTTGAGAGGGGTGAGAGTGGTTATGTGTGTCTGTGTTTGAGAGGGGTGAGGGTATTTGAAAGGTGTGTGTGTGCTTTTGAGAGGTGAGTGTGTGTTTATTTGAGAGGATTGGGTGAGTGTATGTGTGTCTGAGAGGGGTGAGTGTATGTATGTCTGAGAGGGGTGAGTGTGTGCGTGTGAGAGGGGTTGAGTGCGTGTGTCTTTGTGAGAGAGGGGTGAGTGTGTGTGATAGAGAGGGTGAGTGTGAGTGCCATGAAGATATTAATGTATATGATGTTATTGGAATTTATTTTAAATTGGACTTGTATTCGAGTCTGTGTCGGTGGCTGTGAGCATGTGTGTGTGTTAATTGGATTCAAGCCAGCCAGCCTGGGTGCTTTTATGTAGAATAGTTTTGAGATGTTAAACAGTAAGGTAGCGGGTACATTTGCATCTTGTTGAATAAACTATTCAAGGACTTGGGGGGGTGACATCTTGTACCTTGCTGGGAGACACCAAGCAATATGTTTGTATTACTAATAAAATTGGTATTATGAAAGGGGTTTTATAGTTAGAAGAGGTGGAGTTCAAAGGGCCTGGTGATACAATGAGAATTTACATTCAAAGGGAAGGCTAGGTATATACAGAAGCGTTTTGTGTGTGGAAGTCAGAGGCATGTAAGATCTAAGCTGCCTGTAAGGCGACAACTGTCTGCAAAGGAACCAAGTTGGAAGGAACCTCATTTTGAATTCGTAAGATAAGATGTGCTTTGCCTGGTGTCTGTTTAAGTCTATGGATTATTGTTGCCTTGGTGAGGATTTACCTGGGAGTAATTCATTTGGGGATTTGTTTAATAGTTATTATGGTATTATGTATGGTAGTAATTTGTAGATGTGTATGTTTTTAATTTCTTGTTAAATTACTAAATCTTTAATTTATATAAAAAAACCTCTTGAGGCTTGGTCGTTTCATTTCTGAATTTACAGAATCAGAATCACAGAATTACAGTGCAGAAGAGGCCCTTCGGCCCATCGAGTCTGCACCGACACATGACCTACTTACCTATTCCCATTTACCAGCACTTGGCCCATAGCCTTGAATGTTATGATGTGCCAAGTGCTCATGCTTTTTAAAGGATGTGAGGTAACTCACTTCCACCACCCTCCCAGGCAGTGCATTCCAGACCGTCACCACCCTCTGGGTAAAAAAGTTTTTCCTCACATCCCCCCTAAACCTCCTGCCCCTCACCTTGAACTTATGCCCCATTGTGACTGACCCTCCAACTAAGCTGCTCCCTATCCACCCTGTCCATGCCCCTCATAATCTTGTACAGGAGCTGCATCTCACACATACAACTTGAAAATGTAGGTTATGATAGTTGTTTAAAGTTTTCCTCTGCGATTGTAAATAGCAGCCTTTGCCAACTGCTCTGTCATAACAGTGAGTGTGTGTATGTTTGAGAGGGGTAAGTGTGTGAGAGAGAGAGGGGTAAGTGTGTGTGAGAGAGAGGGGTAAGTGTGTGTGAGAGAGAGAGGGGTAAGTGTGTGTGAGAGAGAGGGGTAAGTGTGTGTGAGAGAGAGGGGTAAGTGTGTGAGAGAGAGGAGTAAGTGTGTGTGAGAGAGGGGTGAGCATGTGAGTGTGTGTGTGTGTGCGAGAGAGGGTTGAGTGTGTGTGTGCCTGAGAGGGGTGTGTGTGTGAGAGAGGGGTGTGTGTGTGAGAGAGGGGTAAGTGTGTGTGAGAGAGGGGTAAGTGTGTGTGAGAGAGGGGTAAGTGTGTGTGAGAGAGGGGTAAGTGTGTGTGAGAGAGGGGTGAGTGTGTGTGAGAGAGGGGTGAGTGTGTGTGAGAGAGGGGTGAGTGTGTGTGTGAGAGAGGGGTGAGTGTGTGCGAGAGAGGGATGAGTGTGTGTGAGAGAGGGGTGAGTGTGTGTGTGTGTGAGAGGGGTGAGTGTGTGTGTGTGAGAGAGAGGTGAGCGTGTGAGTGTGTGTGTGTGAGAGAAGGGTGAGTGTGTGTCTGTGAGAGGGGTGAGTGTGTGTGTGAGAGAAGGGTGAGTGTGTGTGTGTGAGAGAGAGGTGAGCGTGTGAGTGTGTGTGTGTGAGAGAAGGGTGAGTGTGTGTGTGTGTGAGAGGGGTGAGTGTGTGTGTGTGTGAGAGAAGGGTGAGTGTGTGTGTGTGAAAGAAGGGTGAGTGTGTGTGTGTGAGAGGGGTGAGTGTGTGTGTGTGTGTGAGAGAAGGGTGAGTGTGTGTGTGTGAGAGGGGTGAGTGTGTGTGTGCCTGAGAGGGGTGAGTGTGTGTGTGCCTGAGAGGGGTGAGTGTGTGTGTGCCTGAGAGGGGTGAGTGTGTGTGTGCCTGAGAGGGGTGAGTGTGTGTGTGCCTGAGAGGGGTGAGTGTGTGTGTGCCTGAGAGGGGTGAGTGTGTGTGTGCCTGAGAGGGGTGAGTGTGTGTGTGCCTGAGAGGGGTGAGTGTGTGTGTGCCTGAGAGGGGTGAGTGTGTGTGTGCCTGAGAGGGGTGAGTGTGTGTGTGCCTGAGAGGGGTGAGTGTGTGTGTGCCTGAGAGGGGTGAGTGTGTGTGTGCCTGAGAGGGGTGAGTGTGTGTGCCTGAGAGGGGTGAGTAGATGTGTGCCTGAGAGGGGTGAGTGTGTGTGTGCCTGAGAGGGGTGTGTGTGTGTGTCTGAGAGGGGTGAGTGGGTGTGAGTTTGAGAGGAGTGAATGGGTGTGAGTTTGAGAGGGGTGAGTGTGTGTGTGTTTGAGAGGGGTGAGTGTGTGTTTGTGTGTGTGTGAGAGAGAGAGAGAGAGAGATGAGTGTGTGGGTGGGAGAGGGGTGAGTGTGTGTTTGTGTGAGAGAGTGGTGAGTGTGTAAGGGTGGGAGAGGGGTGAGTGTGTGTTTGTGTGAGAGAGGGGTGAGTGTGTGTGGGTGGGAGAGGGGTGAGTGTGTGTTTGTGTGAGAGAGGGGCGAGTGTGTATGGGTGGGAGAGGGGTGAGTGTGTTTGTGTGAGAGAGAGGGGTGAGTGTGTGTTTGTCTGAGAGAGGGGTGAGTGTGTGTTTGTGTGAGAGAGAGGGGTGAGTGTGTGTTTGTGTGAGAGAGAGGGGCGAGTGTGTGTTTGTGTGAGAGAGAGGGATGAGTGTGTTTGTGTGAGAGAGAGGGGTGAGTGTGTATGAGTGGGAGAGGGGTGAGTGTGTGTTTGTGTGAGAGAGGGGTGAGTGTGTATGGATGGGAGAGGGATGAGTGTGTGTGGGTGGGAGAGGGATGAGTGTGTGTTTGTGTGAGAGAGAGGGATGAGTGTGTGTGGGTGGGAGAGGGGTGAGTGTGTGTTTGTGTGAGAGAGAGGGGTGAGTGTGTATGGGTGGGAGAGGGGTGAGTGTGTTTGTGTGAGAGAGAGGGGTGAGTGTGTGTTTGTGTGAGAGAGGGGGGTGAGTGTGTGTGGGTGGGAGAGGGGTGAGTGTGTGTGTGTTTGAGAGGGGTGAGTATGTGTTTGTGTGAGAGAGAGGGATGAGTGTGTGTGGGTGGGAGAGGGGTGAGTGTGTGTGGGTGGGAGAGGGGTGAGTGTGTGTTTGTGTGAGAGAGAGGGATGAGTGTGTGTGGGTGGGAGAGGGGTGAGTGTGTGTGTGTTTGAGAGGGGTGAGTATGTGTTTGTGTGAGAGAGAGGGATGAGTGTGTGTGGGTGGGAGAGGGGTGAGTGTGTGTTTGTGTGAGAGAGGGGGGTGAATGCGTGTGTCTGTGTGTGTGAGGGATGGGTGAGTGTGTATATGTGAGTGTGGGAGAGAGGAGTGTGAGTGCCTGGCTCCAGTCTCAGGGTTCTCATTCACCCTCACCCCGACACACCGAAAGGCACTCTCGCACTCACCCACAGTGAGAGTGGATGAGTGAGTGAGTACCCAAGACTGAGAGTGAGCCGGACACATGCCCCCTTTCACACTCTAATGGTCATCTTTATTTATCACTCATTCTTTATAAATTCGCAATTTATTGTTTTGACATTTTTTTTTGCTCAGTAAGTTGTTTCTATTCATAGGGCAGCTTTTTAAAAAAATTCATGTTTAATGTTGTGCCAAACCTTACCTTAGCAAAAGTTGCTCATCACCCTCTTGAGGGAGAAAAAAATTGAAATGTGGCCTCCCATGGGGAAAACGTTAGACAACCCTGGTGTAGCGGGAGCTTTACTCTGTATCTAACTGGGACACAGAATAAGTCTCCCTCTACACCAGGCTTGTCCAACATTTTCACATGCGGGGCCATGTTTCCATTTTTCTCTCAATCAAGGGGCCATTGAGCAAATTTCAGTTCTGCACAGAGTAAAGACTCTGAATCTCATCAGTGTTGTCTGCCTTCAGTCACTTGTATTTCAAACATTGTTGGCAATACAGAAATTGTATGTTTATCTAGATGTTTATCTCTGGAGACTGTTTCTGAAACGAGAAACTGTCAACAGTCAGATACAGAGCTAACACAAAAATTAGAACATCCCACACAATCTACATTTGGCCTTTGTAAATAAAATTATGAGAGGAGATAACTGGAAGAAATGGAGATAAATGCGTCTGTGTGAATAGCTCTTGGAAATGGAAGAGGATGGAACTGCAGGAAAGGATCAGTGCTTATGATCAAGATTTTGACAGCTGCCATCAAATCATGAGCATAATTTTAAGATAATAAGATGTTCATTTGACGAAAAGTTGAATAGAGACATCTCTCTCAGCTCAGCACCAGAACCCATGGAACAGCCTGTCAGTCCTAATAGCTGGTAAATGATGATTTTTTTTTCTCTTAATTATGTGGTACACTATACAGCAAGGAGGTATGTCAGTACCATTGTCATTCTTTTATCACACACACTGTCCTTGTTACAGGCAGGAGGAATGCCACAGCCTCGAGGCTGTGTTTCAGCTTGGCTCAGCGAGTAGAGTCTAAGTCAGCGGGTTGAGAGTTCAAATCGCACTCCAGAGGTTTGAGTGCGTAATTCAGGCTGATGCTCCAGTTTCTTGCTGAGGGATTGCTTTACCATCAGGTTTACAATCATATTTACAATCTATATTAATGACTTAAACAAAGAGACGGAGAGTATTTTATCTAAGTTTTCTGATGATACAGAAGTAGGTGGGAATGCTAGTTGTGAGGAGGCCACAAAGAGGGTGCAAAGAGATATAGAGAGGTCAGTGAGTGGGCAACAAGTTGGCAAATGGAATATCACCGTGAGGAAGTGTGAGGTTATTCATTTTGGCAGTAAGAATAGACAAGCAGTTTTTTTTGAAAAAGGCGTGAAACTTACATATGCTGATCTTCAGAAGGACTTGAGTGTACTTGTACAAGGAGTGCAGAAAGTTAGCATGCAGGGGCAAAAAACAATTGGGAAGGAAATGGCATGTGGCCTTTATTGCAAGATCAAGGAAGTCTTGCTACAATTGTACAGGGCTTTGGTGAGGCCTCACCTGGAACACTCTGCATAGTTTTGGTCTACATATTTAAGGAAGGATCTACTTGCCTTGGAGGCAGTACAGCGAAGATTCACTAGATTGGTTCCTGGAATGAGAGGATTGACCTCTGATCAAAGACTGAGTAAATTGTGTCTACATTCTCTGGGATTGAAGCATAGAAGTTTCTGAAGGGGCTTGACAGGGTAGACACTGAAAGGTTGCTTCCACTGGCTGGGGTTCTAGAACACAGGGACACAGCCTTATGATAAGGGGCCGATCATTTAGGACTGAGCTGAGAAGAAATGTATTCACTCAAAAGGTTGTGAATCTTAGCAATTCCCTAGCCTGAGGTTTGTGGATGCTGCATTGTTGAATATATGTAAAGCTGAGATTGTCAGCTTTTTGGTCTGTCAGGGAATCAAGGGACATGGGGAGTGGGTAGGAAAGTGAAGTTGAAGCTGAAGATCAGCCATGATCGTGTTGAGTAGCAGCGCAGGCTTGATGGGCCACCTGGTCCATTCCTATTTCATATGTTCTAATAATGAAAAGTTATAACATTGATGGGTCTTGGTACATAGATTATTAAAATGTCATGAACTGGTATTGAAAATAATCAGAAAGGCTAATGGAATTCTGGACTTTATGTCTCGAGGAATAGAATACATGCGGGTAGAAGTCACGCTTGATCACACAAAGCCTGGTGAAACCACATTTGGAGCACTGTGAACATCCTTGGAAGGATATGTTAGCCTTGGAGGGACTGCAACGAAGATTCCACCAAATGATTCCAAGACTCCCAAGGTTTAAACTTTGAGAAAGGTTACAGCAAGTTGGTTTGTATTTCCTGGAATTTAGAAGGTTGAGGGACGATACGACCAATGTTTTAAGATATTGAGGGGAACATATAGGGTCAACAGAGAGAAACTGTTTCACTGGCTGGGGAATCCAGGACTGAGGGCAGAGGTTTCAGGAGAGAACTGAGGAACCACTGCTACACACAAAGTGTGTTAGAAGTTTGGAACTCTCTTCCACAAATGGTTAGATCAATTGTTACTTTTCAATCTGAGATATATTTTTGTTAGCAAAAGTTGTGAAAGGATATGGGACAATGGCAGTTACAGGTGTAAATACAAGCGAAATATGCTGGAGATCTGAAATAAAACCAGAAAGTGCTGGCAAAACTCAACAGCTCTGGCAGCATCTGTGGAGAGAGAAAAACAGAGTTAACGTTTCAAGTGCACTATAATTCTTCAATAGACTTTTAATATGACCCTGTATGGCTCGTTCCAAAGAAGTCAGATTGGAGTGGAAACATTGACTCTGTTTCTCTCGCTACAAATGCTGCCAGACCTGCTGCGTTTGTCCAGCACTTTCTGCAGACATAGGGAGGAAGGTCACCGATCACCTGTGTCTTCTGGAACAGTAGAGTAGGCTTAAGGATCTGAATGGCCTACTCTTGTTCCTGTGCTCCGATTTGAGATACTAAATAGAGGCTGCCTTGGGTGGATGTCAACATTTTCGTGGCAACTGTGGCACTGTTCAAAACAGAGTCCTCCTCGCTGGTATCTGTAGCATCATCACATTGCTGTTTGTGAGATCTCCCTGTGAGCAAATTGGCTGCTTTGATTGCTACAGTGATTCCACATTTAAAATCATGTCCTGGATGTAAAATGCTTTGCGGCGTCCTGAGGTTGTGCGAGGCGCTATATAAATGCAAGTTGTTCCTTTGAGTCTGCATCACAGTGCCCGGAAAGGCCACTGAACAGGGGATTGGAGAACTGCTGCTCCCAGGAGGTGGGAGCAGGGGATGGGCTTGTGCTGGACCCCAGTGTCATTATTTAAGCGCAGTACACGA
This sequence comes from Cetorhinus maximus, assembly GCF_964194155.1. NCBI lineage: Eukaryota > Metazoa > Chordata > Chondrichthyes > Lamniformes > Cetorhinidae > Cetorhinus > Cetorhinus maximus. The sequence goes on along the minus strand of NC_135898.1, from coordinate 1,252,555 downwards.
TGTCCATCACAGCCCAGTGACATCCTGCACCTCAGCGTTGGAAAAAACACTGTTGCTGCACATTGATTTTGCTCTAATTACCTGCGAGCGAAATCCCTTTCGAGCCCAGAGTCTGGGCTGCTTTTCTAACCTATCACAGCACATTGCGGAGTTGCACTCAGACGGAGGCTAGGGACTGCAGTATATTGCAATGAGTATGAAATCCATGCAGGAGAAAAATCTCGGCAGCAGCTGAAGGAACTTTCCCACTGGCTGCGATCAGCATGAACTGGAGGAGAGGTAGGTCATAAAAAAACAGCTCTCGGCAGAAATAAGCCAGGCTGCTGCTTTCTGCTGACACTTGCTGTCGCTTTGTGTATGTGTATGTGTGTGAGAGAGAGAGACTGGAGATTGCATCGCGAAGATGGGCTGAGGCCTTTCGGACCAGTCGCCTCCCCCCTGCATCTGAATAGACGTCAGCTCTTGGCAGTTCTACAACTGGAAATGCAAAGAAAGAAGCCACAGCAATATCATCCCTCCCGCCATGAGTGTCAGAGACAGACAGCAGGGCAATTAAATCAACAGACCTGTCCAAACAAGACGGTGAGAATCGCAGCTGTTGCTCTGTGACGGACTCCAGGTAAGGGCCATGCTTCAGTACACGGACACTCTGCGCTTGGCAGCTTCTGAATGTAGTGCTCGTCGGCCAGTGGCTGTTTCCTATTCATTGAATGATTTCTTCTCCGGCCAGTGACTGCATGTGGATCTTGTTTAGCGCTCTGCATGCCTCTGATTTGTCAGGTCCTGGCGATGAGGACAAGGAAGAAAAGTGTGTATGCTAACGAGAGAAATTTAAACAGCGCATTCTCATCTTTTGAGCAGTTTAAAAACCCCAGGGCTTGCCTGTGTGTGATTTTGTTTTGGTTTCTTGTAGTGGTTCTGATGATTTTTTTTCCTGTAAACTTTACCACAGAAAGAACAGATTGTGAAACTCAGGTGTAGCAGGAACAAATCTCAGCTTTGTGCACAAGGTAGTTGAGAATTTGGAGGTGTTTTGTGCAGGTGATGGCTTGAGTGATTTAATAGCATCACAGAATCTTACAGCACAGAAGGTAGTCACTGTGGGCCCATGGCTTTGCTGGCTCTTTGAATTCAATTTCACCTGCTGTTTTCCAATAGCCCCGAGCACCTACAGAACTGTTCAAGCGAGTAAGACTGTGGATGATTGAAGTGCTTAAAATGATCAGGGGATTCCGTTGGAACGAGAGAGAAAAAACTATTTGGTGGGGTGGGGTGGGGGGGGGCGGGTGAGAAGGAGATTTTTTTTCACATAGCAAATTGTTGCATGGAGCTCACTGCCTGAAAAGGTAACGGACGTAGATACAATCGTCACTTTCAAATGGGCATGGCTTGTATTTACATACACCTGTCATGAGCACAGATCACTTTTAAATGCTTTACAAGTCAACGAAGTACGTTTTGAAGTGTAGTCACTATTGTAAGGTAGGAAATAAGGCAGTCAAATTGTGCACAGCAAACTTCCACAAACAGTAATGTGATTTATGAACCTGATGTAATGAGATAATCTGTTTTCACAACGTTGATTGAGGGATAAATATTAGGCAGAATATGCTGTATAGTTCCCCTGCTTCTTCCCTGGAGGGGAATAAATTGCAGGGCAATGGGGAAAAGAGCAGGGGAGTGGGAATTATTGGATAATTAAGAAGCTGTCTCAGGTTCAGTGGGCTGAATGACCTTTTTCTGTCCTCTATGTTTCTCTGATTTTAGAAAATAGCTCCCTGGTGGGAAAAGAGCAGAAGAAGGAGGCATCATCTTTAAAATACAGGTATGTCAATCAGGAATGAAATTGCAAAGAACTTTAAAATCTAAAGAGACTCTTGTCTCCAACAAATTGTGGATGCTGGTGTTCAATTGAAATTTTCGTGACTAAGACTGATAGATTATTATTGGATGATTGTATCAAGGGATGTTGAGAAAAGGAGGGTAAACAAAGTTTAGTAACCAATCCTATGTCATCTGATTGAATGGGAGAACAGGCTCGAGGGACTGGCTGGCCCCTTCTTGTTCCTACAATGCTGGCTCAAGGTATTGAACTTCTGTCCCTGTGTAACTGCCTGAAAGGCCATGCCCACCTCTGTGACACCCTTCGATCATACTTCCAGCTGAGATCTCTGGATTGCTCTTCCTCTGTCACTTTGTCTCACTATTAGCGGCTGAGCCTCAGTCTTCAGCCATCTAGTTGGTAGGTAGTGGACTTTCTTCACATAACATGTCCACCTTTCCACCTCTCTGTCCTCCTTTTAAGATCCTCCTTAAAACCAACTGTTCGATCAAATTTTTGGTTGTCTATTATAAGAATTCTGATGAAAGGTCACAGACCTGTTATGTTAACTCTGTTTTTAGTCGTTTGGTGGTACAGAACTTGAGTATTGCTGGAAAAAGTAGACATTTTTGTCAAAGCTTTTCATCTTGCACTCATCAGGACAATTTGCAAGAAAACCAAATGTAAAGGGAACAACAATTTATACCATATGAAAAGAGGGTGCTTCTGATTGGTAGAGGCGTTGCCATGGAGAATGCAGCAGTTGATAATGATTGACAGTTAACTGCCAAGCATTGTTTGACATTTAAGCCAGGCAGCTTGACTCTGACTGGTCAAAGCATTGCCCTGAGGAATGAACCAGTGAATGGCTGTCACTTATTTTATTTAGCTGAAACAGGCGCAATGTGCGGACATGTTCTTTCTGCCTGAAAAGAGCAAGGCCCCGTGTATTAATATATGTATCTTCCAGTAGACACAATGAGCCACACTGTGAGCACGACTGACAAACTTAAATTGGTTGTCAGCGTAATTCTTAGCACACTGAGGATTATTTAGCAAATGTTGTCCAATCGTGGAATCACTTCTAATGTTGGGACACTGTGTTTTGAGTTTTGCAAGCATGGGCTGGTTAGGTATGGTTCGTACCTTGCCCATTGCGACAGCGAAAGGGACGTGCTGTTGATCTGATCCGCCAGTCTTTGGGACGTACAGCCTACATACCCAGCATCACACTGGCACTGAAATTCATACACCACATTACTCATTTGTGTGAAAGGCAGAATGTATTTTTGGCTTGACGGCAGCATGGTTAGTGACGAACACCACTCATGTTGCTACTGCATAGTAGCAGTATGAAACAGTTAGCTTCACCCATGGCTTAAATATTTGAGATACCTACCGTGCCCTTCCAGGGTAAGCTGAGGTAAACTGGGCACTTTTCAGGGCTGAAAGTGACAGCCTTATGCCCTTTCATGAGTTTACGTGGTATACAGCGTAAAATGATCTGATCAGCGTAGCCATTATCCTGCAGGATGCCTTTGATACGCCTTCTTTCAGCATCAAGCTTGCATGGTGAACAAATGGATCGGGCCTTGTTTACATGGTTGCTGATATGGCCAATCTTATACAGCATGGAACTGTAAGAATCCCAACGCGTGGATTGACCAGTGAAGGTAGGCTTGCGGTAGACCATGGTAGAGAATCCCCTGGCAAATTTCTCAACTAGCACATCAAGGAAAGTGAATTAATTTGACTGCTCCATTTCAAAGGTGAATTTGAGTGCAGGATGGAGCCCATTAAGACGTCATGAAATTGTGACATGCAGCTGCAGTTTTAGATATAACAAAATATAGCCAGCTCTGTTTTTTTTCACTCCTCAGATGCTGCCTGACTTGCTGAGTATTTCCAGCATTTTCTGGCTATATGTCACATTTTCAGTATCTGCTTAATTTTGCTTTTGCTCTAATAGTTCCTTGGCTTCTGTGACAATGTCTTATGCCTATGTCAAGTGCTATGACCTCTTTTGTAAGTTGAAGAGGCTATATAAATGCAACTGTTTGTTGTTGGGGTTAAGTCATATTTTATAAGATGGAGAGAGAGACTGTGAATCAGCATCAGTTCAGTATTGGTTGCTTTGTGGGTGGCTATCGATTCAAATAGTAGCCATTTCCACTTTTTCTTTGTATAAGTCTGCTAAGGAGAATTCCGCAAACAGCCATTACATCGGATTCGATGAGTACAAGATGCACTGTAGGAATTCACCAAGGCTCCTTCGACAACACTTTCCAATCCCATGACCACTACCATCTAGAAGGACAAGGACAGCAGACCCATGAGAACACCACCACCTGGAAGTTCCCTCCAAGTCACTCACCATCCTGACTTGGAAATATATCCCCGTTCCTTCACCGTCGCTGGGTCAAAATCCTGGAACCCCCTTCCTAACAGCACTGTGGGTGTACCTACACCACATGGACTGCAGCAGTTCAAGAAGGCAGCTCACACCAAGGGCAATTAGGGATGGGCAATAAATGTTGGCCCAGCCAGCGAAGCCCTCATCCCATGAATGAATAAAAAAGATATACAGCTCAGAAACAAGCCTTAAAGCCCAACCAGTCAATGTCAGCTTTTATACTCCCATTGAACCTCCTCCCATATTTCGCCTTCTAAATCTATCATTCTAATCCTTTATACCCCTCTCCCTCACATGCTTGTCTAATTTTCCCTTAAATGTAACTGTACTATTTGCTTCAGCCGCTCATTGTAGTTGCAAGCTCCACATTCTCACCACTCTTGGGAGAAAGAAGTTTCTTCTTAATTGCTGATTGGTTTTCTCAGTGGCTATCTTACGTTGATAGCTTCCAGTTCTGCTCTTCCCTACTCTTTGCATCCATTGTGTCAAAACCTTTGGTAATTTTGAACACCTCTGTTAGGTCACCCCTTAATATTTTTTCAAGAAAAAATAGACTCAGCAATTTCTTGCATATCTGGTCTTATCCTTGTAAATATTTTCTCTACCCTCTCCTGTGCCTCTATATCCATTTCACAAAATGGCAAGCAGAATTGCATGCAGTGCTCTAAGAAGAACAGTTAAAAACTGCAGATGCTGGAAATCTGAAACACAAACAGGAAATGCTCAACATTTAGCAGGTCTGGTAGCATCTGTGGAGAGAAAAATAGAGTTACCTTTCAGGTCGATGATCAGGTTCTGATGAAAGGTCATCAACCTGAAGCATTTACTCTATTTCTCTCTCCACTGATGCTGCCTGAGCTTCTGAGTATTTGAAGCAATCTCTGTTTTTATTTGAATTTTACCTCTGTATTCTTAGTGTGACCTAATCAAGGTTCACTATAGGTTTAGCATTATTTGCTTACTATTCAATTTTATCTCTTTAAAAATAAAGCCTAGTGTCTGGTTTTATTTTTCTTAAGGCCTCACTCACCTGTGATGCAACTTTAGTGATTATTATATTTGCACTCCATTGTTCCTCTCCCACATCTAGACTGACATCTTCATGTACAGACACTTCCCTATTCTTCCTACCAAACTGTACTTCCTCACACTTAACTTTGTTAAACTTAATTTGCCAATTATTTACTCACTCTTCACGTGTATTCACGTCCTCCCGTAATTTGTTGGAAGTCCTTCTCAGTATTAACCATCTCCCCAATTGATGGTGTCACATGTAGGTCAGACCCGGATGGCAGATTTCTGATCCTAAAGGACATTAGTGAACCAGGTGAGTTTTTATAACAATTAACAATGGTTTCACAATCACTATTATTGAGACTAGTTTTCAATTCCAGATTTTATTAATTGAATTTAAATTCTATCAGCTGTCATGGGGATCTGAACTCATGTCCCCAGGATTTCTAGTCCAGTGACATGACCTTGATGCCACTGTCTCCCTTATTATGGAGCACCTTATCGAAGGTCTTTTGAAAGTCACATCTGCTGCATTACCATTGTTTATTCTCTTTGTTCCCTATTCAAAAGGTTCAGTAAGGTTGGTTAAGCAATGTTTTTATTTCTGACATTCATGCTGTTATGAAGTGGGCTTGTTATATTTTTCTTTTCTTGTGTTCTTTCCTTTAGTAGAGTTTCCATTCTTTTTCCCACCACTGATCAGTGTATAATTTCCTGGGCATGTTCTATCCCCTTCTTAAATATAGGATTTGTGTTAGCTATCCACTAATCCTCAGACAGAACACGTTTTTCTAATGAATTATTAAACATGTCTCATAATCCTTCCACTATCTCTTCCCCAGATTATTTTAAAATGCATTGATGCACTGCATCCAGTCAAGGGGTTTTATCCTATTCGAGTTTAGTTATTTAAAAAAAAAACTTTAAAGAAATGTGGGCATCACTGACAAGGCCAGCATTTTTTTCACATCTTGAATTGCCCTTGAGAAAGTGGCGGTGAGCCGCATTCTTGAACCACTGCAGTCCATCTGGTGCGGGAGCTCCTTCAGTGCTGTTCTGGAGGGAGTTCTAGGATTTTAAACCAGCAGCAGTGAAGGAACTGCGACACATTTCCAAGTCAAGATGGTGAGTGGCTTGGAGGGGAACTTGCAGGTGGTGGTGTTACCATGTGTCTGCTGCCCTTGTCCTTCTAGATGGTAGTGGTCATGGGTTTGAAAGGTGTTGTCTAAGAAGGCTTGGTGAGTTTTTTTTATTCATTCATGGGATGTGGGCTTTGCTGGCCGGGCCAGCATTTATTGCCCATCCCTAGTTGCCCTTGAGGTGGTGGTGAGCTGCCTTCTTGAACCGCTGCAGTCCATGTAATGTAGGTACACCCACAGTGCTGTTAGGAAGGGAGTTCCAGGATTGTTACCTGCAGTTCCTGCAGTGCATCTTGAAGGTGGTACACATTACTGTCACTGTGCGTCAGTGGTAGAGTGAGTGAATATTTAAGTTGGTGGATGGCTTCCGATCAAGTGGGCTTCTTTGTCCTGGATGGTGTCCAGTTTCTTGAATGACGTTGGAGCAGCACTCATCCAGGCAAGTGGAGAGGATTTAATCATACTTCAGACTTGTGCCTTGCAGATGGTGGACAGGTTTTAGGGAGTCCAGAGGTGAGTTAGTTGCCTCAGAATTCCCAGCCTCTGACCTGCTCTTGTAGCCACAGTATGGCCGTGGGGCGGGTGCATTTCAGTTTCTGGCCAATCGTAACTTTTGATAGTGGAGGATTCAGCAATGGTAATGCAATTGAAAGTCAAGGAAACATGGTTAGATGCTCTCTGATTGGCAATGACCATTGCCTAGCAATTGTGTGGTGTGAATGTTACTTGCCACTTATCATCCAAAGCTTGAATGTTGTCCAGATCTTGTTGCATTTGGACATGGACTGCTTCAGTATCTGAGGAGTTGCGAATGGTGCTGAACATTGTGCAATCATCAGTGAACATCCCCACTTCTGATCTAATGAAGGTCATTGATGAAGCAGCTGAAGATGGTTGGGCTTAGGAAACTAACTGAGGAAATTCTGCAGTGATGTGCTGGAACTGATATGACTGACCTCCAACAACCACGAGCATCTTCCTTTGTGCTAGGTATGACTCCAACCAGTGGAGAGTTTTCCCCCTGATTCCCATTGATTCCAGTTTTGCTAGTGCTCCTTGATGCCACTCTGCCAAATGCTGCTTTGATGTCAAGGGCAGTCACTCTCATATGAACATAAGTACATAAGAAATAGGAACAGGAGTAGGCCATTCGGCCCCTCGAGCCTGCTTCACCATTCAGTAAGATCATGGCTGATCTTCTTGTGTTTCGATTTCCACATTCCCATCTAACCCTGATAACCTTTGATTCCCTTGCCTAACAAGAATCTATCTCCCTCTGCCTTAAAAATATTCAATGACCACCTTCTGAAGCAGAGAATTCCAAAGTCGCACAACCCTCTGAGAGAATAAAATTCTCCTCATCTCTGTCCTAAAGGGGCGACCCCTAATTTTGAAACAGTGCCCCCTAGTTCTGGATTCACCCACAAGAGAAAATATTCTTTCGGCGCCCACCTTGTCAAGGCTGTTCAGGATCTTGTATACTTCAATTAAATCACCCCTCACTCTTCTAAACTCCAGTGGAAACAAGCCCAGTCTGTCCAACCTTTCCTGATAAGACAACCCACTCATTCTAGGTATCAACCTAGTAAACCTCCTCTGAACCGCCTCCAGTGCATTTACATTCTTCCTTAAATAAGGAGACCAAAACTGCCCACAGAATTCGAGGTGCAGTCTCACCAATGCCCTGTATAACTGAAGCATAACATCCTTACTTTTATATTCAATCCCTCTCATAATAAAGGATAACATTCCATTAATCTTAATTACTTGCTGTAATTACTTACTCTCACCTCACCTCTGGAGTTCAGCTTTTTTGTGCATGTTTGGACCAAGGCTGTAATGAGGTCAGGAGCTGAGTGGCCCTAGCGGAATCCAAATTGAGCGTCAGTGAGCAGGTTATTTGTGAGTAAGTGCTGCTTGATAGCGCTGTCAAGGATCCCTTCCATTTCTTTGCTGATGCTAAGTCCATAGCTGAATTTAACTCTTGAGATTGATAGATCTTTTTGGTAACCCAATGTGTGCAGAGAGATGGTGTTAAGTCACAGATCACCCCAGAACAACTGAAAATGCGGAACATGATTTCCCTGTGTAGAAATTTTCAAAGCAAGATGCTGAAAAATATATGTACCTTTGGTCATTCTTTTGGCTGATTTGGCCTCAGACTTGCGCGTACCCATATAGCTAAGGCACAGTTTTACAAAGCCCATCTGAAGTGCATGTCATGTTGGCGATGAAAGCGTCCACAGGAAGAGCTTGATAAGTTGTGACCACAGTTCATCAGGTTAGGAATTCCCAACCCATTCGACCAATGATATCCAGCATTATTGGTAATAGTGAGTCAATTGTCTTTGAATCCTGGAGCACGGCCTGTCCTGGGTATCAGACTGATGTAAAACTACACAAAAGTCACTGAGAATGGAAGCAAAATGAGAACAAACAATAGGTTCTTGAGCTCTCAGGATATCCAGAAGGATCTTACAGCAAGTTATTTATTTTAGAAGGCTCATTTCTGCTTGCTTTTGTTATTGACAATACAAGACAGTTAATTTGTGCATAGCAGCGTTCCACAGCAAATGTCGAGTTACTTTTTGTTTCTGTGATGTTGATTAAGCAACAAATGTTAGCCAGGACATTGAGGAGAGCTTACATGCACTGATTCAAAATAGTGCCTATGGACTCTTCAGCATTCATGTAAACAGGCAGACGAGGCATCGGTTTAATGTCTCATTACAAGATGGCTCCTCTGACAGTGCAGCACTGTCTCAGGTAATCCTGGATTTTGTGGAGTGGGGCTGAAACACTTAACTTTCTGACTCAGGTGTTACGGACAAGAGGAGGGGGTTTAATTTAAACAGCCCTGATTTCTCCTGTCTCCACCCGTCCGTAAACAGAATAGTTTGGATTTCCCCCTTTTTTACATAGTGGCGTATTTCCCAACCCCTTAGTTTTGGCGTGATCCAACTTCTATTAATAACCCCACAGCAAAGTCAAGCTACTGTAAAGTGAGAGGGGTAGTTTATTCTCACAGTCAGACATGAGAAGAGGGGTGCAATGTAGCTTCTTTTTTCACTCATACAATAAAAGAGGAGGGATAGAGAAGGAAAGATTTACGGGCAAAGATCACAGAATAAAGAATTATTGTTTCACCTGAGCCTAGAATCCAATGGTGTACTCTTTCACAGAGGTTGGCAGGTTGAAGATGGATGCTGGATAATTCACTTTTCCAGTAGAGATGACTTTGTGATGGAATAAGCATGTAGAGATGAATTAGTCTTGTAGGCATTGGTACAGAAGTTCAGGAGTTGCAGTAGAAACAGTGTCGATGGATGCCAGGCATTCAGTTGGACTGAGTCCTTGTTCTGAGCTGCTGCTTGCTAGATGGAGGATGTCAGACTGATTGGCAGTGCAGTGTTATAGGTTCCTCCAGCTAGGGAGTCATGTCACAGGTCTTCCATCTGTCCACTTTGGCTTTGACAAAGGATGTATATTCCTTTGTCTGGATACTTGAGATTGTTAATATTTCGACCATTAAGAATTTGAAAGGGGGTTGTAGGGTCCTTTGTCCTGGCAGGCTAGTAGTCTCTATTGGCCAGGCCTGGCTTAGGAAATGTAGATGGCCTGTGTATAATTCTCTTTTTAATTTGACCTAATATATGAGAATTTTGAGACATGGTGTGTGGTGACTGTACAGTGTTTGGGAGGAATAATTGACTCTCGACTTAAGATTCTCAAAGCTGACCACCACTGACCTCATGTCATGGGGCTGACACATCTAATTGATAGAGATTGATCACTGTCATTGGCCAACAACTCCCATTATCATTGTTGAATTGAATCATAGAATCCCAGCATTCTCGGTCACTATGTGAAAGAGGATTCTCCTAATTCCCCCCCTCCCTCTTGGTCTTTCGCTGGTTTTCTCAAATCTGTGTCCTCTGGTTAATGGCTCCTCTGGCAGTGGAACCAATTCTCTTTATTTAGTCTATTACATCTCCTCATGATTTTGAACACTTCTTTCTAGTTTAGAAGAGTAAAAGGCACCTTGACTGAAACATATAAGATCCTGAGGGGATTGACATGGTGAATGTGATGAGAATGTTTCCTCATGTGGGAGAATCTGAAACTAGGGGGTCACTGTTTAAAATAAGGGGTCACCCATTGAAGACAGAGATGAGGAGAATTTTTTCTCTGAGGGTCGTGAGTCTTTGGAACTCTCTTCTTCAAAGGATGGTGGCAGTAGAGTCTTAATTTTTTTAAGGCAGATGTAGTTAAATTCTGGATAAGCAAGGGGGTAAAAGGTTAGCAAGGATAGGCGGGAATGTGGATTTGAGGTTCCAATCATATCAGCCATGATCTTATTAAAAGCAGGCTCGGGGGACCGGGTCACCTAATCCTGCTTTTACATCGTATAATTCATGTATAAAAAAAATCAAATCTCCTCTTATCTTTCTCTGCTCTAAGGAGAACAGTGCCAGTTTCTGCAGTGTTTCCTTGTCTCTGAAGTCTCTCATTCCTCTGACCCTTCCAGTGAACCTGCTCTGGACCCTCTCTAATGCCTTATGTTAGAATCATATATCTCAGGGTTAAGATTAGGGTTAGGGTGAGGTTTTCTTTTATGAAATGGAAGAATTTGGCATGATTTGGACATGTGGATACTAACCTGGGATTTTTTATAAGATCGTAAGCTCATCTTGGAACTGTCAACAAGCAAGCCTTTTCCAAGAAATCACCTGACCTACATGGTATTTGAGAGGGAGTTGTTTGTTGGTGTTGAACTGCAGAGCACTTCAATTAATGAAGCTGGGAGACAAAAAGGCAATCACATGGGAGAGAAGAAAAACTTAAGTTGTGAACCTGCTTGTTTTGAAGGCAGTCTTGTTAGAGAACAAGCTGAGAAAGGAAGGCTACCTTGACTGGTTCCCTCTCTCTACCTTGCTTTAAAATTGTCTGTGGCTATCAACCTGTAGCCACAGAACCCTCATCTGAGTGCAACTAGCCTGCACTAGGACCTGCAAAGCTGAGCCAAGCTGGTGAGACCTTCCAGGCATCTACCGGGACCATCAGCCCGTCTGCACACAAGAGAACTCCAGGTCGACAGCGTCGAGATCATGCAGACTTTATCCTTTATAATGCCCATCCTTCAAAGCCCATCTCTGCAGAGAGAGTCCATCTGTTGTCTGTCTGTGTGTGTGTGTGTGTGTCTGTCTACGTTTGTGCTGGGGGAAGAGATAGATTAACCATTCTGAGTATTTGAAAGAAGCCTGGTCAATCTCTCTTCTTCTGGGCTATAGAGGTATGGGTACACAATTGGCCATTTCGGTGAGAAAATTAAACATTTAAATTAATGTTAAGGCCTGCAGAGTACTGGGGTTTGATAATTTGTGCACTCCTCCAATCCCGGTCGTAACACTTACTAAAATCCACTGCCTAGAATTGAACACAGTAATCTACCTGAGGCCTAACCAGAGATTGAGATGAATCTCGGATTTTCTCTATTGGGTAATTCACTTTCTTAGACATCAGTCTTTGATCTTTGGTCCCAGCTCTCAGTCCCACTTGGGAGCTGACAGTGGTTGATGTTGACTTTTGCCACTTAACGGGAGAGCATGCTAGTGTCACTTTTGAAGCTCTCCTGCTCTCAGGTGGCTGAATGAGCCACCCTTCTGGCTCTCGCCACTCTGCAGCCTGGAGGATGGCAGCTGGCTGAGACAGTGGCAGTGGACAGAGGAGATGGTGGATGTGCCGAGGCGGGGGAGGACTATGTTCGTGAAGTGCTTGTGCCTTGAGCTCGGCCACATTATGCAATGGGAAATTGGTCATTTGGGTCCTGGGTTTACACTGGCAAGCTAGCAACTCTTCTTACAGAAGGAAGAGTGAAAACAAGCAACTACGGCCAGTTAACCAGTTAGTCAGGAGAGTGATGGAATGACTTGTTAACAAAGCCTTACCAATACACATTGAAAATCAGAGCGTGATCAGACAGAGTCAACTTATTTTTTTATCAAAGGAAAATCATTTTTGACAAAAGTATGAGAGTGTTCTGAGGATGTAACTTCTAGTTTGGATAAATGCAAACCAGAGATGCAGTATACTTGGATTTCCAAAAGACATTCGCGAAGGTGCCACACAGGAGGCTAAAATGCAAGATGAGCTCATGGATTTGGGAGTGATATATTATCATGGATAGAGTATTGATTAACAGACGGGAAGCATAGAGTGGTGATAAACGGAGCACATTCAGGTTGGCAAGCTGTAACTAGTAGAGTGCCGCAAGGATCAGTGCTGGTACCTCAGCTATTTACAATCTATATTAATGACTTAGACAGAGTGTGTACCTAAATTTCCTGATGTTACAAAGCTAGGTGGGAATGCAATCTGTGAGGAGGACACAAAGAGGCTGCAAAGAGATATATACTGGTGAACTGAGCAGGTAGCAAGATGGCAGATTCATTATAATGTGGGGAAATGTGAGGTTCTTCACTTTTGTCATAAGAATTATTACGATCCTAGCTCATGTTACGACTGGACAAGTCAGATCCCGGAGTGAAACCTGGCTTGATAGATCGTAACTTTTTTTTTAGAAACCGTGGAGGTAAGTTACTGAACAAATTCACAAGAGTCTGCTGATGAGCTTTTAACATGAAGAATAAAACATTTATTAAACAACAAAAGTGAACTGTATTACACCAGGCAAAAAGATAGCAAAGATCTCAATACAAATACAAAAAAACAGCGAGACTTTGGGACAGAGAGATTAAAGCAGCGAAACTTCGGTACAGAGAGGTTAAAACAGCGAGACTTCGTGACAGAGAGGTTAAAACAGCGAAACTTCGGGACAGAGAGATTAAAACAGCGAAACTTCAGGACAGAGAGATTAAAACAGTGAGACTTTGGGACAGAGAGATTAAAACAGCGAGACTTTGGGACAGTGGGGTTAAAACAGCGAGACTTTGGGACAGAGGGGTTAAAACAGTGAGACTTTGGGACAGAGAGATTAAAACAGTGAGACCTCAGGATAGAGAAGTTAAAACAGCGAGACTTCAGTACAGAGAGGTTTAAACAGTGAGACTTCGGAGTAGAGAGGTTAAAAAAGCGAGACTCAAGTAGGAGTAAGGGTAAAATAAGAGCAAGGGCTGATATTCTATTTCGTTGAGATATGTCTGGAGAGCTCAGTCCTGTGATTTGAACATCCTGTGCTGTATGGGAAATCCTAGACGCTCCTGGCAGTCTGGATGACCATGTGTGCAGGAGGTGCCTCCGATTAAGACCATAAGACATAGGAGCAGAAATTAGGCCATTCGGCCCATCGAGTCTGCTCCACCATTCAATCATGGCTGATAAGTTTCTCAACCCCATTGTCCCGCCTTCTCCCCGTAACCTTTGATCCCCTTACCAGTCAAGAACCTATCTATCTTGGTCTTAAATACACTCAATGACCTGGCCTCCACAGCCTTCTGTGGCAATGAATTCCATAGATTCACCACTCTCTGGCTAAAGAAGTTTCTCCTCATCTCTGTTCTAAAAGGTCTTCCCTTTACTCTGAGGCTGTGCCCTTGGGTCCTAGTCTCTCCTACTAATGGAAACATCTTCCCCACGTTCACTCTATCCATGCCTTTCAGTATTCTGTAAGTTTCAATCAGATCCCCCCTCATCCTTCTAAACTCCATCGAGTATAGACCCAGAGTCCTCAAACGTTCCTCATATGTTAAACCTTTCATTCCTGGGATCATTCTCGTGAACCTTCTCTGGACCCTCTCCAGGACCAGCACATCCTTTTTTTTTGATTGGAGCAACTTGAGCTCTGGCTTTTGGAGCTTGAGCAGCAGCTGGGGGCACTATGGTCATTCACGTGGCTGAGAGGTTCGTGGATAGCACATTTCAGCACATGGTCACCCCGCAGCTTAAGGAAGTGCAAGCAGAGAGAGAATGGGTGACCGCCAGACAGAAGAAGGGGACCAGGCAGGTAGTGAGGGAATCCACCCAGTGCATCTCACTCTCAAACCATTTATCGGTCTTGGAAAACGGTGAGAGTGAGGGTTCCTCTGTGGAGGCCAACCAGAGCCAAGGCCGTGGTACTGTGGGGTCCAGCTGCTCGGGGAGGGAGGAAGAAATGTGGAAGGGCAATAGTGGTAGGGGATTTGTTAGTAAGGGGAGTAGACAGGTGCTTCTGTGGCTCATAAATGTGATTCCAGGATAGTGTGTTGCCTCCCGGGTGCCAGGGTCAAGGATGTCACGGAACAGCTGCAGGACATTCTGAAGGGGGAGGGTGAACAGCCAGAGGTCATGGTCCGTGTTGGACCAATGACGTAGGAAGAAAGAGAAATGAGGCCCTGCAAGCAGACTTTAGGGAGCTAAGTAGGAAATTGAAAAGCAGGACTTCAAAGATAGTAATCTCCGGATTACTCCCGGTGCCACGCAGTAGTGAGTATAGGAACAGAAGGATAGAGCAGATGAATGCATGGCTGGAGAGATGGTGCAGGAGGGAGGGCTTTAGACTCCTAGGCTTTGGGACTGTTTCTGGGGGAGGTGGGACAGGTTACATCTGAATAGGAAAGGGACTAACATCCTCGCAGGGAGGTTTGCTAATGCTGTTGGGGCGGGTTTATATCAAATTGGCAGGGGGATGGGATCCTGAAAGGTAGTTCAGAGGGGAGAGAAGCTGAGATGGAATTAGAAGTTAAAACACTAGTAAGTGAGTCTGGAAGGCAGAGGAAACATAGGCTAGATAAGAAAGAAGTGAGTTTAGCAAGGCTAAATGGAATATATTTTAATGCAAGGAGCCTGAGGAGTAAGACAGACGAGCTGAGGGTACAGACAGGCACACGGGAATATGATATCATAGCTATGGCCGAGACGTGGCTAAAATAAGTACAGGATTGGCAGCTCAACATTCCTGGTTATAGGATATTCAGACGAGATAGAGAGGGGGATAGAAGAGGAAGGGGGTTCTCAATATTGATCAAGGAATCAATTATAGCAGTGAGGAGGGATGATATCTTGGAAGGATCATCAAATGACGCCACAGGGTGGAAGTAAAAAACAGAAAAGGGGAAAACACACTATTGGGTGTGTCCTCTAGGCCCCCAAACAGAGAGAGATAGAGGATCAAATATGTAATCAAATTTCAGAGAAGTGTAAGAATAATAAGGCAGTAATGGTAGGGGATTTTAACTACCCGAATATTAACTGGGATAGTTTTGGTGTGCAAGGTAGGGAGGGAGCAAAATTCTTAAGTTGCATCCAGCAGAACTTCTTTAGCTAGTACATAGAAACAAGGGAGGGGGCAGTTCTGGATCTAATATTCTGAAATGAGCCCAGGCAGGTGGGAGGCTTATCGGTAGGGGAGCATTTTGGAGATAGTGACCATAACTCAGTTGGAATTAGGATAGTTATGGAAAAGGATAAGGTTGGGCCAGGAATAAAAGTTCTAAACTGGGGAAAGGCTAATTTTACTAAGATGAGATACAATTTGACCCAAGTGGACTGGGAGCAGCTACTTATAGATAAAACTGTGTCAGAGCAGTGGGAGGCATTCAAGGAGGAAATAGCGAGAGCAAATATGTTCCTGGAAAGACAAAGGTGGGGTGACAAGTCAGGAGAACCCTGGATGTCAAAGGACATAAAGGTTAGAATGCTCAATTATGCAAAATCCCTAGAGGAGTATAAAATGTGCAGGGGGTAACTTAGGAAAGCTAAGAGAGTGCTTGAGAAAGCATTGGTGGGTCGAATAAAGGAAAACCCAAAGGGGTTAATTAAATATAAAAAGAGCAAGAGAATAACTAGGGAAAGAGTAGGGCCAATTAGGGACCATAGAGGTAATCTGTGTGTGGTGCCGGAAGACATGGGCACAGTCCTCAATGAATACTTCACATCGGCCTTCACAATGGAAAAGGACGGCACAGGTATAGACATCAGGGTGGAGGGCTGTGAAATATTAGAGGATATTAACATAGAGAGAGAGAGGAGGTACTAGCGGGTTTAGCAGCCTTAAAAGTGAATAAATCTGCAGGCCAGGATGAGATGTATCCCAGGCTGTTGAGGGAGGCAAGGGAAGAGATAGCAGGGGCCCTGGCAGTAATTTTCAAATCCTCTCTGGACACAGGTGAGGTACCAGAGGATTGGAGGACTGCTAATGTTGTCTCAATATTAAAAAAGGGGGGAAGGGATAGACCAGGAAATTACAGGCCAGTCAGTCTAACTTTGGCGGTGGGCAACTTACTGGAAAGAATTCTGAAGGACAGAATATAACTGCACTTGGAGATCGCGGATTAATCAGGGATAGTCAGCATGGATTTGTCAAGGCAAGGTTGTGTTTGACAAATTTGATCAAATTTTTTGAGGAGGTAACCAGAGTGTTGATGAGGGTAATGCATTTGATGTGGTCTACATGGACTTTAACAAGGCTTTTGATAAGGTCCCTCATGGCAGACTGGTCAAGAAAGTAAGAGCCCATGGGATCCAAGGCAAAGTGGCACGTTGGATCCAAAATTGGCTGAGAGGCAGGAAGCAGAGGGTGATGGTAGAGAGATGTTTCTGTGACTGCAAGTCTGTTTCCAGTGGGGTTCTGCAGGGCTCGGAACTGGGGCCCTTGCTGTTTGTGGTGTACATAAATGTAGGGGGTATGATCAAGAAGTTTGTGGATGACACGAAAATTGATAGGGTGGTAAATAGTGAGGAGGATAGCCGTAAACTGCAGGAGGATATCAATGGACTGGTCAGGCGGGCAGAGCAGTGGCAAATGGAATTCAACCTGGAAAGGTGAGAGCTAATGCACTTGGGGAGGGCTAACAAGGCAAGGGATTACACTATGAATGGTAGGACCCTGGAACGTACTGAAGAACAAAGGGACCTTGGTGTGCATATCCACAGAAACCTGAAGGTAGCAGGGCAGGTAGATAAAGTGGTTAAGAAGGCATATAGGTTACTTGCCTTTATTAGCTGAGGCATAGAGTACAAGAGCAGGGAGTTTATACTGGAACTGTATAAAACGCTGGTTAGGCCACAACTGGAGTACTGTGTGCAGCTGTGGTCACCACATTATAGGAAGGATGTGATTGCACTGGAGACGGTGCAGAGGAGTTTTACCAGGATGCTGCCTGGGCTGGAGGCCAGGTCCGATCTATGAGGAAAGATTGGATAGGTTGGAGTTGTTTTCCTTGGAGCAGCAAAGGTTGAGAGCAGTCCTGATAGAGATGTATAAGATTATGAGGGACATAGATAGGGTGAATAGGAAGGCACTTTTTCGATTAGCAGAGGGCTGAATAACTAGGGGGCATAGATTTAAGATAAGAGGTAGGAGGCTAAGAGGGTAGTTGAGGAGAAATGTTTCCACCCAATGGGTGGTGGGAGTCTGGAACTCACTGCCTGAAAGGGTGATTGAGTCAGAAACCTTCGTAACATTTAAGAAATATTTAGATATTCACTTGCGTTGCCACAGCCTCCAGGGCTATGGGTCAAACGCTGGAAAATGGGATTAGTGTGGTCAGATCTTTGCTGACTGGTGCGGACATGATGGGCGGAATGGCCTCCTTTTGTGCTGTAAATGTCTATGAGTCTATAAAATGATTCAAATATTCATTATTCCTCCAGCACAGCTGTATCTGTCCAAACACATACAAATTTGGAAAGAGAGAACAATCTACCATGTCTATCTTCTACTCTCATATTAAGGGTAAGTATGTGGTAGATATGA
Organism: Cetorhinus maximus; assembly: GCF_964194155.1. Classification (NCBI taxonomy): domain Eukaryota; kingdom Metazoa; phylum Chordata; class Chondrichthyes; order Lamniformes; family Cetorhinidae; genus Cetorhinus; species Cetorhinus maximus. The sequence goes on along the minus strand of NC_135898.1, from coordinate 1,234,475 downwards.
ACCAACTCGCGAACTGTGGTCAGTTCAACTCCAAAGTAAATGACAGATGCGACCAAAGCTCACCCAGACGCTTGTCACACGCTGAACCAATCAGTTTCACTGAGATTCTGTCTTTCTCACAAGGGTTTCTAATCTCCGCATTTGAAGATTTCACCTTTGAATTCTCTTCAAACATCGCCTCCACTGAGACAGCTTCAACAAGGATCCACCTCCAGGGTTTCAATCTCGCCTTCCAAGATTCCTTTCCCTTGGATCTTCGCGTAGACTCACGTTTCACCTTCCAAGCACATTTTCAGATCCTCGCTGTGGCAAGCAGAACAACATTGCTCCAAAAGGGTACCTTTTGGTAACACTGAGTCACCAACCTTCAGCTGCCCTCTCAGACCTGCAGGCCTTCTGTCAAGCCCACTTTGCTTCAAGTCTACTCCCCGCAGCTCTTTCTTTAGCTTGTCGCATTTTTCTCTGCTTCTCTTGTTTATCTTGACTCCATGGGATTTATGGCTCATTCTTGTCTTTGTCCATGCCTGGGACTTTCTCTGGGACCTCTTTCTGTCCCACTCCCTTCTTCTTGGTTTGGGACCTTCACCCTGTCCACCACCCTGTGCCCTGCTCCCTGAGACACCTTCTCTTGAATGGCGCTCCTGTTCAGGTCACCTGACCTCCAGTTTTGTGCTGTTTTGCCTTTTTTCTTCTTCTGTGCATGTGTGTTGAGCTGGTTCCCAGCCTAAAGATGGTGAAATCAACGAACTGCACATGTGTGGCCATTCTCCTGCCAGCACATGCACACTAGTCCCGAGGCCCACTGGGAGCTGTAGCTCCTAAACTCTGAGCTCATGATTTAGCTAAGTATTTTTGGGTTTCCTAACAGAATGGAAAAGCAGAATATATTTTCAATATATTTGTCCCTGCTACAGTTGTACAGAGCTTTTTGGTCAGACCACATCTGGAGTACTCTGCTCAGTTTTGGTCTCCATATTTAAGGAAGGATATTCTTGCATTGAAGAAGCTCCATGAGAGGTCACCTCATGGAAGCATAAAAGATTATGAAGGGGCTTGACAGGCTTGACACTGAGAGATTTTTTCCTCTGGCTGGGGATCCAAGAGCACAGTATCAGAATAGGGTCCGATCATTTAGTCTAAGATCAGGAGGAATTTCTACACTTTAAGTGTTGTGAGTCTTTAGAATTCTCTGAGAGTTGTGGATGCTCCAACATTGAATATGCTTGAGGCTGAATAAGACAGATTTTTGATCTCCCAGGGAATCAAGGGATGCTGGGAGTGGGCGGGAAAGTGGAGTTGAAGCTCAAGGCTGGCCATTATTGTAATGAATGGCAGAGCTGGTTCAGCGTGGCTGTATGGTGTCCTATTTCTTATGTTCTTAGGTCTGGCTGCCCGGAGATCGATTTCTGGGCAAGTGTGAGTCTGCTCCTGTTCGGGGCTCATGAGATCGCCTAAGGTGAGACATCCCATTGTTAATCTTCACCATCCCACCCCCTACTGTTAAGCTGAAATTTCCAATGTGTGAAATCTGCCGCAGGGTGTCCAGGTCAAATGGAGACTTGAGGTGACAAGGATGGTTGGACAAGGTTTTCATCAAGTCCTTGAGCAACTTTTGACCTCAGCAACTTAGGTGTCCATTATTAAGGAAGCAGTAATGGGGCATTTGGAAAGTCAAAATGCAATCCATCAGAGTCAGCATGGTTTTATGAAGAGTAAATTTGTGTTTGACTAATTTGCTAGAGTTCATTGAAGATGTAACAAGCAAAGTGGATAATGGGGATCCTGTAGATGTAGTATATCTGCACTTCCAGAAGGCCTTTGATAAGGTGCCGCACAAAAGATTAATACACAAGATAAGATCACATGGAGTTATGGGTAATATATTAGCTTGGATAGAGGATTGGCTAACCAACAGAAAGCAGAGAGTCGGGATAAATGGGTCTTTATCTGGATAGCAAGCTGTAACTAGTGAGATGCCACAGGGTTTGGTCCTTGGGCCCCAACTATTTATAATCTATATTAATGACTTGGATTCAGGGATAGAAGGTACTGTAGCTAAATTTGCAGATGACACCAAAGTAGGTGGGAAAGTAAGTTGCAATGAAGAAATAAGAAATTTACAAATGGATATGGACAGGTTAGGTGAATGGGCCAAAATTTGGCAGATGGAGTTTAATGTGGATAAGTGTGAGATTATCCAGTTTGGTCGGAAGAATAAAAAGGCAACTTATTATTTAAAAGGAGAGAAACTTCAGAATGCTTCAGTGCAGAGGGATCTGGGTGTCCTGGTGCATGAATCGCTGAAAGCTAGTATGCAGGTAATAAGGAAGGCAAATGGAATTTTGGCATTTATTGCTAAAGGAATAGAGTATAAAAATAGGGAAGTGTTGTTGCAACTGCACAAGGCATTGGTGAGACCGCACCTGGAGTACTGTGCACAGTTTTGGTCCCCTTACTTGAGGAAGGATGTAGTTGCACTGGAGGCGGTTCAGAGGAGGTTCACTAGATTGATTCCAGAGATGCGGGGCTTGTCTTATGAGGAGAGATTGAGCAGTTTAGGCCTATACTCGCTAGAGTTTAGAAGGATGAGAGGAGATCTAATTGAGGTATATAAGATGCTAAAGGGGATAGACAAAGTCGACATGGAGCAGATGTTTCCCTTCTGGGACATTCTAGAATGAGAGACCATAGTTTTAGGCTAAGGGGTGGTAGATTTAAATCAGAGATGAGGAGGAATTACTTTTATCAAAGGGTTGTGAATCTGTGGAATTCACTATCTCAGAGTGCAGTGGATGCTGGGACGCTGAATAAGTTTAAGGAGAAGATAGACAGATTTTTAATTAGTAATGGGTTGAAAGGTTATGGGGAGAGGGCGGGAAATTGGAGTTGAGGCCGAAATGAGATCAGCCATGATCGTAATGAATGGCGGGGCAGGCTCGAGGGGCTGAATTGCCTACTCCTGCTCCTAGTTCTTATGTATGCATGAAGCAAACTGCTAATGCCATATGAAAGCATAATTTATAAAGTTTTAACACATCACAGTTCCAATTTATAGGCTTCAACATAACTGTAATGCATTGTTTTTTCTGCTTTCCCAACTCATTGAAAATACTCAGCAGTTGCTGCTGAGCAATTTGTGGATTGCGTTTGTGTTCTTGACCTTAGGTTCCTTCAATGAACCTAATAGTTTTGCTGAGGAACCAACAGTTTTAACCCGACCCCATTAGCGGTAATGCATTGGGACAGGCCATTTACACGCGTTGTAGAAGGGCTTTATAAACACACTGTACAGTGTAATTCAATGCCACTTTCCTGCGTTATTTTTATATCTGCATTGTTATTTCCTGTGCTCAGTAATCACTGGGGATAGTGCGCTGTAATATCTCGAGCCCTGACAAAGGTGAGAAGTTTCACCGAACCACTAGATTGCCCCAAATCTACCCAACTGTTTAATTTAGGCTAATAGAATACAAGCACCAGGTTTGTAAACTTAATAAGTAAATTACTGTTTATTGAACAAATTTTGTCTTTAACTAGTGGCAAAAGGAAGAAGTATGAACTGCCAGCTTCTAACTCAATAAATTAAGCTCCACCCCTTCTTAAACCTCTATACACAAACACATCCACACATATACATAAGACACACAAGACATGGATTTTAAGGATGAGGTAAAACAGTTCAATAACACCAATCCAGGATACAGGATTAGATGGGTTGATTTTGATTGATGTCTTCCAAACTCCTTGCAGTTTGTTGTTGATGACATGAGGTTGTCTTCTAGCACTTTCAGTCTGTGGTTGACTGGTTGAAAAACTTGCTTTCCAATGTCTCTACTGGTGATTTTTCCCCCTTTTCCTCTTGACAGGGGTTTTCAGAGAATGAAGGTTACAGAGATGCGAGAGATAGCCAGCTAGCCATTATGGCAGAATTGCTGGAAATCTTACAAACACAGGAGAGAGAGGTTTCAGATGTTCCCTCTTTGCAGGCTAGGAGCTGTTCTGCCGGCACTGTTACCACATCAAACCCTGGTCACCTAGTCAAGAGCCAATTAAAATGCTGTCGTCAGGTCATTCCCCTTAGTCCAGAACCCCTGTTCTCTAATGGCACCCTATGTTTCAGGATAGCAATATTGTAGATATTCCTAATCCTGCTCCAGTGAAAATGTTTTTTTTAAAGCCGCAGCCCAAGAAAAATAAAAAATAGGTTCTTCACAATAATTAGACCTGTCTACCAGTGGTAGTGGTTAAAATATAGTGTGACAGGTTAAGGGAGGAAATGTCCATTAAAAACAAGAACGGATGAATTTGTAATAGGAAAAGTTGATTGTAGGTGCACAAAGAGGCTAGACTTTTAATATAAAGGAAGACTTATATTCATACAATGCCTTTCACGATCGCGTAACATTATAAAATGTGTTCTTGGCGATGTAGTATGTTTTGCAGTGTAGTCACTGTTGGAATGTAATGTGGCAGCTAATACAACGCGTGTGAATCATGAAATATGCAGTTGCAGATGTGTAAATTCTGAATTGACTTGCATTCCTTATTTTCCATGCAGGGGAACCAGATGGTGCACAGAAAGCCAAGGGAATACTGAGCGCTTCTACCCAGTTCAAATCATGATGGAGAAAGATCACGAGATGGGTTGAAGGAGATCTTTGTCCGACTAAAGCTCGCTCAGAACTCGCTTCTTGGGTAATAGTGAGGCAAAGACTGGCCAGTCCGCTGAAGAATGGATCCGAACTTCACCCGTTCCATGAAATTTCATCCCGCCTCCTGGCCCAACATTTCACTGCTGGCAGAGCAGTTCCAGTTCTGCTCCGAGTCAGTGAGTAGTACCACCTTCCTCATTGTGGCCTACAGTGCAGTGATGGCGGTAGGTGTGATCGGCAACATGTGTCTGGTTCTGGTCATCATCAGGCAGAAGGAGATGCGCAACGTGACCAACATCCTGATTGCCAATCTGTCGTGTTCTGACATCCTCATCTCCACCATATGCCTACCGGTGACGGTGATCTACACCATGATGGACCGTTGGATCCTTGGGGCTGCACTTTGCAAGTTGACCCCATTTGTTCAGTGCATGTCTGTCACAGTGTCCATCCTGTCCTTGGTCCTGATTGCTTTGGAGAGACACCAACTAATCATCAACCCAACTGGCTGGAAGCCAACGGTGGGACATGCATACTTGGCAGTATTGGTCAGTTGGCTGGTGGGATGCTTCATCTCCTTGCCCTTTGTGTCCTCCAACATCTTGACCAGTGAGCCCTACGCAAATGTCTCCTTTCTACTGGACATGTTCGAGGACCACGCAGCTTGTATTGAGCGCTGGTCTTCAGAGCGACAGAAGCTGGCCTACACCACCTGCCTCTTGATCTTCCAGTATGGTTTGCCACTACTCCTGATGCTGACCTGCTACTTCCGTATCTTTCTGCGACTCCGAAGGCGTCGGGAGATGGTGGACCGGGCAAGAGATGGCAACCACAGGGTCAGCCACAGTCGGAGGATCAACGTCATGTTGGCATCCATCGTCGCTGCCTTTGGCCTTTGCTGGCTGCCGCTCACCGTCTTCAACACAGTCTTTGATTGGAACCATGAGGCCATCTCCATCTGTCACCACAACCTGATTTTCTCCCTCTGTCACCTGACAGCCATGCTGTCCACTTGCGTCAACCCCATCATTTATGGCTTCCTCAACAGCAATTTCCAGAAGGAAGTGAAGGCCATGCTGTACAGGTGTCGCTGTGGTGGGGCCTCAGACAGTTATGAGAGTTTCCCTCTTTCCACGGTCAACACCGAGCTGTCAAAAGCTTCTGTGCGCCATTAATAATGTCTAACCTCAGCTGCGTTGTGCCTTTGAGGATCATCTGACACTTGTCTCTCTTGCTGTTTCTACCCCCAGTGATGCTATTCTCCCCTCATGCCTGGTTTTACTATTGATATTTATGTAGATCTGTGTTAATGTGGTATATCTCTAATGGCTGCCTGATGCAGTCATGGATTACCTTGGTCGATAGCCAATGTTTTGAAAATCTGCGTCTCCCGAAATGCACCTTCATAGTGAGGCAGAAGTGAGGGAGGGTAGTGAGATACAGTGCGGTTGACCTGAGCTTAATGTGACATTGACAATGAGTATGGTTCCCATTTGTGTGACCATGGTTGTGGACTCGGTGCTGGCTTGGGGCTGAGTTAGCTATGTGCTTTGGGTTGCCTGTGTGGCTTATTTGGGTCCTGGCTATCTAGTCTGCTGATATCAGATGGTCCTCAACAATGACTGCACTACTGAGCCAGGGCAATGCCTCTGCTTGGATTGAAGGTGCGGGTGGGAGGGGTGGGGGCCTTAGGGGTCGTGCTCCTGGCATCTCATGACAATGCCAGAATAATGCCTGAAGCATCTTTGCAGGCAGAGCAGATCTTCAGGTTGGGTAATGCTCAGTTTCAGGGTGAGAATGCAGGATTTGGACAATGGATGTAGTATTTATGAATAGAACCTTGCACCGTTTTCCGATTGTTAGTAATTGTTTTGGATTATTTCACAAAACTGCCACATAAATGAATTGGATACACTTTGCAACATTGGAGTTGCTTCTTGCAAGTAGCATTTTATCAGCTAATGGAACATTTCATTGAGCTTGATTGGCCTAGTTTCTTGCTCTTCGGCTTGCCAGTTTCATTTAAATAAGCACACTTGGGGTTGAGTTGATTTCCAAGCCTATTTCTTTGTCACTGACCATGCAAGGGAGTCTTCTCCTGTCATTTGGGCTGAAACGTGGACCAGGGGAACTGAGGGAAAAGGTTTTTAAACCCATGTTCCATGGTAGTGTGTGTAGGCGCTGCACAGTCAGAGGGGCCTGGCAGCAAGACTCAATTACTCACTGCCTATGTAACTGAGCCACAGGGAGAACTCTGAACATATAAATTACAAAATTGGATAACTGTAAAAGAACAAATAGCATCCTAAGGCTGGCTCTAAAAGTAACCTGAGGACAAGACAAAAGCTATTGAGTGCTGGGGAAACTGAAAAAGGAATTCTGTTTTTTTAATATGTATTTGCATAAAAATGCATGAGATTGTTTAATATAGACTCTGATGTTGTGCTTCCATATTCTTCTGCCAAACTTTAGGGGCCATAAATCTTCAGCAGGGAAGCAGGGGTTAGGGAGGAGGGGGCAGGGTCTGGCACCAGCAAGCTGAGGTCTTTTGCTTCTGCAGGTCAGTGAATAAGGCTGTGAGAATAATGTTTTGTGGGGACACACTCCTCAGCTGTAAATCTACCCATGTCGATATACTGCCTATGATATAAACTGCCCTGATTTTCTTTCTGCTAAATTGAATGTAAAAGAGAATGGGCGGGGGTGTCAATTTGTAAGGGTGGGTTTATCCCCATGGGCCAGCCTCATCTGAGCTTCTTCACTCTCTGTTCCAGTCGCTTTGTAAATATTTCAAATTGCTTTCTGTTTTACCTCCAGAAAAATGATGTTTTGATGTAACTCATTGAATGTATTGCTGGGGTGAGATATTCCCTAATAAAATTTATAAGATTGAGTCATTTTAATTTATTGTTATTCAACATTTTAAGACTTCTCTCATTTCTTCATGGACTGTTGCACTTCAGCAGAGAAAATATTTCAAGTATTTATGCATCAGATTTTTCGAGCCTTTTGTGTTCTTTCAGGTGAAGGATTTCATTGTAAGGAAACATTATTTTCTTTGCACTTTTTCATGTCCTCTGTCAGCATAAAAACCTCTGAGGACAGGCACAGCATGAGTGACATACAAACTAAAGTTCCCTCTACATCATCAGGGGCTGTCCCTTGATTTGAGGATGATGTCTACTCAGGATTGTGAGTTCCTGCCATGGGTCTAATGTGACTGAACAGGATGATTCTACAGCTGCAGATCTTAGGGCATCCCATGAGGTAGTAGGACCTGGAGTGGAGGATTTGCTTCTTTTTCTTTGCTTCCTCCACACTATCCCATCAAAGGGAGGAGAGTGCTCTACGTGGGAACCAACAACATTGGAAGGATTGGGGTTAATGTGCTGCAGTCAGTAACATGATTAGGGTGGAAGTTAAAAAGCAGGACCTCAGAGGTTGTAAGAACAGTAAGTCAAGATAAATCAAGACCTTACTGGAGCAATCATGCGGGACAGAGAGCTTCAGTTTCTTGGGACATTGGGGACAGTTCTGAAGGTGACTTTAAACTCAGGAAAGGAGACACAAGGTGCAAAGGGAACTGATTGAGATTAAAAGTTAATGCAGAAATAGGTGTTTCTATATCCATGTTCCCTGTTTTCCATTGTCGTTTGGTTCAGATTGGGGTTGAACTTCAGGTTGGGATTGGTGAGTCAGGAATAAAGATGTGGATGGGATCTGGGTGCATTCAGATTTGGCTTGTAGGTTTGGTCTGGAGTAGAAGGTTTAGCTTTAGGATCAGGGTTGGGTCTAGGGAAGATGGACTAGGGTTGGGGTCATTAAAGTTGTTGATGTTTGGATAAGGTTTGTGATTGGAATCAGGGGTCACTAGGATTAAGGTTGTCTTTGGAGTTGGGCCAAGGGCTAGAACCACTGCAGTCCCTGTGGTGCAGGTCCATTCACAGTGCTGTCAGGGAGGAAATTCCATGTTTTTGACCCAGTGACAGTGAAAGAACGGCAATTTTAGTTCCAAATCAGGATGGCGTGTAGTTTGGAGGGGAACTTGCAGGTGGTGGTGTTCTCACATCTCTGCTGCCCTTGTCATTCTGGGTGGTAGAGGAATAGGGTTTTGGAAGGTGCTGTTGAAGGAGCAATGGTTAGTTGCTGCATTGCATCTTGTAAATGATACACACTGCTGCCACTGTGTGTTGGTGGTGGAGGGAGTGAATGTAGTGTACAGGGTACCCACCAAGTGGGCTGCTTTGTCCTGGATGGTGTCAAGTTTCTTGAGTGTTGTGGGAGATTGTTTAATATAGACTCTGATGTTGTGCTTCCATATACCAGGCAAGTGGAGAGTATTCCATTTTCATATTCCAAGGGCACAGCTTCAGAGTAAAGGGAAGACCTTTAGAACAGAGATGAGGAGAAACTTCTTTAGCCAGAGAGTGGTGAATCTATGGAATTCATTGCCACAGAAGGCTGTGGAGGCCAGGTCATTGAGTGTATTTAAGACGGAGATAGATAGGTTCTTGATTGGTAAGGGCATCAAAGGTTACGGGGAGAAGGCAGGAGAATGGGGTTGAGAAACTATTCAGCCATGATTGAATGGTGGAGCAGACTCGATGGGCCAAATGGCCTAATTTCTGCTCCTATGTCTTATGGTCTTATTCCATCACACTCCTGACTTGTGCCTTGTAGATGGTGGACAGGCTTTGGGGAGTCAGGAGGTGAGTTACTTGCTGCAGGATTCCCAGCCTCTGACCTGCTCTTGTAGCCACAGTATTTATATGGCTAGTCCAGTTCCGTTTCTGGTCAATGGTAACCATCAGTGTGTTGATATTGGGAGATTCAGCGATGATAATGCCACTGAATGTCAAGGGACGATGATTAGATTCATGTTGGACATGGTCATTGCCTGGCACTTATGTGGCGTGAATCTTACTTGCCACCTAGCAGCTAGGCCACAGTGTTGTCCAGGTCTTGTTACATTTGAACATGGAACATTCGAGTATCTGAGGAGTCGTGAATGGTGCAATCAGCAGTGTACATCCCCGCTTCAGACCTTATGGTGGGGGGAAGCAGCTGAAGTTGGTTGGGCCTAGGACAGAACCCTGAGGAACTCCTGAAGCGATGTCCTGGGAGTGAAATGATTGACCTTCAATAATCAATACCACCTTACTTTGTGGTTGATATGACAGCAACCAATGGACAGACTCTAGTTTTGCTAGGGCTCCTTGGTGCCACACTCAGTCAAATGTTGCTTTGATGTCAAGGGCAGTCACTCTCACCCCGCCTCTTGAGTACAGCTATTTTGTCCGAAGGCTTTAATGAGAATGGCTGAGTGGCCCTGGAGAACTGAAACTGAGCGTTAGTGAGCAAGTTTTTGCGGAGTAAGTGCCGTTTGATGGCACTGTCTACCACACCTTTCATCACTTTCCTGATGATCGAGAGTACACCGATGTGGTGATAATTGGCTGGGTTGGATTTGTCCTGCCTTTTGTGGGCAGGACCTGCTTGGGTGATTTTCCACATAGCTGGATAGATGCCAGTGTTGTAGCTGTACTGGAACAGCTTGTGTAGGGGAATGGAGTAGACATGTCATAATTTTGATTGTTTCTGTCAACCTTAACCTTATCTGCTATAAAGACAAAAAACTACAGCAGCTCAATCTATCCATGTGCTCCACACAAGTCCCTCATCCATGGCACCATTCTCATGAATCTTTTCTGTACCAGAATTGGACAACTACGGTTGAGGACAAAACTATTATAGAGGATCATTGCAAATTTCTTGCTTTTGTACTCTATGGCTCTGTTGATGAAGTGCAGGACCCTGATGCTTTTCTTAACAAATTTCTCAATCTGCCCTGCCATCTTTGACAATTTGTGCATAAATTCCCCCCAAACCCGCTTCCCTCCTGCCCAATCTCTGCTTCATCACCTTCTTTAAAAATGTACCCTTAGGTTTACATCACTTCTTCTCATTTTTCATACCTAACCTCACATTTCTCTCTGTTAAATTTCATCGACTACATATCTTCCCATTCGACCAGCATATCAAGTGCTCTTTTAGTCTATCGCTCTCTTTTGCATAGTTCATTATATTTCCAAATATTGTGTCAACTGCAAATTTGGACATTATGTCCTGTGCACCCAAGTTTAAGTCATTAATGGATGTCACAAACAGCAATGGCCCTGGGACTGACCCCTGGGGAACCCCACTGTTACAGCACTCTGCGAAACACCCTTTCACCATTACTCTCTGTTTCCTCTAACTCAACCACTTTGTATTAATACTGCCATTGTCCATTTTGTTCCACGGCTTTAAGTTTGGTGCGTAATTATATTGCATGTAGTCGAATGCATTTTGGAAGCCTGTATCTACCCTCATTAACCTTCTATAACCTCTTAGATATAGGTGAAACAGGAAGCACTCTAAGGAATAGCCTAAAGGACACCTCAGTAGCATTGGAACAAGAAATGAAAACAAAAGCCATCACCCAGACATTTCATGGTAGGTTGGGTCTGATCCCTGTAAATTATGCTTAAAATTAGGATTAAAGCCAGTATGAACCAGACATGACCACAAATGAAAAGGAGAGAGAGAGACTGGGTTTCAAAATCAGAAAGCCAGTCACCAAATTGTCTGAATCAAATATAACATTCGCGCCACACAAGTTCCAGGCAATGACCATCCCTAACAAGACAGAATCTAACCATCGCCCCTTAACATTCAACGGCATTACCATCGCTGAATCCCCTGTTATCAATATTCTTGGAGGTTACCATTGACCAGAAACTGAACTGGACTAGCCATATAAACACTGTGGCTGCAAGAGCAGGTTAGTGGCTAGGAATCCTGTGACAAATAACTCACCTGCTGACTCCCTAAAGCCTGTCCACCATCTACAAGGCACAAGCCAGGAGTGTGATGGGATACTCCCCATTTGCCTGGATGAGTGCAGCTCCCACAACACTCAAGAAGCTTGACACCATCCAGGACAAAGCAGCTCACTTGTCTGGTACCCCATCCACAAACATTCACTCCTTCCACCACTGACACACAGTGGCCACAGTGTGCACCATCTACAAGATGCACTGCAGGAATTTACCAAGGCTCCTTCGACAGCACCTTCCAAACCCATGAAGGACATGGGCAGCAGATAGATGGGAACACCACCACCTGGAAGTTCCCCTCCGAGTCACTCACAATCCTGACTTGGAAATACATCACTGTTCCTGGGTCAAAATCCTGGAACTCCTTTCCTAACAGCGCTGTGGGTGTACCTACACCACGTGGACTGCAGCGGCTCAAGAAGGCAGCTCATCACCACCTTCTCAAGGGCAACTAAGGATGGACAATAAATGCTGGCCCAGCCAGCAAAGCCCACATCCCGTGAACGAATAAAAAAAAAGCAGAAAAACTATTATCCCGACCCTAGAGTTAAAATACTCCAAAAAAGCCTCTGTTGGGCATGATCCTTAAGCCCTATTCAAAATGAAATCTATTATTTTACCCTGACTCTAAAGTAACTAAAAGTGAATTCACAGTTGAATAACATTTTATCATTGTTGCGGACAGGACGGGGGATTAATTTAAACAGCCCTAATTTCTTCTCTTGCTGTGGGGGGGGAGGAGTGGGAGGGGGTTCAAACCTCCCAATGAGCAATTGGCAAAAGACCAAAACCAACAAATATATCACATTAAATTAATAATATTACTCATCAAATTAATAGTTACACAAAGTAAATTAAGTAAAATCACTCACAAAATTGCATCGTTTTATGAATTAAATCACATGAAAGTAAAACTATATTTGGTTAGATTGATTTAAAGTGACGTATTATTTATTAATTTAATGGATTTATTCAACATTAATTCAATTTTATTAATTTTACATATTAAATTAAAGCAACATTGCATCATTTTTAAAAACAGTTTCACATTAAGTTATTACATATAAGTTATCTCAATCACAGAACCATGGAATTTCAACGGCACAGAGGGAGGCCATTCGGCCCATCGTGTCTTTACCGGCGCTGCCACAATAAACACAATCACATCACTTTAAACTAATAAGCAGTTGCATCGCATGAAATGAACAAAATTAACTCACATCAGAATGAAGAAGTTACAATTCGTTAAATTAATACATGAAATGTCATTTTAAATTAATCAAGCAAATTAAATGATAAATGAATGATTAAAATTATACCTCATTAATTCATTGGGAAATATTGCATCACATTCAATCTCTAAAGATATTTCACAGTGAAATCTGACACATTGAGCAGCTCCTCATTAGGGGTAGCGGCTACAGCGATGGGAGGCGGGAAGCTTCGAGCACCTTCATTGGCGGAGGGCAAATCCAAGCATCCAATAAGGGACGGGGTATTTAAATTTCTACCTAACTGCTACCATCACCTTCATGATGAGTTTACAAACTCCCCGCATCTGAGTTTTGGAGGTTGGGAATTGTGCGCCGAGAAGAAAGGAATGGCTTTCAAAATAGTTAAACCCTTGTTCAGAAAGGTTCTAGAGATAAGCCCAGCAAAAGCAGGCCTGTCAATTTTGGTCGAGAAACTTTTAGCAACAATAGTTAAGGGACCAAATTATTAGTCACAAGGACAAACGTGGCTTAACTAAAGGCTTTCCAGAGAAAATCATGTTTAACTGGTTGGATTTTCTTTTTGAAGAGGTAACAGAGGGTTTGATGATGGCGTTGCCTATATTGCCTCAGTGGTGCATCTGGGCCTCCAAGAGACATTTGGTACAGTGCTGCAGAAGGACCTGTGAGCAAAGTTATATCGAATGGAATAGAAGAGATAGTAACAGAATGTACCTGGAATTGGCTGAGTAAACAAAGCAGGAAGTAGTGGTTAATGAATGGATTTTTTGGGGGCTGGAGCAAGGTTTGTAGTCGAGTTCCACAGCGATCAGTGTTGAGACCTTTGCTTTATATATTAATGACCCAGAACTTGGCAAACGGGGCACAGTTTCAAAGCTTGCGGGTGATGCAAACCTCGGAAGTATTGCGAACTGTGGGGATAGTGTAGAACTTCAAGAGGACATCAGCAGGGTGACAGAATGAGTGGACAGGACTCATATGACGTTCAACTTGGAGAGATGTCCAGTGATTCATTTTGGTCGGAAGGATATGGCGCCGCAATCTAATCTAAAGGGGGTGCAGGAGCTGAAGGACCTGGGTGTATTTGTTTATTGAAGGTCGCAGGACAGGCTGAGAGTACTTAAAGCGTAGTGTGTGTCCTATGTTTAATTATAGGGGGATAGAATACAAGAGCAAGGGGCTATGCTGAACTTTTACAAGACACGAATCTGGCCTCCGCTGGAGTATTGTCCAGTTTCAGACACCACACTTGAGATAAGATGGGAAGTCATTGGAGAATTTGTGGAAAAGATTCAGAAGGATGGTTCCAGGAATAAGGAATTTCAGTTAGGAAGGTGGAGAAGTTGGGACGTTGGTGGATGAGAGGATATTTGAGAGAGGTGTTCAAAATCATGAGGGTTTTGGATAGAAAAGATGGGGAGAATCTGTTCCCATTCGTCAAAGGATGGAGAATCAACAGATTTTCAAGTAATTTGCAAAAGAAACAAAAGCAATACGAAAAGTTTGCCTCTCAATGAATGGTTCAGGCCTGGAATGCACAAGTTGAATGATGGAGGCAATTTCAACCTAAGCGCTCAAAAGGGGGAACTAGATTCCTATATCAAAAGGAACAATGTTCATGGTGATTGGGGCGGCGCGGAGTGGGGGTGGGGGGGTGGGTGGGGTGGAAGAAAGGTGGGGTAATAGCTAAGTACTTGGTTAATTCGGAGCCGGTGCGGACATGATGGGCGGAAAGGTCACATTCTGCGCTGTTAAAATCGAGACATTGGTAGATTCAGTTCTGTGCAATTTAACCCCAGTCTCGAGGAATTTGGATGCCTTCCATGTGTGAAATGTTATGGGACAGGGTGGCGATAGAATGACAGAAACCTCAAATTGTCTCAGTCCCAATTGCCCGGTGCTAACACACCCTCAACATTCCCCAAAGGATGGTGGGCAAGGAAAAGGCTGTTCGCCTCGGGAGAAGCAAATGTCTGTGCTTTGGTAGAGATACATTTTGTTCTTGAAATCAATACGTTTTGTGAAACTCAGGCATGGTAACTGGATTATGGTCTATTCATCTGAATAAGTTTGCGTAGCACGTTGCATATCGAAAACTTCTAGAAATTGTAAAAAAAAGATCTGCGTTTGTGGATTAAGTCCGTTTGTAAAGCGGGATGTGCCCTTGGCTGAAACGGCCCCGTTCCTGTGCCCTGGGTTTGGGAATGAGTCGCCCGTATTATCCAGCCAGGCCCTAGCTGAAGAATGTTTATGAAAGACGCTGTTAATGAGTGAAATGAGCCCTTGGGAGCTGCAGGTCAGAGCCGTGCAGAGTGCAGCCTGCTTCGCCATTATTCATCTAGATCCGTGTTGGAAGTGAATGAATGAACTTGCCACAATGTGGATAGATCCCACCAGCAGGTCACCTGGCCTTGTCCAGGTGTCTGATTCTTCCTGTATTTTCAGGTACAGGGAGATGTGTTGCACTTGTTCGACCTGATGATTTTTTGCATTTTTTTGGACTCCATACCCTCCCATTCAATGTGCAAATTATTCACTTTGTTTGGCTTCAGCCAGTTAAATAAGTTTGAAGCCTTTGCGCTTCAAAAGAGTTACTTGTCAATGATATAACTGTTAGTTTTGGTTGTTTCCTTAAGCGGCTTTGTTTTCACTTTGTTTGTCTTTACTTCTGCGGGTTGATTTGGGATTCTCATAGGCTCTTTTTATTTGGACAAGACTTATATCCTGGTAAATTTATCGGGCTGTTCAGTCTCAGTGCTGTTCGAGGGTTTTGGGCCGGACAGAGGGGAAGGGTCACCATACTTTCCAGGTAGTACTCCGGTGGGGGGGATTCCATCACGTAACTCTGTTGCTTTTCGCGCGGCTCACCCCCACATTCCTTGCCCGGTGCAGTTTCTTGCCTTCCTCTCTTCCTCTTGGGTTCCGCCCTGATTCATCCTGCTGTCCTTCTGGGCTTCCTCCGTTGTCTCTGCAGAGGGTTACGCGGCGTCTTTTGGGGCTTGCTTGTCCTAGAGGGTTGGGGAGAGGGTCATAGAGTCATAGAGGTCTGCAGTACAGAAAAAGGCCCTTCGGCCCATCGAGTCTGCGCCGGTCAAACAAGTACCTAACTATCCTAACCCCATTGTCCAGCACTAGGCGCATAGCCTTGTATGCCATGGCATCGCAAGTGCACATCCAAATACTTCTTCAATGTTATGAGGGTTCCAGCGTCTTCCACCCTTTCAGGCAGTGAGTTCCAGATTCCCACCCCCCCTCTGGGTGAAAAGATTCTTCCTCACACCCCCTCTAAACTTCCTGCCCCTTACCTTAAATCTATACCCCCTGATTATTGATCCCTCCACCAAGGGGAAAAGTTCCTTCCTGTCTACCCTATCTATGCCCCTCATGATTTTGTACACCTCAATCCTGTCCCCCCTCAATCTCCTCTGCTCCAGGGAAAATAACTCCTGAAATGAGAATGTCTGCTGCCTGTAGGCGGAGAGCCTATAGACTCACAATATCCATGCACAAAGCACGCATGCAAGGAAGGTATGCGATTTTCAACGCTAAAAGTGGGCTGTTATCGCATCATTTTCAGTTTAGGTTTAGGGTAACTCTGCATTAGGGTTAGGGGTTGGGAATTGGGGATTAGGGGTCAGCCATTGATTCTGCATTAGGGTTAGGTTTAGGGGTTGGGTTCAGGGTCAGTGTTAGGGTTAGCCACTGACTGTATTGGGGTTAGGGGTTAAGGGATGAGAGGGTGGGTGAAGGGATGGGAGGAAGGGTTGGGTCAGGGTTAGGGATGGAGGGTTAAGGTTTAGGATTTAGGGGTTTGGGGTTTAGGGGGTTGGGGGTTAGGATTAGGGTCAGTGTTAGGGTTTGCCACTGACTCTGCATTAGGGTTAGGTTTAGGATTTAAGGATTAGAGTTAAGGTTAGGGAGGGTTGGGGGTTAGGGTTAGGGTTAACCACTGACTCTGCTTTAGGGCTAGGTGTTAGGGATAGGGTTAGCCACTGACTCTGCATTAGGGTTAGGGTTAGGTTCAGTGTTAGGTTTAGCCACTGACTCTGCATTAGGGTTAGGGAGGGAAGGTTAGGGGTTAGGGTTGGGGAGGGAGGGTTAGGGTCGGGTAGGATTTAGGGCTTAGGGTTTCACGGTTAGGGGTTAGGGTTAGCCACTGACTCTGGGTTGGGTTTAGGGGTTAGGGTTTAGAGGTTAGGGTTTTGGGGTTAGGGTTTAGGGGTTTTGGGGTTAGGGTTGGGGTTTTGGGGTTAGGGCTTTGGGGTTGGGGTTTTGGGGTTAGGGTTTTGTGGTTGGTTTGGGGTTTTGGGGATGGGGTTTTGGTTAATTTTGGGGTAAGGGGATGAGGTTCTGGTTAATTTTGGGGTAAGGGGAAGGGGTTCTGGTTAATTTTGGGGTAAGGGGATGGGGTTTGGGTTAATTTTGGGGTAAGGGGATGGGGTTTTGGTTAATTTTGGGGTAAGGGGATGGGGTTCTGGTTAATTTTGGGGTAAGGGGATGGGGTTTGGGTTAATTTTGGGGTAAGGGGATGGGGTTTCGGTTAATTTTGGGGTAAGGGGATGGGGCTTTGGGTTAATTTTGGGGTAAGGGGATGGAGTTTGGGTTAAATTTGGGGTAAGGGGATGGGGTTCTGGTTAATTTTGGGGTAAGGGGATGGGGTTTGTGTTAACTTCCGGGTAAGGGGATGGGGTTTGGGTTAACTTCGGGGTAAGGGGATGGGGTTTGGGTTAATTTTGGGGTAAGGGGATGGAGTTTGGGTTAAATTTGGGGTAAGGGGATGGGGTTTGGGGTAATTTGGGGGTAAGGGGATGGGACATGGCTTAATTTTGGGGTAAGGGGATGGGGTTTGGCTTAATTTTGGGATAAGGGATGGGGTTTGGCTTAATTTTGGGGTAAGGGGCTGGGGTTTGGGTTAATTTTGGGGTAAGGGGATGGGGTTTTGGTTAATTCCGGGGTAAGGGGATGGGGTTTGGGTTAATTTTGGGGTAAGGGGATGGGGTTTCGGTTAATTTTGGGGTAAGGGGATGGGGTTTGGGTTAATTTTGGGGTAAGGGGATGGGGTTTGGGTTAATTTTGGGGTAAGGGGATGGGGTTTGGGTTAATTTTGGGGTAAGGGGATGGGGTTTGGCTTAATTTTTACAGTAAGTGGATGGGGTCTGGCTTAATTTTGGGGTAAGGGTATGGGGTTTGGCTTAATTTTGGGGTAAGGGGGATGGGTTTTGGCTTAATCTTGGGGTAAGGGGGATGAGGTATGGCTTAATTTTCGGGTAAGGGGATGGGGTTTGGGTTAATTTTGGGGTAAGGGGATGGGGTTTGGGTTAATTTTGGGGTAAGGGGATGGGGTTTGGGTTAATTTTGGGGTAAGGGGATTGGGTTTGGGTTAATTTTGGGGTAAGGGGATGGGGTTTGGTTTAATTATGGGGTAAGGGGATGGGGTTTGGGTTAATTTTGGGGTGAGGGGACGGGGTTTGGGTTAATTTTGGGGTAAGGGGATGGGGTTTGGGTTAATGTTGGGGTAAGGGGATGGGTTTGGGTCAATTTCGGTGTAAGGGGATGGAGTTTGGGTTAATTTTGGGGTAAGGGGATGGGGTTTGGGTTAATTTTGGGGTAAGGAGATGGAGTTTGGGTTAATGTTGGGGTAAGGTGATGGGGTTTGGGTTAATTTTGGAGTAAGGGGATGGGGTTTGTGATAATTTTGGGGTAAGGTGATGGGGTTTGGGTTAATTTTGGGGTAAGGGGATGGAGTTTGGGTTAATTTTTGGGTAAGGGGATGGGGTTTGGGTTAATTTTGGGGTAAGGGGATGGGGTTTGGGTTAATTTTGAGGTAAGGGGATGGGGTTTGGGTTAATTTTGGGGTAAGGGAATGGGGTTTTGGTTAATTCCGGGATAAGGGGGTGGGGTTTGGGTTAATTTTGGGGTAAGGGGGATGGGTTTTGGCTTAATTTTGGGGTAAGGGGGATGGGTTTTGGCTTAATTTTGGGGTAAGGGGATGGGGTTTGGGTTAATTTTGGGGTAAGAGGATGGGATTTAGCTTAATTTGTACGGTGAGGGGATGGGGCCTGGCTTAATTTTGGGGTAAGGGGGATGAGTTTTGGCTTAATTTTGGGGTAAGGGGGATGGGGTTTGGGTTAATTTTGGGGTAAGGGGATTGGGTTTGGGTTAATTTTGGGGTAAGGGGGATGGGGTTTGGGTTAATTCTGGGGTAAGGGGATGGGGTTTGGGTTAATTTTGGGGTAAGGGGATGGGGTTTGGGTTAATGTTGAGGTAAGGGGATGGGTTTGGGTTAATTCTGGGGTAAGGGGGATGGGGTTTGGGTTAATTCTGGGGTAAGGGGATGGGGTTTGGGTTAACGTTGAGGTAAGGGGATGGGGTTTGGGTTAATTTTGGGGTAAGGGGATGGGGTGTGGGTTAATTTCGGGTTAATGGGTTGGGGTGTGGGTTAATTTTGGGTTAGGGTTAGCGAGGGAGGGTTAGGGTCAGTGCTAGGATCAGTGTTAAGGTTAGGGAAGGATGGTTAGGGTTACGGGTTGGGGGGAGGGTTAGCGATTAGGGTCAGTGGCAGGGTTAGGGTTAACCACTGACTCTGCATTAGGGTTAGGGGTTAGGGATAAGTTTAGGGATAATTGTTAAGTTTCGGGGTTAGGGGTCAGGTTCAGGGCCCGGGCCAGGGTTAATGTTTGGCAGGGAGGGTTTGGGGTTAGAATTTGGGTTAGCCACTGATTCTGCATTAGGGTTAGGGTTACGGTTAGGGAGGGTTAGGGTTAGGTGTTAGGGTTTCGGGGTTAGGGGTTAGGTTTAGGATTAAGGTTAGTGTTTCGGGGATAGGGTTTCAGGGTTCGGGTTCTGGTTAGGATTGGGGTTGGGGTTAGGATTGGGGTTGGGGTTGGGGTTAGCATTAGGGTTGGGGTTAGGATTGGTGTTAGGATTAGGATTTGCGTTGGGGTTAGGATTGGGGTTGGGGTTAGGATTCGTGTTGGGGTTAGGATTCGCTTTGGGGTTAGGATTCACGTTCGGATTAGGATTGGCGTTGGGGTTAGGATTTGGTTTAGGGTTAAGGTTAATGTTAAGGTTGGGGTTATGATTAGGAGTTAAAGTTCGGCGTTAGTTTTGGGTTTGGGGTTAGTTTTGGGGTTAGGGTCAGTATTAGGGTTAAGGTCAGCCACTGACTCAGCATTAGGGTTAGGGTTAAGGTTAGGGAGGGTTAGGGTTACCGTTTAGGGGTTGGGGTCAGTGTTAGCCACTGACTCTGGATTTGGTTTAGGGTTAGGGTTTTGGGGTTAGGGTTAGCATTTGGGGTTGGGGTTGGGGTTAGAGTTAGTGGTTGGGGTTGGGATTAGGGTTAGTTTTGGGGTTAGGGGTTAGTTTTGGGGTTTGGGGTTAGCGAGGGAGGGTTAGGGTCAATGTTAAGGTTAGGGAGGAAGGGTTACGGGTTATGGAGAGAGGGTAAGGGTTAGCCACTGATTCTGCATTAGGGTTAGGGTTACGGATTAGGGAGGGAGGGTTAGGGGTTAGGGTTTGGGGTTAGGGGGTTAGGGTTAAGTTTAGGGGTCAGGTTCAGGGTCATGGTCAGGGTCAGTGTTAGGGTTTGGGGGAGGGTTAGGGGTTAGAGTTTGGGTTAGCCACTGACTCTGCATTGGGGTTAGGGTTTCAGGGTTAGGGTTAGGGGTTGGGGTTTGGGTTAATTTTGGGGTTGTGGTTGGGTTTTGGGGTTAGAGGTTTGGGTTTCGGGTTTATGGTTTTGGGGATAGGGGCTAGAGTTTCGGGGTTAGCTTTAGCAGTTAGGGTTTGGGGTTAGGGCTACGGTGAGGGGTCAAGGTCACTGCTAGGGTTAGCCATTGGGTGTGGGTTAGGGGTTGGGGGTTAGGTTTACTTTTGTGGTTGTGTTTGTGGTTGGGTTTAGGCTTAGGGTTAAGGTTAGGTTTTAGTGTTAGAGTTGGGGGTCATGGTTGGGTTAGGATTAGGGGGTTAGGGTTGGGGGTTAGGGTTGGGGTATAGGATTGGGGGTTAGGGGCTAGGGTCAAGGGTTAGGTGCTAGGGTCAAGGGTTGGGGGTTGGGGGCTAGGGTTGGGGGTTAGGGGCTAGGGGTTGGGGGCTAGGGTTGGGGACTAGGGGTAGGGGCTAGGGTTGGGGGCTAGGGTTGGGGACTAGGGGCTAGGGTTGGGGGCTAGTGGCTAGGGTTGGGGGCTAGGGTCTAGGGTTAGTGGCTAGGGGTTAGGGTTAAGGGTTAGGGTTTGGGGCTAGGGTTTGGGACTAGGGTTTGGGGCTATGGGCTGGGGCTAGGGCTAAGGGCTAGGGCTAGGGGCTAGGGCTAGGGGCTAGAGTTAGGGGCTAGGGTTAGGGGCTAGGGTTGGAGGCGCAGGTTGGTGGTTGGGGGCGAGGGGCTAGGCTTGGTGGCTAGGGGCTAGGGGCTAGGGTTAAGGATCAGGGGCTAGGGCTAAGGGTCGGGGACTAGGGTTTAAGGGTTTGGGGCTAGGATTTAAGGGTTAGGGGCTAGGGGTTAAGGGTTAGGTGCTAGGGCTAGGAGTTAGGGGCTAGGGGCTAGGGTTTGGGGCTAGGGGCTAGGGGCTATGGTTGGGGGCTAGGGGCTAGGGGTTAGGGTTGCGGGCTAGGGGCTAGGGTTAGGGGCTAGTGTTGGGGGATAGGGGTTAGGGGCTAGGCTTAAGGGTTAGGGTTAGGGTTAGGTTTGGGGCGCTAGGGGCTAGGGGCTAGGGGTTAAGGGCTAGTGTTAGGGGTTAGGGTTGGGGGCTAGGGGCTAGGGTTGGGGTATTAGGGGCTAGGGGTTGGGGGTTAGATGCTAGGGGTTATGGGTTAGGAGCTAGGGGTTGTGGGTTAGGGGCTAGGGGTTGGGGGCTAAGGGCTAGGGTTGGTGGCTAGGGCTAGGGTTGAGGGTTAGGGTTAGGGGCTAGGGTTAGGGGCTAGGTTTAAGGGTAAAGGGTTTAGGGGCTAGGGTTAGGGGTGAGGGTTAAAGGTAAGGGGCTGGGGTTAAGGGTTGTGGGCAAGGGTTGGGGGCTAGTGTTGGGGGCTAGGGTTGGGAGCTGGGGGCTAGGGGCTAGGTTTGGGGGCTGGGGGCTAGGGTTCAGGGCTAGGGGCAGGGTGCTAGGGGTTAGGGGCGAGGGTTAAGATTTAGGGGCTAGGGTTAAGAGTTAGGGGCTAGGGTTAAGGGTTAGGGTCTAGGGCCCAGCATTGGGGGCTAGCGTCTAGGGGCTAGGGTTGGGGGTTAGGTGTTAGGTGCTAGGGTTAAGGGCTAGGGTTGGGGGCTAGGGACTAGGGTAAGGGTTAGGGGCTAGGGTTAAGGGTTAGGGGCTAGGCTTGGGGTTGGGGGCTAGGTCTGGGGGCTAGGGTTGGGGGCTAGGGGCTAGGGTGTGGGGCTATGGGTTAGGGGCTAAGGTTAGAGTTAGGGGCTAGGGTTAGGGTTAATCTGCTTACTTGCTATCCCTATGTAATGATCATGCTAGGGTTGGGGGCTAGGGGCTAGGGTTAAGGGTTAGGGGCTGGGTTTAAGGGTTAGGGGCTAGACCTAGGGGCTAGGGCTAGGGGCTAGGGGCTATGGTTAGTAGCTAGGGTTAGGGGCGAGGGTTGGGGCTTGGGTCAAGTGCTAGGGGCTAGGGTCAAGGGCTAGCAGCTAGGGTCAAGGGCTAGGGGCTAGAGGCGGGGGCTAAGGTTAAGGGTGAGGGGCTAGATTAAGGGTTAGGGTTAAGGGTTAGAGTTAAGGATTAGGGTTAAAGGTTAGGGGCTATGGTTAGGGATTAGGAGCTAGGGTTAGGGGCTAGGACTAGGGACTAGGGTTAGGGGCTAGGTTTAGGGGCTAAGGTTAAGCGCTAGGGTCAAGGGCTAGCGTTAGGGTTAGGGTTAGGGTAAATGATCAGGGGCTAGGGTTAGGGTTAGGGTTAGGTTTAGGGGCTAGGCTTTCAGGGTTAGGGTTAAGGGCTAGGGCTAGGGTTAGGGGCTAGGGTTAAGGATTAGGGGCTAGGGTTAAGGGATAGGGGCTAGTGTTGAGGTCTAGGGTTAGGAGCTAGGGGCTAGGGTTGGGGGCTAGGGGCTAGGGTTGGGGGCTAGGATTGGGGGCTATGGGTTAGGGGCTGGGGATAGGGGCTGGGGTTAAGGGCTAGGGTTAGTGGCTGGGATTAGGGGCTGTGGTTAGGGGCTGGGGTGAGGGGTTAGGGGTTAGGTGCTAGGGTTAGGGGTTAGGTGCTAGGGTTAAGGGTTATGGGCTAGGGTTGAGGGTTAGGGGCGAGGGTTGAGGGTTAGTGGCGAAGGTTGAGGGTTAGTGGCGAGGGTTGAGTGTTAGGGGCGAGTGTTGATGGTTAGGGGCGAGGGTTAAGGGTCGTGGCGAGGGTTAAGGGTCAGGGGGCGAGGGTTGAGGGTCATGGGGTGAGGGTTAAGGGTCAGGGGGCGAGGGTTAAGTGCCTGGGGCGAGGATTAAGGGCCAGGGGCGAGGGTTCAGGGCCAGCGGTGAGAGTTAGGGGCCATGGCCGAGGGTTAGAGTCTAGGGGCTAGGGTGGGGGGCTCGGGGCTAGGGTTGGGAGATAGGCGCTAGGGTTGGGGCTAGGGTTTAGGATTTGGGTCTAGGGTTTAGGGTTATTGTTATAGGCTAGTGTTAGGGGCTAGGATTAGGGGCTAATGGCTAGGGGTAGGGTTGGGTGCTAGGGGCTAGGGTTGGGCTTTGGGGTTAGGGGCTAGGGTCAGGGGCTAGGGTTAGGGGCTAGGGGGCTAGGGGATAGGGTTGGGGGCTAGGGGCTAGGGTTAGGGGCTAGGGTTGGGGCTAGTGGCTAGGGTTAGGGGCTAGGGTTAGGGCCTAGGGTTGAGGGCTACAGTTGGGGGCTAGGGGCTAGAGTTGGGAGCTGGGGGTGAGGGTTGGGGGCTTGGGTTGGTGCAATGGTTGCGGCTAGTGGCTAGGGTTAAGGGTTAGCACTAAGGGTTAGGTTTAAGGGCTAGGGGCTAGGGCTAGGGCTAGCGTTTGGAGTTAGGGGCTAGGGTTAGGGGTTAGTGTTAGGGGCTAGGGATGGGGCTAGGGTTAGGGGCTAGGGATGGGGCCTAGGGGTTAGGGTTGGAGCAAGGGTTAAGGGTTAGTGTTAGGGTTAAGGGTTGGGGTTAAGGGCTAGGGGCTAGGGGCTAGTGGTAGGGGCTAGAGCTAGGGGCTAGCTGTAGTGGCTAGAAGCTAGGAGCTAATGTTGGGGCTAGGCTTAGGGGCTAGGCTTGGGGGCTAGGCTTAGGGGTAGGCTGAGGAGCTAGTGTTAGGGGCTAATGGCTGGGGCTAGGGGCTAAAGTTGGGGGCTAGGGTCTATGGTTGGGGGTTAGGGGCTAGGATTGGTGTTTAAGGGCTAGGGTTGGGGGCTAGGGTTAGGGGCTAGGGTTGGGGGCTAAGGGCTAGGGTTGGGGGCTAGGGGCTAGGATTGGGGGCTAGGGTTAGGGGCTAGGGTTGGGGGCTAGGGGCTATGGTTGGGGGTTAGGGTTTGGGGTTAGGGGATTGGGTTAGGGGCTAAGGTTGGGGGCTAGGGTCTAGGGTTGGGGGCTAGGGTTAGGGGCTAGGGTTAGGGGTAGGGGCTAGGGCTGGGGGCTAGGGGCTAGGGTTGGGGGCTAGGTGCTAGGGTTAAGGGTTAGGGGTGAGAGTTAAGGTTTAGGGGAGAGGGTTAGGTTTAGGGGCGAGTGTTAAGGGTTAGGGGCGAGGGTTAAGGGTTATGGGCTAGGGTTTCAGGGTTAGGGGCTAGGGTTTCAGGGTTAGGGTTAAGTGCTAGGGCTAGGCTTAGGGGCTAGGGTTAAGACTTAGGGGCTAGGGTTAAGGGATCAGGGCTAGGGTTGGGGGCTAGGGTTGGGAGCTAGGGGCTAGGGTTGGGGGCTAGGGGCTAGGGTTGGGGACTAGGGTTTGGGGCTAGGGTTTAGCGTTATCGTTATGGGCTAGGGTTAGGGGCTATGGTTAGGGGCTAATGGCTAGGGGTAGGGTTGGGTGCTAGGTGCTAGGGTTGGGCTTTGGGGTTAGGGGCTAGTGTTAGTGTCTAGGGTTAGTGGCTAGTGTTAGGGGCTATGGTTTAGGGGCTAGGGTTGGGGGCTAGGGTTGGGGCTAGTGGCTAGGGTTAGGGGCTAGGGTTGAGGGCTACAGTTGGGGGCTAGGGGCTAGAGTTGGGAGCTTGGGGCTAGGGTTGTTGCAAGGGTTGAGGCTAGTGGCTAGGGTTCAGGGTTAGGGTTAAGGGTTAGGTTTAATGGCTAGGAGCTAGGGCTAGGGCTAGGGGCTAGTGGTCGGGGCTAGGGTCTAGGAGCTAGGGTTAGGGGCTAGGGTTGGGGTCTGACGCTAGGGTTTGGGGCTAGGGACTAGGGTTGGGGCTAGGGTTAGGGTTTAGGGGCTAGGGTTAGGTGCTAAGGTTGGGGGGCTAGGAGCTAGGGTTGGGGGCTAGGGGTAGGGTTGGATTTAGGGTTAGTGGCTGGGGTTGGGGTCTATGGGTTAGGGGCTAGAGGCTAGGGTTGGGGGCTAGGGGCTAGGGTTAAGGGTTACGGGCGAGGCTTAAGGGTTAGGGGTGAGTGTTAAGGGTTAGGGGAGAGTGTTATGGGTTTGGGGCGAGGGTTAAGGGTTAGGGGCTAGGGGCTAGGGTTTCAGGGTTAGGGGCTAGGTTTTTAGGGTTAGGGTTAAGGGCTAGGGCTAGGGTTAGGGGCCAGGGTTAAGGCTTAGGGGCTAGGGTTAAGGGATAGGGGCTAGGGTTGGGGGCTGGGGGCTAGGGTTGGTGCAAGGGTTGGACCTAGTGGCTAGTGTTAAGGGTTAGGGTTAAGGGTTAGGTTTAAGGGCTAGGAGCTAGGGCTATGGCTAGGGCTAGTGGTCGGGGCTAGGGGCTAGGAGCTAGGGTTAAGGGCTAGGGTTGGGGTCTGATGCTAGGGTTTGGGGCTAGGGATTAGGGCTGGGGCTAGGGTTAGGGTTTAGGGGCTAGGGTTAGGGGCTAAGGTTGGGGGGCTAGGAGCTAGGGTTGGGGACTAGGGGTAGGGTTGGGGTTAGGGTTAGTGGCTAAGGTTGGGGTCTATGGGTTAGGGGCTAGGGGCTAGGGTTGGGGGCTAGGAGCTAGAGTTAAGGGTTAGGGGCGAGGGTTAAGGGTTAGGGGTGAGTGTTAAGGGTTAGGGGCGAGGGTTAAGGGTTAGGGGCTAGGGTTTCAGGGTTAGGGGCTAGGTTTTTAGGGTTAGGGTTAAGGGCTAGGGCTAGGGTTAGGGGCTAAGGTTAAGGCTTAGGGGTTAGGGTTAAGGGATAGGGGCTAGGGTTGGGGGCTGGGGTTGGGAGCTAGTGGCTAGGGTTGGGGGCTGGGGCTAGGTTTGGGGTCTATAGGTTGGGGGCTGGGGATAGGGGCTGGGGTTCGGGGCTGGGCTTAGGGGCTAGGGTTAGGGGCTGGGGTTAAGGGTTAGGGGCTAGGGTTAAGGGTTAGGGGCTAGGGTTAGGGCTTGGGGTTAGGAGCTGGTGTTAGGGGCTACGGTTAGGGGTTAGGTGCTATGGTTAAGGGTTAAGGGCTAGGGTTGAGGGTTAGGGGCTAGGGTTAGGGGCGAGGGTTGAGGTTTAGGGTTGAGAGTTGAGTGTTAGGCGTGAGGTTTGAGTGTTAGAGGCGAGGGTTGAGGGTTAAGGGCGAGGGTTAAGGGCCAGGGGCGAGATTTCGGGGCCAGCGTTGAGGGTTAGGGGCCAGGGGCGAGGGCTAGGTTCCAGGGGCGAGTGTTAGGGTCCAGGGGCGAGGGTTAGGGGACAGTGGCTAGGGTTAGGGTCTATGGTTGGGGCCTGGGGGCTAGGGTTGGGGGCTAGGGTCTAGGGGCTTGGGTGGGGAGCTAGGGGCTAGGGTTGGGAGATAGGTGCTAGGGTTGGGGCTAGGGTTTAGGGTTTGGGGCCAGGGTTTAGGGTTATGATTATGGGCTAGGGTAATGGGCTAATGGCTAGGGGTAGGGTTGGGTGCTAGGGTCTAGGGTTGGGGGCTAGGGTTGGGGGCTATGGGTTAGGGGCTGGGGATAGGGGCTGGGGATAGGGGCTGTGGTTAGGGGCTAGGGGCTGGGGTTGGGGCCTGGGGGCTAGGGTCTAGGGGCTAGGGTGGGGGGCTAGGGGCTAGGGTTGGGAGATAGGTGCTAGGGTTGGGGCTAGGGTTTAGGGTTTGGGGCTAGGGTTTAGGGTTATCGTTATGGGCTAGGGTTTTGGGCTAGGTTCGGGGGCTAGGGTTCGGGGTTAATGGCTGGGGTTAGGGGCTAAGGTTGGGGGATAGGAGCTAGGGTTGGGGGCTAGGGGTAGGGTTGGGGGCTAGGGTTAGTGGCTAGGGTTGGGGTCTATGGGTTAGGGGTTGGGGGCTAGGGGCTAGGGTTAAGGGTTAGGGGTGATGGTTAAGGGTTTAGGGTGAGTGTTAAGGGTTAGGGGCTAGGGTTAAGGGTTAGGGGCTAGGGTTAAGGGTTAGGGGTGATGGTTAAGGGTTTAGGGCGAGTGTTAAGGGTTAGGGGCTAGGGTTTCAGGGTTAGGGGCTAGGCTTTTAGGGTTAGGGTTAAGGGCTAGGTCTAGAATTAGGGGCTAGGGTTAAGGCTTAGGGGCTAGGGTTAAGGGTTGGGGGCTAGGGTTGGGGGCTAGGGTTGGGGGCTAGGTTTGGGAGCTGGGGGCTAGGGTTGGGGGCTATGGGAAGGAGGTCTTTCAGAGGTCAAATGAAAAGCACAGAGGCCATTTTATTTCAGTTTTATTCAGGGGTGTGAATTTTAAGTCCCTGGTATTTTGAACTTAAATTGTCTTTTGTTCATTTGAGAGTTTAACCGTACATGCAACAGGAGACAGTTTGGTGATGTAAGGCAGGAAATTTTAATCAGTTATAAATAATATCTAACACAGCGGGCCAGTGACTTTCCAGAGGGACTACGGTCCTTGCTTCCCGGTTCAGCTTTGGTCGTAAGTCGACACTCGGTCTCTGTTCTCTCTCCCTCACTTCTGTGGTCTTCTGTTTCCCTGTGGACAGCAGGCTCTGCAAACTTCAGTTTCCTACTTGCAGCAAACCTTGGACAGTGAAAGCTGCTGTTTCCTAACCCTTTCCAAACCACAACCCACAGCGTGATCAATGATGTCATTGCATTCTGATTGGCCAACTCAAGGCGAGGTCATGCCATAATTAGCTTTAGGGTTTGTGATCAACCTGTAATTGGCCCCCAGGGGTGATGATCATCAACTGATGTCATCTCCAGTATCCTTCTTCCTTAACAGAGTTTTTCCACCCACGGTGGTTGACAGGGCCCTCAACCGTGTCCGGCCCATCTCCCGCACCTCTGCCCTCACACCTTCCTCTCCCTCCCAGAACCATGATAAGGCCCCCCTTGTCCTCACTTATCACCCCACCAGCCTCCGCATTCAAAGGATCATCCTCTGCCATTTCCGCCAACTCCAGCATGATGCCACCACCAAACACATCTTCCCTTCACCCACCCGCTGTCGAAATTCCATAGGGATCGTTCCCTCTGGAACACCCTGGTCCACTCCTCCATCACCCGCTACACCTCAACCCCCTCCCACGGCACCTTCCCATGCAACCGCAGAAGGTGCAACACCTGCCCCTTTACTTCCCCCCTCCTCACCGGCCAAGGGCCCAAACACTCCTTTCAAGTGAAGCAGCATTTCACTTGCACTTCCCTCAATTTAGTCTACTGTATTCGCTGCTCCCAATGCGGTTTCCTCTACATTGGAGAGACCAAACGCAGACTGGGTGACCGCTTTGCGGAACACCTTCAGTCTGTCCGCAAGCATGACCCAGACCTCCCTGTCGCTTGCCATTTCAACACTCCACCCTGCTCTCATGCCCACATGTCCGTCCTTGGCCTGCTGCAATATTCCAGTGAAGCTCAACGCAAACTGGAGGAACAGCACCTCATCTTCCAACTAGGCACTTTACAGCCTTCCGGACTGAATATTGATTTAAATAATTTTAGATCATGAACTCTCTCCTCCATCCCCACCCCCTTTCCGATCCCCCTTTTCCCAATAATTTATATAGATTTTTCTTTTCCCACTTATTTCCATTATTTTTAAATGTATTTCCATCGATTGTTTTAACTCTACCTTTTAGCCTATTTCGATCCCTTCGCCCCGCCCCACCCCCACTAGGTCTATCTGTACCTTGCTTGTCCTGCTTTCTACCCTTAATTAGCACATTCCTTAGATAATATCACCACCTTCAACACCTCTTTGTTCTTTTGTCTGTGACATCTTTTGGTTATCTCCACCTATCACTGGCCCTCTATCCAGCTCTACCTGTCCCACCCTCCCTTAAACCAGCTTGTAATTCACCTCTTTTCTAATTTTACTTAGTTCTGTTGAAGAGTCATATGGACTCGAAACGTTAACTGTGTTCCTCTCCGTAGATGCTGCCAGACCTGCTGAGTTTTTCCAGGTATTTTTATTTTTGTTTTGGATTTCCAACATCTGCAGTTTTTTGCTTTTATCCCAGTATCCTTTGACTGATTCTGAAAAATATCAATGACTTATGGTGCTACCCTGCTCATTAATGGTTCTTTATGTTATTTACCATCACTGAACATCCCATTATCTATATCCTGTGGGTTACCATTAAGCAGAAACTGAACTAGACCAGCCACATAAGTACTGTGGCTACAAGAGCGGGTCAGAAGCTGGGAATCGTGCGACGAGTGACACAACTCCTGACTCCCCAAATCCTCTGCACCATCTATAAGGCACACACCGGTCATATGATGGAATGCTCCACAGTTGCCTGGATGAGTGCATCTCCAAAAACACACAAGAAGCTTGATACCTTCCAGGTCAAAGCGGCCTGGTTGCTTGGCACCCCATTCACGAAGATTCACTCCCTCCACCACCGACACACAGTAGCAGCAGTGTCTACCATCTGCATGATACACTGCAGGAATTCACCCAGGACAGCACCTTACAAACCCACAACCACTGCCACCTAGAAGGACAACGGCAACAAATAAATGGGAACACCAGCACCTGGAAATTCCCCTCCAAGGAACTCACCACCCTGACTTGGGAATTATATGACTGTTCCTTCACTGTGGTTGGGTGAAAGTGCTGGGACTCCGTTCGTACAGCGCCGTGGGTGCAGCTACATGACATGGACTGCAGCGGTTCGAGAAGTCAGCTCTGCACCACCTGATCAAGGGAAATTAGGGATGGACAATAATACCGGCCCTGCCTTCGAAACCCACATCCCGCGAATTAATATAAAAATGAGATTTTGCTCAGATAAAAGAATATGTTTTATAGCTTCCTTGACCATTTGCTCAGGATTGGGGAAGCACGGTGTAATGCCC
The DNA here is from genome assembly GCF_964194155.1 of Cetorhinus maximus. Taxonomy (NCBI): domain Eukaryota; kingdom Metazoa; phylum Chordata; class Chondrichthyes; order Lamniformes; family Cetorhinidae; genus Cetorhinus; species Cetorhinus maximus. Next base: position 1,204,451 of record NC_135898.1, on the reverse strand, counting down.
TCATGAGTGATACCTTGAGCTCATCATCTCAGACTTTGTTAAATGGTGCAGGTCCCTCATTAAATCAAAACCATTATCAGTGACCGTTTTCGAGGCCATTTGCACAGTCAGTGTTTTCCCTCTGTGGCTGCTCTTACTTGGAATGAGTTTCTTTTATAACAAAGGATTGGATGGTTAAGTTGCTTATAACATTGAAACTATGTAGGCCTAATGCAAAGGATTGTGGAGCACTGAGGGAAAAGTTTACAAAATATTTTTTTTTTTTGCAAAAATATCCTTTATTCACAAAATATCTTCAACAACATTTCAAACCATTTCAAAATCACCATCACAAAAATACAATCAGGTTCAACTTTTACAACGTGTATCACGAAATGCATCAGTACAAACAATGAATATTACAATCATTTGCAGACATTCATTTTGAGCTGTACAGCCCGAGGGGATTTAAACAGTTCCCAGTCCCTCGGTGCACTGTGGCAGAAAGGTCTTAGACAGCGACCCTTCCCCATTGCGCCTTTGCGCCCCTGCCCCAAGCTTTAGTGCGTCCCTCAGCACGTAGTCCTGGACTTTGGAATGTGCCAGTCCGCAACACTCGGTCGGGGACAACTCTTTGTGCTGGAAGACCAACAATTTTCGGGCAGACCAAAGAGCGTCTTTCACCGAGTTGATGATCCTCCAGCTGCAGTTGATGTTTCTCTCGGTGTGTGTCCCTGGGAACAGCCCGTAGAGCACAGAGTCCTGTGTCACAGAACTGCTCGGGATGAATCTCGACAGAAACCACTGCATCTCTCTCCAGACCTTCTTTGCAAAGGCACAATCCACAAGGAGGTGAACAACGGTCTCTTCCCCACCACAGCCACCTCGAGGGCAACGTGCAGAGGGGGTGAGACTCCTGGCGTGTAGGAAGGATCTGACGGGGAGGGGGCCTTTCTCACCACCAGCCAAGCTACGTCTTGGTGCTTGTTGGAAAGTTCTGGCGATGAGGCATTCTGCCAAATGACTTTGACAGTCTGCTCGGGGAACCATCCCACAGGATCCACCCTCTCCTTTTCCCTCAGGGCCTCTAAGACGTTACGTGCTGACCACTGCCTGATGGACTTGTGGTCAAAGGTGTTTCTCTGCATAAATTTCTCCACGAGGGACAGGTGGTACGCCACTGTCCAACTACTTGGAGCGTTCCGCGGCAGCGTGGCCAGACCCATCCTTCACAACACCGGGGACAGGTAGAACCTCAGCACGTAGTGACACTTGGTGTTTGCGTACTGAGGGTCTACACACCGCTTGATGCAGCCACTCACAAAGGTGGCCATCAGTATGAGGGCGATGTTGGGCACGTTTTTTCCCCCTTTATCTAGAGGCTTGTACATCGCGTCCCTGCGGACACGGTCCATTTTTGACCTCCAGATAAAGCGGAAGATGGCTCAGGTGATCGCCACCTCGCAGGAGTGTGGAATGGGCCAGACCTGCGCCTCGTACAGCAACACCAAGAGTGCCTCACACCTGATGACCAGGTTCTTACCCGCAATGGAGAGGGAGCGTCGCTCCCACATGCCCAGTTTCCTTTGCACCATAGACACTCGCTCCTTCCAGTTTCTAACGCATGCCCTGGTCCCTCCGAACCATATCCCCAGAACCTTCAGGCCGTCAGCCCTGACAGTGAAGGGGACAAAGGATAGGTCAGCCCAGTTCCCAAAGAACATGGCCTCGCTTTTCCCACGATTTACCTTGGCTCCCGAGGCCAGTTCGAACTGGTCGCAGATGTGGATCAGTCTGCGCACTGACAGCGGATCCGAGCAGAAGACGGCGACATCGTCCATGTACAGGGAGGCTTTGATCTGAGTGCCTCCACTGCCTGGGATCGTCACTCCTCTTATGCCCGGATCCTTCCTGATGGACTCAGCAAAGGGTTCTATGCAACACACAAAAAGAACAGGCGAGAGAGGACAGCCCTGCCTGACTCCAGATTTAATCGGAAAGCTATCTGATTCCCACCCATTGATTGAGACTGTGCTACTGATGTTAGTGTAGAGCAGTTGGATCCAATTTCGAATTCCCTCCCCAAACCCCATTTTGGAGAGCACATCCACCATGTAGGTGTGCGATATTCTGTCAAAGGCCTTCTCCTGATCCAGGCTGATGAGGCAGGTATCCACACCCCTGTCCTGTACATAGGCAATCGTATCCCTGAGCAGCGCGAGGCTGTCAGAGATCTTCCTGCCCGGCACAGAGCAGGTCTGGTCAGGGTGGATCACCAATTCCAGAGCAGATTTGACCCGACTGGCGATGACCTTGGACAGAATCTTATAGTCCACATTCAACAGTGAAATGGGTCGCCAATTCCTAATTTCCTCCCTTCCCCCCCTTGTGCTTGTAGATGAGGGTGATAATGCCTTTCCTCATGGATTCTGACATACTGCCGGCCAGGAGCATACTCTCGTACACTTCTAGCAGCTCTGGGCCCATCCAGTCCCACAGAGCCGAATACAACTCCGCCGGCAAGCCATCGCTTCCGGGAGTTTTACTCTTCTCGAAGGACTCGAGGGCCTTAGTCAGTTCATCAGGAGTTAGCGGTTTGTCCAGGCTCTCCCGTGTACTGTCGTCTAAGACCTCCGTGATAGAGGACAGGAAGGACTGGGAGGTCATGCTGTCTGTGGGCTTCACGTCATACAATCCGGCATAAAAGGATTTGCTGATCCTCAAAATGTCGGACTGCGATGACTTTACTGAGCCGTCTTCTTCCTTCAGGCTGCTGATCACAGAGCGCTCTCTGTGTACCTTTTGGAAGAAGAAACGTGAGCACGTCTGATCCTGCTCCACGGAGCGGACTCTGGACCGGAAGATGATCTTGGAGGCCTCCGAGGCAAAGAGTGAGGCTTGCTGGCTCTTCACCTCTTGGGGTTCCTCCTTGACATCGACCCCCATCGACTGCAGCCGGAGCAGGTTCTGCATGTTTTTCTGGAGTCGGGACATTTCCTTCTGTTCCTTTCTAGCTTTCTGGGTGCCTTTGAGGATGAAAAACCTCTTGATGTTTCCCTTGATCACTTCCCACCAGTGTGTCAGGGACTCAAAGAGGGGTTTCATGGTTCTCCAACCTTTGTAATCCCTCTTGAGCTCCTCAATGTTCTCTGGGGTCAGCAGTTGCACATTTAGCTTCCATGCCCCCCTGCCCACCCTCTGGTCTTCCTCTAAGTGACAGTCCGCCAGCAGGAGGCAGTGGTCAGAGAAGAACACCAGCTTGACGTCGGTATATCTGACTGTGAACGCACGGGACACAAACAGGAAGTCTATCCTGGAGCAAATGGACCCGTCTGGCTGCGACCAGGTGTATCTACGCTGCGCTCCGTCTGCAGGGTTGCTGAAGACCTCGTGCAGCTTGGCATCCTTAACTGTTTCCATCAGGGATCTGGACGTAGTGTCTAATCTGCTGCCGGCCCTGCCGGATCGTCCAGCCGCATCGATGATGCAGTTGAAGTCACCGCCCAGAATGACCGGTCTGGAGGTCGCCAGCAGCAGTGGGAGCTGCTGAAAAACCGCCAGCCGCTCGGCCCCTTGTGCCGGGCCATACACGTTAATTACCCGGAGTGGAGCGTTCTTGTACATTACGTCTGCTACGAGGAGGCACCCGCCCACCACCTCCTTTACCTCAGAGATGGTGAAGTTGCCTCCCCGCAGCAGAATACCCAGGCCGGAGGAACGAGAGTCGTTTCCACCCGACCAGATCAATGGCCCATGGGACCACCATCGTGACCATTGCCTGTAGGAGCTGAGGTGCGGTATCGCACACTCCTGCAGAAACAACAGGTCAGCTTTGACCTTGGCAAGGTAGTCCAAGGTCGCAACACATCGCGTAGTAGATTTAATGCTACGCACATTTATGGATACAATCTTTACACCCATTTTAAAGCATTTATTCTCTTACCAAACCTGTTGTCTCTGAGAGTCCCAGACCTTCATACCCGTAGTGAGCTCAAATTCCTTCACTTTGGATGGGCTGAGGAAATTTTCCTGAAACTCCCCATTGGCGGTGTTCTGCTCGGGTGGCATCTCGGGGTCCGTGCAGAGAGCGGGATTTGAAATGTCCTCTGTTGGAGAAGCTTCTCCAATCCTCACCCTGTCTGGGGCATTGCTGCTCCCGGCTTCCCAGAGCTGGGGTGCGCTGATCACCTCACTGCTCCCAGATTCCCGGAGCTGGGGTGCGCTGATCACCTCACTGCTCCCAGATTCCCGGAGCTGGGGTGCGCTGATCACCTCACTGCTCCCAGATTCCCGGAGCTGGGGTGCGCTGATCACCTCACTGCTCCCAGATTCCCGGAGCTGGGGTGCGCTGATCACCTCACTGCTCCCAGATTCCCGGAGCTGGGGTGCGCTGAGCGTCTCACTGCTCCCAGATTCCCGGGGCTGGGGTGCGCTGAGCGCCTCACTGCTCCCAGATTCCCGGAGCTGGGGTGCGTTGATCACCTCACTGCTCCCAGATTCCCAGAGCTGGGGTGCGCTGAGCGTCTCACTGCTCCCAGATTCCCGGAGCCGGGGTGCGCTGAGCGCCTCACCGCTCCCAGATTCCCGGAGCCGGGGTGCGCTGATCGCCTCACCGCTCCCAGATTCCCAGAGCTGGGGTGCGCTGAGCGCTTCACCGCTCCCAGATTCCCGGGGCTGGGGTGCGCTGATCGCCTCACCGCTCCCAGATTCCCGGAGCTGGGGTGCGCTGATCGCCTCACCGCTCCCAGATTCCCGGGGCTGGGGTGCGTTGATTGCCTCACCGCTCCCAGATTCCCGGGGCTGGGGTGCGCTGATCGCCTCACCGCTCCCAGATTCCCGGGGCTGGGGTGCGCTGATCGCCTCACCGCTCCCAGATTCCCAGGGCTGGGGTGCGTTGATCGCCTCACCGCTCCCAGATTCCCGGGGCTGGGGTGCGCTGATCGCCTCACCGCTCCCAGATTCCCGGGGCTGGGGTGCGCTGATCGCCTCACTGCTCCCAGATTCCCGGGGCTGTGGTGCACTGGCCTCTTCGGGTTGCAGGCAAAGTTGGGGTGCGCTGGTCTCCTCGTTGTCTCCAATGTTCTGGAGCTCGGGTGTCTCGTCCTCCAACTCCCTAGAGCTTTGCCGCTTTTTCTGTCGGTGCCGCCCTGGCACTTCATCATCTGAAGAGCTGCTGCCTTTGTCATCCGTGTCGGATGGGAGACACCTCTTGCCACTTGTCTGGAAAATGGCTTGGTCCCTTCTTCGCTCCTTCTTCCTTTTGGCTCTCTTCACCATCTCCCACTCCCCCTGCTGCTTTTCCACTGCTGCCTCCTCCTCCATTGATTCGCTGTCCTGAGGACTGGAAGGTTCCGGGGGTAGTGCTGTTGATTGGCTGCCTGCTGCCTCAATCTCTTTCTCCACCTTGTCTCTCTCTGTGTCCTCCTTTGTCCCGTTGAGCTCCCTGGGGGCCTTGGTGGTTGGAGTGACACGAAGCATTTCTTCTGCTTCCCCCTCGTTGGCTTTGGCTGCCTGTGCGTAGGTACGGCAGCGTTTGGGGCAGGTCCTGTAGAGGTGACTTGCCTCGCCACACAGGTTGCAGCACTTGGCCTGTTTGCAGTCTTTTGTCTGGTGCCCTTCCTGTTTGCAGTTCTTGCAGAGGGCAGTGCTGCAGTTGGCCGCCACATGACCAGACTTGCCGCATGAGCGACAATGTTTGGGTTGCCCAGGGTAGACCAGGTAGCCACGGCTTCCCCCGATAGCGAAGCTGGAAGGAGGGTGGAAAGTAGCTACCTTACCGTCGGTCTTTAGCGTGACCTTAACCTGGTGTTTGCCTGTCCAGATCCCCAAATCGTCTCGAATCTCGGTGCCGCTCCCCACCTTATCGAAGTACCTGGTGAGGAAGGTGAGCACATCGGCGAGAGGGACGTAGGGGTTGTACACATGCACCGTCACCACCCGGTCCCGTTGCAACGGCAGAGCAAAGAGCGGCTCCGCCGTCAGTATCTTCATCTCCGGCAGGTCTCTCTTCTCCTCGAACACCCTCAGGAGCTGGAGGCAGTCTGACACTCGCTGGAACGTCACATCAAAATATCCAGCGCTGGGGAAGTCCTGCAGGGTGTAGATCTCCGCAGTTTCAAAACCACACACCTTTAGCAGGATCCTCCTGGTGGAGAAGGCTCGATCCATAGATGATCCTCCTCCTTCGCAGTCCTTCACCGTGACTCGGACGGTGTTAGATACCCCATGGTATGGGGTTCGATTGGTTATAGCCAATGTTTGATGACCTTTCCCTGGCAGAATCTGTGATCGAGGTCTCTCCCCTGCCAGGAAAAGTTTAGAAACAAGTAGTATAAAGTTATACAAAGCATGAATAAAATATAAGTGCAAAGCAGTGATCAGTATTTAAATATAAGGAGTTGATCTCACTTTTTACATTCAGTTAATACATGGCCTTGAGTGATTAAAACAAGTCTAAAAGGATTACACGGTTACAATATTAGCCGCCCACTATTACAGCAGTTAACTTTAATACAAAGAATGCATTGAGACAAATGTTTTCCCTAAATCACTGCTAATTAAATCGAACTTTATGTAGAGCACAGCTGTTTTTATTCTTCATCCTATTACATGCTGAAGTCCTCTATTGGTTACGTTTTATAACGATAATGTACTGTTAATTTAATTCATTAATATACTTTGTTTCTGTGTAAAGTGAACGAAAGCTAATCATTAGACACAAATTTCCCTGCAGAATTTAAAGTTTGATTTTGAAGGTGCAGTCGCTATTTTAATGCTGCCCGCCTCTCTGGTATTTATCCCAACTGAGAGAAAGGAAGGGAGAGAGACACAGAAAGGGAAAGAGAGAGAGAGGCAGCTAAAAAGAGAGGCAGATGAATGCATTGAAAGAGGGAAATTGACAGGATAAAGAGAGAGACAGGAAGTGTGTGTGTGTGAGAGAGAGAGCGAGATAGAGAGCGAGAGAGAAGAGTTAGAAAGGTAAGGTGTGAGAGAGGGAGAGGGAAAAAGAACAAACAGAGAGGAACAGAGAAAAGGAGCAAGGGGGTCACTGAGAGAGAGTCAGATAGAAAAAGAGCCAGAGGGAGAGAGAGACAAAGCGAGAAAAAGAGAGTAAGATGAAAAGAGAGGAAGACGGGAGGGTCAAAGAAATCTAAATCAGAAACCCAGAAAAGTGAATTTTGAAAATGTGGCCTGTCTTGTGATCTTGTTTGTGTAGAAATGACTTACAGCAGTCATTGGGCAGAGAGTTGACTTTGAGGGGTAAATGGAATGTGCACAGCGGCCATTTCAATCCATTTTGCTGTGTTACTGATCATGCATTTCTGTCTTTGTGTCTCTCTCTGTCCCTCCACCTTGTGAGGTGTGTGTGAGAGAGGGAGAGGGAGGGAGAGAAGTGAGAGTGAGAAAAGTCAGAGGAATCAGAGGGACTGAGTGAGTGAGAGTGAGAGAGAATGTGAGGAAGACAGGGACTGATAGAGAAAGGGGAGGGAGTCAGGACCGAACAGGGGGAGAGGGAAAGAGGCGAGGGTACTGGGGAAACGAGGGAGAGGGGGTCGAAAAAAAGAGTGAGGGGAAAAGAGAGAGAGGGAGAGCGATAGAACGGGGAGTCAGAGAGGGAGAAACAGGGAGAGTGAGAAAGCGAGAAAGAGACAGAGAGGAATGGGAATGAGTGGAGGGTTAACAGGGGGAGAGATGGAAAATGGAGTGATTTGTGGGTGGGGTGCTGAAGAGAGACAGGACCTTGGGGATGTCCAGTGTGTAGTCACAGCCCAGCTCCAGTCACAACCTTCCAGAAATAGTGACTTGGAAGAAATAAATGTCAGGTTGGTGATATTAAGAAGTGTCCCAAATTGATCAGTTTCTTCCAGTTTAAATATGGAGTTAACCCTGTGTGGGGGTGGGGGTGGGGGTGGGGGGGTCAATTTCATCACCCACCCCAGATTTATAGGATAATGGGAAAATGACACCTGGCCAATGATGCGTAGCTGTTGGTGGGATCTTGCTGTGCACAACTTCCCTGCAGCCTCTCCTGAACATTAACCGTGGTGACACTGCCCCTAGTGAGATTTACTGAAGACCTGATTGTGGATCGCTCCCATTCCAACGTCCTTCCCTCTCCATCCCCTCACCTCTCGACATAAATCATATGTAAACAAACAGCATGGCCACAGCGTCGAGTGTCGTTATTTATAACCGCAAGACTGCAAACTCTTCAGGCTGCATTTCAATCAACATTCACCCCGAGACAGGCAGGATAAGGGATAGAGACATCCGAATGTTTATCAAGACCAGGAGCAATTGATAGATGAGCAGAGATGGAAGAGCTGGATAGATACAGAGAGAGGAGGGGACACAGAGAGTGGTAACTGTGCTAGGAATTGAATGTTTACTGTTAATTATTACTATACACACAGCACTAAGCCTAGACTGAGAAGGTACAGGGGGTGAGGGAGGGGGAAGGGTGGGGGTATGGTGGGGGTGCGGGGGGAAAGCGGTTAGTGAATGGGTGAGGGTCAATCCTGGACTGTGCGGGCACAGGGCCTGCATGGAATAGGAGAGGGACAATCCTGGACCGGGTGGGTGTAGAATGATAAGAATGGTTCGGTTGAGTGGGCAGGAAAGTGACAAATGAAATTCAAACCAGAGGAGGGTGAGGTAATGGAATCTGGGAAGATAACAAAGCAAAGTAAACACTCAATAAACTGGGAGGATATTGAGAGGGGTCGAGGAAGTGAGAGATTTGGAGTGAATGTTCACTGGTCCCTGATGGTGGCAGTACAGGTGGATAAGGTGGTAAAGAAAGCGGACAGAATGCTTTCCTTTATCGGATGAGGTATTGAATACAAAATCAGGGATGTGATGATGGAACTGTATAAAAATAATTGTTTGGGCCACAGCTGGAATTTTGTGAACAGTTCTGGTCACCACATTACAGGAAGGACATATTTGCCCTGGAGAGAGTACAGAGGAGATTTACAGGAATGTTGCCCGGGCTGGAAAATTGCACCTATGAGGAGATTGGATAGGCTGGTGTTGTTTTCTTTGGAGTGAGGGAGTCCGAGGGGTGTCGAGCTGAGGTGTGGAAGATCATGATGAGCCTTTATAGGGTAGAGAGGAAAGACCTGTTTCCCTGAGCGGAGAGGTCAATTACCAGGAGGCAAAATGTGAAGGTGGTTGGTAGGAGGATTAGAGGAGACAGGAGGGAAAAAACAAATCACCCAGAGAGTGGTGGGTGTGAGGAAATCGCTGCCTGGATTGGTGGCGGAGGCAGAAACGCTCAGCTGAAGTTCTGTAACCGACAAGGATACAGACCCGCTGCTGAATGGCAGCTTTAGAATGGACGCTATTTTATTAGCTCAGAATTAATGGGGGCCCTCGAAAGAATGAAGACCCTCATAATTAATGGGGGAGTAAAAATTAATGTTGGGGGGGGGGTGGGTGTTCCCTCAAAATTAATGGTCGCGAGGTCAGAATTAATGTGGGATAAACCGAATTCATGGTGGCCGCTTAATAAGCAGGTATGGAATGGGGTGCAAAATATTGAGGGGGCACCACTAAATTGAGGACGGGCCAATAATTGCAGCATTCACTAGTCTCCCAAAAAAATTATTTATCTTTATCTATCCCTATCTGTCTCACCTGTCTGTTTCTCACTCTCTCTCTCTATCTATCCCTATCTACCCCACTCCCCGTCACTCTCTCTCACTTTCTCTCCCTCTGTTTCCTTCTCTCTGTCTATCACTGTCTCTCTCTCTTTCCCTCACTCTTTGTCTCTCTGTGTCCCTCTCTGTCTCTGTCACAGAATTTTATCAGCAGAGGAGGCCATTTGGCCCATTGTGTCTTCACCGGCTCTCCAACTGAGTATCATGACTTAGTGTCATTGCTGTGCATTACCCCCTATCCATACACATTGTTTCTATTGAAATAATACTCTAACGCCTTCTGGAATGCCTGGAAGAGAACCTGCCTCCACCTCATTTCCAGGCAGTGCATTCCAGACCCGAACCAGTTGTTGTGTGATTTCTTTTCCTCACTTCACATTTGCTGCTTTTGCAAATCAATTTAAATCTGTGCCCTCTCGTTCTTTATCATTTTACAAGCAGTAGCAGCTTCTCCCTAACAGCTCTGCCCAGCCCTTCATGATTTTGAACATCTCTATCAATTCTCGTCTTAGCCTACTTCCCTTTAAGGAGAACAGTCACAGCATCTCCAATCCATCCACATAGCTGAAGTTTCTCATCCCTGGACCCAGTTTTGCAAAACTCTTCTGCACTGTTTCCAATGTTTTCTCATCCTTTATATAATTTGGCGCCCTGAACTTTACACACAATTCCAGCTGATGTAGAAAGAGTGTCTTATATAATTTCAGCATTGCCTCCCTGCACAGGTTCTCTGTGTCACGATTAATGAAGCCCAGGTTCCAATAGACTTTATTAACTGCTCTCTTCAGCTCTCCAGTCACCTTCAATGACCTATGCAGATATACATACAGATATTTCTTCTCCCACATTGCCTCCAAAATTTCCCCCAGGCCGTCCAATGGGAGTGTGCATGTGTTAGAAGGTGTGATCCTCTGTGCAATCCCGAAGGGATATCTTTAATAGCCAGGCAGCCCAGCCAATGGGAGGGCTGAGATTGTCGGTGTTTTCTTTCTTTCTATCCAATAGTGAGGGATATCCATGTGGGAAAGGCAGCCCAGCCAATGGGAACTCTCTGTGACTGAGTATATTTCATCATTGAATGAATTGAAGAATGATAGTAAAGGGATATTTCAGCACATTCTTCACCTGCTGTCTGAACAGAGTCTGTGTCAGGGTGTAAATCCCAGTGTTAGTGCAGCTGGCCAGGAGCTGCAGCATCAAGCCCAATTCCAGAACAAATCGATCTAACCACACAGAATAAAACCCCGAATCATACATTCGGGTCCAGATGGAATAAAACATCAACATTGACCATAACAGGATGAAATTGGCCGAGATAACAAACAGTAAAATGATGGATTTCCTCCGATTCTCCATCTCTGGGTCTCTGGGACTCACCACATTACTGTGAGCCCGGAGTCTCCCGCGGACTCTGCTGCTCAATAAGATGTGTCTGATGGTGAGAACATTGAGCAGCAGAATCAGGACAAATGGGACACACGGGGTTAGAATGTGGTGGATGAACTCGATTGTTACCCAGACCCGAGAGAACCGAACATCGATTGTGACCCAACAAAACCAGGGGAGATTCCTCAGCTCATACTCACCTGTGAAAATAAAATACCAGATAATGTTCTTCAAACAGCTCAACACAGTCACTGTTCCCAGAACCACAGCCGCTGTTTTCTCGCTGCAATATTTACTGTTCAGTTTCGGGCAGCAAATGGCCACAAATCGATCAAAGGCGAAAGTGACAGTGAACCAGACAGAACAGTCAGTGTCTGCGTGAAGCAGGACGGCGTGGATATTACACACGGGGATGGAAATCAGGAGAGAATCAAAGTGCTCCCAAAACACAATCGGAATGTGTCTCAGTATCAGGTTCAGGATAATGACCAGTAGATCCATCATTGCCATGGCCACCAGGTAACAAGTGACACATTTGCTCAGACCAGTTTTTATACTTCAGGGTCACAATTGTGATTAAGTTCACTGTAAGGAAGGGAAAATTGAAATTATACATCAGGCTGAGAAATAAGTTACCAGTTTGTTTCAGGAGATGTTGATACTTTCAAATGATTTATTGCATCATAGAACCATAGAACCATAGAAAACTACAGCACAGAAAACAGGCCATTCAGCCCTTCTAGTCTGTGCCGAAATATTACTCCGCTAGTCCCATTGACCTGCACCTAGTCCATAACCCTCCAGACCTCTCCCATCCATATTTCTCTCCAATTTATTCTTAAAACTTAAGAGTGAGTCCGCATTTACCACGTCAGATGGTAGCTCGTTCCACACTCTCACCACTCTCTGAGTGAAGAAGTTCCCCCTAATGTTCCCCCTAAACCTCTCCCCTTTCACCCTAAAGCCATGTCCTCTCGTGTTTATCTCTCCTAATCTAAGTGGAAAGAGCCTACTCGCATTTACTCTGTCTATACCCCTCATAATTTTGTAAACTTCTATCAAATCTCCCCTCATTCTTCTACGCTCCAAGGAATGAAGTCCTAACCTGTTTAATCTTTCCCTGTAACTCAACTCCTTAAGACCCGGCAACATCCTAGTAAATCTTCTCTGCACTCTCTCAATCTTACTGATATCCTTCCTGTAGTTAGGCGACCAGAACTGCACACGATACTCCAAAGTTGGCCTCACCAATGTCTTATACAACCTCACCATAACATCCCAACTCCTATACTCAATGCTTTGATTTATGAAGGCCAGTATTCCAAAAGCTTTCTTTACAACCTTGTCTACCTGTAACGCCACTTTCAGGGAATTATGTATCTGAACTCCCAGATCTCTTTGTTCCTCCGCATTCCTCAGTGCCCTACCATTTACTGTGTATGTCCTACCTTGGTTTGTCCTTCCAAAATGCAACACCTCACACTTTTCCGTATTAAATTCCATCTGCCATTTTCTGGCCCATTTTTCCAGTTGGTCCAGATCCCTCTGCAAGCTTTGAAAGCCTTCCTCGCTGTCCACAACGCCTCCAATCTTAGTGTCATCAGCAAACTTGCTGATCCAATTCACCACATTATCATCCAAATCATTGATATAGACAACAAACAACAATGGTCCCAGTACAGATCCCTGAGGCACACCACTAGTCACAGACCTCCAGTCTGAGAAGCAATCATCCACTACCACTCTCTGTCTTCTCCCACACAGCCAATTTCGAATCCAATTTACAACCTCTCCATGGATACCAAGTGTCTGAACCTTCTGAACTAACCTCCCATGTGGGACCTTGTCAAAGGCCTTACTAAAGTCCATGTAGACAACATCCACAGCCTTTCCTTCACCTACTTTCTTGGTGACCTTCTCAAAAAACTCTACAAGGTTTGTTAAACACGACCTACCACGCACAAAGCCATGCTGACTATCCTTAATCAGCCCTTGGCTGTCCAAATAATTGTATATCCGATCACACAGAACACCTTCCAATAATTTACCTACTATTGACGTCAGGTTCACTGGCCTGTAATTACCTGGTTTACTTTTGGAGCCTTTTTTAAACAACGGAACAACATGAGCTACCCTCCAATCCTCCGGCACCTCACCCGTGGCTAAGGACATTTTAAATATCTCTGCCAGGGCCCCTGCAATTTCTACACTAGTCTCCCTCAAGGTCCGAGGGAATATCATGTCAGGCCCGGGGGATTTATCTACCTTTATTCGCTGTAAGGCAGCAAGCACCTCCTCCTCTTTAATCTCTATATGTTCCATGACACTACTGCTTGTTTCCCTTCCTTCCTTATACACTATGCCAGTTTCCTGAGCAAATACTGATGCAAAAAAACTGTTTAAGATCTCCCCCATCTCGTGAGGCTCCACACATAGACGACCACTCTGATCTTCAAGGGGACCAATTGTGTCCCTTACTATCCTTTTACTCTTAATATACTTGTAGAAACCCTTCGGGTTTACTTTCACATTATCTGCCAAAGCAACCTCATGTCTTCTTTTTGCCTTCCTGATTTCCTTCTTTAGTATTTTCTTACATTTTCTATACTCTACAAGTACCTCATTTGCTTCTTGTTGCCTTTACCTGCTATACACCTCTCTCTTCTTCTTAACCAGATCACCAATATCCCTTGAAAACCAAGGTTCCCTATGCCTGTTAACTTTGCCTTTAATCCTGACAGGAACATGCAAACTCTGCACTCTCAAAATTTCGCCTTTGAATGCCTTCCACTTACTGAACACATCCTTGCCAGAAAACAACTTATGCCAATCCACTCTTCCTAGATCCTTTCTCATTTCCACAAAATTGGCCTTTCTCCAATTTAGAATCTCAACTCGAGGACCAGACTTATCCTTATCCATAATTAACTTAAAACTAATGACATTGTGGTCACTGGACCCAAAATGTTCGCCTACACATACTTCTGTCACCTGACCTGTCTGGTTCCCTAATAGGAGATCAAGTATTGCATCCTCTCTCGTTGGTACCTCTATATATTGATTTAGAAAACTTTCCTGAACACATTTGACAAACTCCAACCCATCCAGCCCTTTTACAGTATGGGAGTCCCAGTCAATATGTGGAAAGTTAAAATCTCCTACTATCACAACTTTCTGTTTCTTACATCGGTCTGCTATCTCTCTACAGATTTGCTCCTCCAATTCTCCAATTCTCTCTGACTATTGGGCGGTCTATAATACAACCCTATAAGTGTGGTCACACCTTTCCCGTTCCTCAGCTCCACCCATATGGCCTCTGTAGACGAGCCCTCCGGGCTGTCCTGCTTATGCACAGCTGTGATATTTTCCCTGACTAGTAATGCCACTCCTCCCCCTTTCATCCCTCCCCCTCTATCACGTCTGAAACAACGGAACCCCGGAACATTGAGCTGCCAGTCCTGCCCCTCCTGCAACCAAGTCTCACTAATAGCAATAATGTCATAATCCCACGTGCCAATCCACGCCCTAAGCTCATCTGCCTTTCCAACAATACTCCTTGCATTGAAATAGATGCACCTGAGAACATTTCTATCCCGTACAAACCTTTGATTTCTGTCTATACATGCATTCCTCGCTTGACCTTTATCCTCCACCACCTCACTATCTGCTCTAACACTCTGGTTCCCCTCCCCCTGCAAATCTAGTTTAAATGCCCCGGAGCAGCACTAGCAAACCTACCCGCAAGGATGTTAGTCCCCCTCCAGTTCAGGTGCAAACCGTCCCGTCGGAACAGGTCCCACCTTCCGTGGAACAGAGCCAAATTGTCCAGAAACATGAAGCCCTCCCTCCTGCACCATCTCCTTAGCCACGTATTTAGCTGCATTATCCTCCTATTTCTAGCCTCACTAGCACGTGGCACAGGTAGCACTCCTGAGATCGTAACCCTGGAGGTCCTGTCCTTCAACTTTGCACCTAACTCCCTAAACTCTCTTTGCAGGACCTCCTCCTCCTTCCTATCCACGTCATTGGTCCCTACGTGGACCACGACATCTGGCTGCTCACCCTCCCTCCTGAGAATACTGAGAACTCGATCCAAGATATCGCGGACCCTGGCACCAGGGAGGCAACAGACCATCCGGGATTCTCGATCTCTCCCACAGAACCTCTTATCTGTCCCCCTAACTCTCGAATCCCCCATCACTACTGCTCTCCTCTTTTCCCTCCCTCCTTTCTGAGCTGAGGGTTCAGCCTCGGTGCCAGAGACGCGACCACTACAACTTGTCCCTCGTAGGTCGCCCCCACCAACAGTATCCAAAACGGTATACCTATTGTTGATGGGAACGGCCACAGGGGTGCTCTGCTCTTTCTGCCTATTCCCCTTCCCTCTCCTAACAGTCACCCAGGTGCCTGCCTCCTGACTTTTAGGGGTGACTGTCTCCCTGAAACTCCTGTCTATTACTGCCTCTGCCTCCCGTATGATCCGAAGTTCATCCAGCTCCAGCTCCAGTTCCCTAACTCGGTTTGTCAGGAGCTGCAGCTGGATGCACCTTTTGCAGGTGTAGTCACCAGGGACAATTATGCTGTCCCAGACTTCCCACATGCTGCATTCGGAGCACTCGACTGCCCCAACTGCTGCCTCCATTACATACTCCTCATTTAATTAAAGGACTTTACCTGGCCTTACCCCACTGTGAGCAAGCTCGTCCTCAGCCTCTGCTCGCCAAAGCCTCTCGAACCAAAGCCTCAAAGCTCCACTCCTTCACTGGGCCGCTCGCACAGTGGGTCGCTCGCACAGTGGGCCGCTCGCACAGTGGGTCGCTCGCACAGTGGGCCACTCGCACGCTGGGCCGCTCGCACGCTGGGCCGCTCGCACAGTGGGCCGCTCCTCTTCAGCTTCCCCTCCTTTTATTTTCAATCTCCGCGCTGTATTTAAAATGAACTCCCCTCGCTCACCGCGCTCTTTTTTATAAAAAGCGAGATGTTGAATCTTTTCACCTTGCACTCATCAGGACATTTGGCGAGAATGCCAATGGAAGGGGTGAGCAACAATTCGTACTGTACGTGACCGGTGGATCGTATCGAGCAAGCGCGTCCCGGCCGCCGTTTTCCACGGACAAGGTACATGGCCACTCCCGATCGGCTCGAGCTTGCAGAGCTCGAAACATGGTGCCCAACATTAGATGCGATTCCGCGATTGGACAACGCTTGCTAAGTAACCCCTAGCGTGCTAAGAATTGTGCTGACAGCCAATTTAAGGTTGTCAGCGCAATTCTTGCTTGCACAGTGGGCCGCTCGCACACTGGGCCGCTCGCACACTGGGTCGCTCGCACAGTGGGCCGCTCGCACAGGGTCGCTCGCACAGTGGGTCGCTCGCACAGTGGGCCGCTCGCACAGTGGGCCGCTCGCACAGGGTGGTACAGTGTGGTACAGTTGCCAGTGTTGGAAGCTGTATATATTAGTACACGGGGCCCCATTCTTTGCAGACAGAAAGAACAATGTACACACGTTGTGCCTGTCTCAGCCTAAACAAAATAAGTGACAGCCATTCGCTGACTCATTCCTCAGGGCAACGCCTTGGCCGATCAGGGGTCAAGCTGCCTGGTTTAAATTCCAAACAATGCCTGGCAGTTAACTGTCAGTCACCATCACTAGTGCATTTTCCATGGCAACGCCTCTACCCAGCAGAGTCCGCTTCCCAACCAATCAGCACTCTCTTCACATGCAGTATAAATTGTTGTTTTCCCCTTATATTAGTTTCCTTGCAAAGTGTCCTGATGAGTGCAAGACGAAAAGCTTTGATGTGTCTCTTTTTTCAGCAACTCTCACGTTCTGTGCTACCGAAGGACTATTGTTAATGGTCTTTTTTTGTTAACCTGTATCTCTCCTTTTACTGATTGAACGCCTGAGCTAGGCTGACCCTCAATGGTCGTGGTGGGGAGAGCGCTGGGGAGAATGCTGCACCCTTATTGACACAACCTTCGCACAAGCCTGCCCTGCCTTGGTGGCTCAGATCAGAGCCTCGGAACCCTGTGAGGGATGAGTTTGCAGTGGATTTGGAAGGGGAAGGGAATGTTGGCATTGATTGTGAAGGGAATTTGAGTATGAAAGTAAGGAAGTGTTGCTACAACTGTACAGGGCCACAGACCATAGCCAGAGTGGTTTTTTAAAAATCCTTTCCTGGGGTGTGAGCATCGCTGGCTAGGCCCAGCATTTATTGCCCATCCCTAATTGCCCCTTGAGAAAGTGCTAGGGCCCAGCGGCTGGTAAATGCTGAGCTGCTCAAATCCCAGGGGGAAACTTGAGACAGCCGCCACAACTGTTTTGCAATTTGTATTTTTATTTTGCGATGCCTACCTTGAATTCAGTAGTAACAACTCCACCCAGTCCTAGAGGTTTATTTACAAAACTAAATTAAACATTTATTAATAAGATAAATGATTTTAAGCACATACATGTGTCTACAAATTACTGCTATAATAACTCCTAGCTCCCCTAATTAATCTAATTCCCTGTAACACTTCAGTTAAAGCAACACTAAAACAACATAGATTTCAACAGACCCAAGCAAAGCACACAGTACCCTGGACAGTGATATTTCAAATGAATTCTCTTAGCTTCGGTTCCTATAAGCAGCAGATTGGTACATAGAGGCTGGAGGTTTTTCACATTTGTTAAATCTCAGAGTTTCTTCTTCCTTACACATAGCCTCATCTCCTTTATACATGTTTCTCCCTTTCTAAGGTAAATCCCATTGTTCCAATATGTCTTTTGCAACTTTACGTTTTCCATAATACAAATCTTTCATAGCATTCGTATTATCAGTAATCTTTGGGAAAAATAAACACACTGTTTGGCTTAGCCTCTGTAGGCTAGGTGTAACACCTTACCATCTCTTTAAAATTTACAACTCATTTTATCTAAAAACGCAAATGTTCTTCACACCTCCCATTCTAAAAATTCAGCCAGGTTTACATATTTAGCATTCCAAACCTAGTTTCCCTTCTGATACATCAAAGCACCCAGACTAGCTGTCTATAATTCCATTAAAACCCACACCTACACACAGGGAAACTAATCCAAACCCCACTATTAACCAACTTTACGATAAATTACAATAACATTATGAAAATTATATTATTTTCATGACACCCCCCTCCTTACTGGAAAATTAACCGTCATAATTTAAAATGGCGGCTTCATTTCCTTAACCCATTTTTTAACTGTCCAATTTTCCCTTTTAGCTTCAAACTCTTGACAATGCATCTGCGATCAGATTTTCCCGACCAGCCGCATGTATAATCTATTGGTTAAATAGTTGCAATAATAAAGTCCGTCTGAATAGGCTTGCACTTTTGTCTCAAAATTTGTCCAGAAGCTTTAAAGCATTGGAGTCTGCATAAACAATTGTTTCAGATGAATTGTTTGCCACATACATCTCAAAATGCTGCAATGCTAACACCAGACACAAAGGGCAGAATTCTCTGCCTGTCGGGCGGGTGGGCCCGACCCAGTCTCCGGCGGGTGGGGAGCCGATCCCCGCCGGACAAGCGGGGCCCCGCCGCCATTTTACGTGGGCAGGCCAATTAAGGCCCTGCCCAGCGTGACGTCCGGCGGGAAGTGCTATGCACCCCCTGTGCGGGCCAGGGTGGGGGGGGATTCCCCAAAAGCGAGAGTGCGCTCTTTCACGCATGCGCACGAGAGTGCACATCTCCCTGAGGCTAAGTGCAGCTTCAGGGAGATTGCTGATACTTTTAAAAACTATTAAAAATAGAAAGAAAAAAAATTCCCTAACATGTCCCCCTCATGTGACAATGTCACATGAGATGGGACATGTTCATAATATACATAATAAGTTCATTAAACTTTTTAAAACCCTACATGAAACCTTATCCTGCCGGTGGATGAGGTTTCATGTTTTCTCTATTTGCCGCCGGGACTCCCGGCCGACCCACCGACCTTAAGGTTGGACGGGCAGGTCCTTTAATTGTATAAATGATCCGAGGCCATTGACAGGTCAGCGGGCTCGCAGCTGATTTTGCTGCCCCCCCCCCCCCCTTCCTGAAAATTTAAATGGGGCGGGGTGATGTCGGGAGTTCCGCCCAATGTCATCCCGCGTCATTTTACGCGTCGGCTTGCGGGCCCCGCCCCCTGCTCACCAACGGCAAAATTCTGCCAATAAGTCTCCTTTTCGATCGTTGAATATTGTTGTACCTACAGCTGTACATATAGTTTCCATGAAAAACACTCCAGTGGTTTCTCAACTCCAGTGTCAGCTTCTTGCAACAATCCGGCCCCGATGCCTATATCATTTGCATCAACGGCCAACTGAAATTGCGTGACGTGATTGGTTACTGCCAAAATTGGTGTCATAGTCAATACAGTTTACAAACTATCAAATGCCTTCTGACACTCCTGTGTCCATTGAAAACCCTTATTCTTTTTTAATAGTTCAGTCAATGGAGCAACCACACTGCTAAAATTTGGTACAAAATTCCGGTAAAACCCATTCGTGCCCAGAAACCTCAGAACTTCTTGTTTTGTTGTAGGCACAGGGAAATCCACGATAGCCTTGGCTTTCACATCTCTCGGAGCCACCTTACCATGTCCAGTGGTGTGGCCTGGATATGTAACTTGCGCCTTTGCAAATTCACTTTTAGCCAAGTTCATCACCAAATTAGCTTCTTGTAATTGATTAAATCATTCTTCCAGATGTAGTAAATGCTCCTCCCACGTTTGACTGAAAACTATCAAGTCGCCAATATAAACAGCACAATTGCTCAGTCCTGTGGTTGCTTTGTTTGTCAGTCTTTGAAATGTTGCTGGTGCGTTTTTCATGCCAAACGGCATGACATTAAACTGATATAGTCCATCTTACATCACAAAAGCTGATATTTCCTTTGCTCTCTCCGATAACGGTACTTGCCAATATTCTCTTAACAGGGCAGCCTTTGTGATAAATTTTGACTGCCCCACTTTCTCAATGCAATCTTCCGACCGTGATATGGGATCCGAATCTGCTTTTGTCACCGCATTCACCTTTTGATAGTCCACACATAGGCCAGGATTTTCCCCTCGGCGATTTGGGGGGCGGGGCCAGCTCGCCAAGGGGAAAATGACGCGTAATGACACCGGGAGGAATCCCCGACATCATCCCAGTCCCTTTAAATTTTCAGGAAGGCGGGCGGACAGCGAAATCAGCTGCCTGCCCGCCGACCTGTCCATGGCCAATTGAGGCCATCAACAGGCTAGTTAAGATCATTAAAGACCCTGACCGTCCAAGCTTAAGGCTGGCGGGCAGGCCAGGAGCTCCAGGGGGCTCCACATTATTCCGGAAATCTCATCCACTGGCGGGATGAAGATTCATGTCCGTTTTTTAAAAATGTAATAAATTTAAGTGTTTATTATTAACATGTCCCATCTCGTGTGACGTTGTCACATGAGGGGGACATGTTAATAATTTGAATATTTCTCTATTTTTAGGCTTTACTTACCTCTCACGAATCTCCCTGAGACAGGATTTAGTCTCAGGGAGCAGCGCGCTCTTTCGCACGCATTCCAGGGAGAGCGCACTTTGACAGATGGAGATTCCCTCCACACCCCCACCTTGAACAGGAGGTGCACAGCAACGCCCGTCGGGAAGGCCGCTGGACGGGCCTTAATTGACCCGCCCACTCAAAATGGCGGCGGGCCCCGCCCTCCCATCCAAGGGCCAAATTCTGCCCATAGCCTTTGTGTTCCATGTGGTTTGGGGAGCAGAACATGGCGATATTTCGGTGGGCCGGGCGCGCTCAGTCCGCCCGCCATTAATTAAAGGGCTCGTTAAGCCCCTTCACTTGCCAATTGCGTCCGATTTTGAGGGGTTCGTGTGAACTTCGGGTCAGCGCACAGGCCTAAGGGGCAGGCGGCTAGCAGATTAGTTAAGAAAACTTTTGCAATGTTGGGATATGTGGACTCAGAGGGTTGTTCATGTTTTTCACAAAGTTATAATTGATGAAAGTGTTTAAAACTTGCCTGTGTGATTGTTAGTAGTTCCCATCGATGTCCAAGAGGCTTTTGTGTGAAGTGAAAGCATTCTGCAGACAGCATTCTTTATCGGCCTTGCAGCTTTCCGGAGGCCTCCATTTAGCCTGGGTATGGGTTCTGACCTCTGCAGTGCAGGCAGCTCCCCTGAGGAGGAAGGGAGGGATAGAATCAGGAGGAGGCCAGGACTGGACAATCAGCCTCCAAGGGAGCCACCTTTGGAGGGCCAGGCGCAGGCGCAAGGGGAGCAGGGCCAAGAGGTAGCCCAAGGTGCAGGACACCACTATCCTGCTGCCAGGGTTTACAGGCGGCGAAGCAGCTACCTCAATATGTCTGAGGTGCAGTGCCGAAGGAGGCTCTGTCTCTCGAGGGAGACAGTCAAATATATCTGTCAAAGGATTGGCCCTGAGATCTCCCCTAACTGTATGGGTGGACACCCCAGGCCAGTGGCTCTGAAGCTCACAGCTGCTCTCAACCTCTATGCCTCTGGCTCCTTCCAGGGCTCGGTGGGTGATCTTTGCAGTGTCTCCCAATCAGCTGTCCACACTTGTGTCAAGCAGGTCACAGACGCTCTGTTCAGATGAGTATCCACCTTCATCCACTTCCACTGGGACCAGGCAAGTCAGACAGAGCAAGCCAGAGGCTTCGTGGCCATTGCCGGCTTCCCCCGCATCCAGGGTACTATAGACTGTACACATGTGGCCATCAAGGCGCCAGCAGGTGAGCCCGGTGCCTTCGTCAACAGGAAGGGCTTCCACTCCATGAACGTGCAGATAGTGTGTGACCACAGGATGCAGATTCTACAAGTCTGTGCAAGGTACCCAGGCAGCTCCCATGATGCCTACATCCTCAGACAATCCCAGGTGCCGGGGCTCTTCAGTGCTCCAGCCCGGCTGGATGGATGGCTGCTGGGTGACAAGGGCTATCCCCTCAGAAGGTGGCTCATGATGCCTCTCTGCCATCCAAGAACAGAAGCTAAGCAGCGGTACAATAGGAGTCAGGGCACCACAATGGCTGTGATGGAGAGAACCATCGGTCTTCTCAAGATGCACTTCCAATGCCTGGACCACACAGGGATCGCACTCCAGTACCCCCCAGATCGTGTCTCTGTGATAGTGGTTGCATGCTGCACTCTGCACAATCTGGCGCTGGAAAGGGGGGATGCAGTTGACGATGAAGACCTTGATGCAGTGGATGAGGCTGCACATGATGAATCCAGCAGTGGCTCGGAGGATGAGGAAGCACAGGGCGATGATGAGGGGCAGCTCACTGACCCGCTACTACACCAAGGAGGCAGGGACACCCAGGACAATTTAATCCAACGAATCTTCAGCTAGCTCCACACACATGGAACAGCAGGAACAGCATTGCCTGGAACTTCCACACATGGCACTTCGGTGCCACATCTTCCACCTGTTCAGCTGCAAATAAGGGCTTAGTACAGAAACATCAGTGTCCACTCAAACACTCATGATAAATATGGCAAAAAGAAAAGACAATCACCCCACCAGTTTTCCAATTACTCTTTAAATTTACCTTCCACAACGTAATGGGTTTAGCATCTCCATGAACCCCACTTATCATCACCTGTTCCTGCAATACTCCCTCTGAACAACAAATGTTACTATCCCACAGCATTAAGGATTGACTAGCCCCTGTGTCTCTTAAAATTTTAATATCTTTACCTACTCCACCCTGTACACATGGAAAAACTTTCCCCTCACATACAAAATCTTTAAACATTTCTGCAGCCTACTCCCCAGAACTCCCTTGGGTAAACTGTGAACGCATTCCCACTTCTTTATCTATCACTGATTCATCCTGCTTCACCTATACACAAACCACTGCTTTTTTTTTTCCTGTGCTTAAACCTCAGAACCCACAATACCTTTATTTCCAGAACTTTTCTGTACTCCAATAACCCCAACAGATTTTCCCTGCAATTGCTAACACACTGACTTTGTGTGTCCAACGTTATTACAATGAAAGCACCTCAATTTTCGAGTGTCATTTTTACCCTCAGCACCTTCCTTGTTATTCTGAGAAAAAAAAATTCCTGGGAATTTCCACCTAATCCTTCTCTTCCCTCCCACCTTCCTTTCACCTTCCCACTTTCTATCCTTCTCAGATTTAAAAGGATGATGAAAATAAGGTTTAGCTCTATGAACTAACTCATAATCGCCAGCTATCTCTACTGCTTGTCTTACCCTTTCAACTCTCTGTTCCTCCACGTGGGTTCTCACTACCAAAGGAATTGAATCTTTAAATTCTTCCAAAAGAACTACTTCTCAAAGAGATTCATATGTCATCTCTATCTTTAATGCCCATATCCACCGGTCAAAATTACACTGTTTTACTCTCTCAAAACTCAATACAAGTTTGCCCAGGCTATTTTCTCATATTCCTAAATTTCTGCCTGTATGCCTCAGGAACCAACTCATGTGCACTCAAAATAGCCTTTTTATAAACCACATCATAGATCACCGACATTTCTTCTGACAGTGAAGCAATGCTGCACCAACCAACCTGGATTGTAACAACAACGTCCAGTTTTCCTGTGGGCATTTCATCCATTTATCTATCTTCTCAGATACATCCCTTCCCTCAAACTTTGGAAGAGCTTGTACAAATTTAAACATCTCCCCACTGGGTTTTAGGTTCGAGGTTTTTCTCATAATCAGAACTTTCCTCAGCATCTGATGCCTACTTTTTAAAATCCAACTTTTAAAGCCGATACTCTCTGTCTCTTTGCTTTGTTCTCTCTTCCATTGCTAACTTCTCCCTTTGGAGGCCAAGTTTTCAGATGACCATTTCTTTTTGGAATAATCTCTCCTATTCCTTTTCTTTTTCTGCTGCCTGTAGTTCCAGATTTTTTTCATTTCCACTCCTTTTTCCCTTTTTGTTTGCCTCCAGTTCAAGTTTTCTCAGTTCCTTTCCTTGTTCAATTTCAAGCCTCTTTATTTCGAACGGAAGTCTCACGAACTCCAGCTGTGGCTCACTAATGTCAGGAAGACTTCCAATTTCAAATGCTGTGCTCTCATGACAACTATGCCTGCTTTCTTTGCCCCTACAGGTAACCCCCAACTGCAACTTATCCGCCAACTCACCCTCAGATGTTTTTTGTAACCCGACCAGAGTTATATCCTCTACTTCTATAAAGGTTTTAGCCATGGATACAACCATTTTTGCAGCCCCACCACTTGAAAAATCCCTCACGCCAATTCCTGAACTCAAAGTGCTTCTCGTGCTCACGACCTTAAGATTCACCAACTCCAAGCCAATTGAGGGGTTTCAAATATACCCCGCAAGGAGCCCCCAATTTTGTTATGGCACAGCGGATGGTAAATGCTGAGCTGCTCAAATCCCAACTTGAAACAGCTGCCACAGCTGTTTTTGTGTTTCTAATTTGAGATGCGTGCCTTGAATTCAGTAATAATAAGTCAACCGAGCCTTAGAGGTTTTTTTTCACAAAACTAAGTTGAATCTTTATTAATAAAATAAATGATTTTAAGCACCTACATAGGTCTACAAATTATTACTATGATAACTCCTGGCTCCCCTAATTAATCTGACTCCCAGTTACACCTCCGTTAAGGTAACAGTAAAACAACATAGATTTCAACAGACCCAAGCAAAGCACACAGTACCCTGGACAGTGATATTTAAAAATTCTCTTATCTTTGGTTGCTATAGGCAGCAACTTGATACATGCAGGCTGGAGGCTTTTCACACTTGTTAGCCCTGAGAGTTTCTTCTTCCTTACACACAGCCTCATCTCCTTTATACATGTTTCTCCCTTTTTAATATAAATCCCATTGTTTCAATATGCCTTCGCAACTTTACTTTTCCCATAATATAAATCTTTCTTAGCATTCGTATTATCAGTAATCTTTTGGAAAAATAAACATGCTGTTTGGCTTAGCCTCATTTGGCTAGGTCTATCACCTTACCATCTCTTTGAAATTTACTACCCAGGTTTATCTAAAAATGCGAATGTTCTTAACACCTCCCATTCTAAAACTTCAGCTGTGTTTATGTATTTAGCATTCCAAACCTAGTTTCTATTCTGGTAACTCAAAGCACCCAGACTTGCTGTCTATAATTCAGTTAAAGCCCACACACACACAACCTCACACAGGGAAACTAATCCGAACCCCACTGTGAATCTACCTTTTCACTAAATTACAATAGTATTATGAAAATTATTATATTTTTGTGACAAAAGTGGTGGTGAGCTGCCTTCTTGTGCAGTCCATGTGGTGTAGGTGCACCCACAATGCTGTTAGGAAGAGAGTACCAGGATTTTGACCCAGCGGCAGTGCACTCCTTACTTAAGGAGGGACATACTTGCATTGGAAGCAATTCAGAGAAGGTTCACTCAGCTGATTCCTGGGATGAAGGGGGGTTTGTCTTATGAGGAAAGGTTGAGCAGGTTGGGCCGGTACCCATTGGGGTTTAGAAGAATGAGAGGTGATCTTATTGAAACAGATAAGATCCTGATGGGGCTTGACAGGTTGGATGCTGAGAGGATGTTTCCTCCGCGTGTGGGGGTGGGGGGATCTAGAACGAGGGGCGGGGGGGGGGCACAGTTTAAAAATAATGGGGGTCTATTATTGAAGAGGGAGAAGAGGAGGAATTTCTTCTCTCAGTGGGTGGTCAGTCTGTGGGATTCTCTCCCCCCCAGAGAGCGGCGGAGGCCGGGTCACTGAATATATCCGAGGCCGAGTTAGACACAGTTTAGATCGATGAGGCGAGTCGAGGGTTATAGGGGAGGGAGGGACAGGCAGGGAAGTGGAGGCGAGGCCGCAATTAGATCAGCCACCATCTTATCGAATGGGGGTGGGGGGGTTTGGACTAGGCTAGAGGGGCCGAATGGCCTACTCCCGCTCCTAATTCTTGTGTTAGGGAGTGCGGCCCGTGTGGAGGGCGGGATTCCTCTGGAGTTCCCGGCCCAGTAACCCTCCCTCCAGCCAGGTCGGATGACCCAGCTGCCCGTCTCCCCCTGCCCCCACAAACCACCCCCTCCCCCCAACTCTCTCTCCTGCCACCCATTGGATCTCGCACAGCCACCACGTGGGGCCCGGGCGTGGTTGCGGTCGGTTGGCGCGCTGGACGGTGATGTGGGTGAGTGACGGTGATGGGGCGGTGGTTGGGGGGGGTGGTGGAAGGGGAGGAGGAGGTGTGGGATTAGTTTGGTATTGATACAGGGCTATGGGGAGAGAGCGGGGCAGTGGGATGAGTTTGGGGATTGATACAGGGCTATGGGGAGAGATCGAGGCAGTGGGATTTGTTTGGGGATTGATACAGGGCTATGGGGAGAGATCGAGGCAGTGGGATTAGTTTGGGGATTGATACAGGGCTATGGGGAGAGAGCGGTGCAGTGGGATTAGTTTGGGATTGATACAGGGCTATGGGGTGAGAGTGGGGCTGTGGGATTAGTTTGGGATTGATACAGGGCTATGGAGAGAGAGTGGAGCAGTGGGATTAGTTTGGGATTGATACAGGGCTATGGGGTGAGAGTGGGGCTGTGGGATTAGTTTGGGATTGATACAGGGCTATGGGGAGGGAGCGGGGAAGTGGGATTAGTTTGGGAGTTGCCCTCATACAGGCAAGTGGGGCGTATTCCATCCCACTCCTGACTTGTGCCTAGTAGATGGTGGACAGGCTTTGGGGAGTTAGGAGGTGAGTTAATCTCTGCAGTGGCCACAGGATTTATATGGCTGGTCCAGTTCAGTTTCTGGTCAATGGTAACCCCCAGGAAGTTGTTAGTGGAGGTGGGTGGGTGTACTGAGGGTTGTGGGAATAGGACACTGTGAAGCAGGGATCGAAATGGTGTGTGTGTGTGTGTGTGTGTGTCTGTGTGTGTGTCTCAACAGGGAGTGTCGCAAGGCCTGGGGAAAATCACTTCAGGAGCACCCATGTGCGACGGGGATGCCTTTAAACATCTAGGGACGATGGTTGGATTCTCTCTTGTTGGAGACGGTCATTGCCTGGCACTTGTGTGGCGTGAGTGCAGTGCGATGGGGAGAAGCTGGGGGAGAATGGGCACCAGGTGTGCTGCCCATTCAGAGAGACAACACAGCCGCGAGGGGCCGAATGGACCTCCTGTGCCGGAACCAACCTACGATGTGGAGATTGAGGCCACTCAGCCCACTATGGCTGTGCCGGCTCATTGAAGCGGCTGGTCCAAAATTGTCTCCTGTAGCTCTCGCCCCCGCGGCCCTCGGACGCCACTCCCCCACCCCCGCGGCACCCGGACGCCCCACCACCCCACGGGACCCGGGGACACAAACTGTCCCAATCGCAGATACCAGCTACTCCCCTCACTAACGCACAGCCTGTCCCACTCTCAGATACCAGCTCCTCCCTCACGAACACACAGCCTATCTCACTCTCAGATACCTGCTCCTCCCTCACTAACACAGCCTGTCCCACTCTCCGACACAAGCTCCTCCCTCACTAACACAGCCTGTCCCACTCTCAGACACAAGCTTCTCCCTCACTAACACAGCCTGTCCCACTCTCAGATAACAGCTCCGCCCTCACTAACACACAGCCTAACCCATCTCTGATACAAGCTCCTCCCTCACAAACACAGCCTGTCCCAGTCAGATACCAGCTCCTCCCTCATTAACACACAGCCTGTCCCACTCTCCGATACCAGCTCCTCCCTCAATAACACAGAGCCTGTCCCAATCTCAGATACCAGCGCCACCCTCACTAACACAGCCAGTCCCACATTCAGATACCCGCTCCACCCTCACTAACACACAGCCTGTCTCACTCTCAGATACCAGCTCCTCCCTCACTAACAGAAAGCCTGCCCACTCTCAGATAGCAGATCCTCCCTCACTAACACACAGCCTGTCTCACTCAGATACCAGCTCCTCCCTCACTAAAACACAGCCTCTCCCACTCTCAGATACCAGCTCCTCCCCCACTAACACATAGCCTGTCCCACTCTCAGACACCAGCTCCTTTATCACTAACACAGCTTGTACCACACTGAGACACCAGCTCCTCCCTCACTAACACACAGCCTTTCCCACTCTCAGACACCAGCTCCCCCCTCACTAACACAGCCTGTTCCACTCTCAGATACCAGCTCCTCCCTCACTAAAACACAGCCTGTCCACTCTCAGATACCAGCTCCTCCCTCACTAACACACAGACTGTCCCACTCTCTGACACCAGCTCCTCCCTCACTAAAACAGCCTGTCCCACTCTCAGATACCAGCTCCACCCTCACTAACACAGACTGTCGCACTCTCAGACACCAGCTCCTCCCTCAATAACACACAGCCAGTCCCACACTCAGATACCCGCTCCTCCCTCACTGACACACAGCCTGACCCAATCTCAGACACCAGATCCTCCCTCACTAACACAGCATGTCCGACTTTCAGAAACCAGCTCCTGCCACACTAACACACAGCCTGTCTCACTCTCAGACACCAACTCCTCCCTCACTAACACACAACCGGTCCCACTCTCAGGTAACAGCTCCTCCCTCAATAACTCACAGCCTGTCCCAATCACAGACACCAGCTCCTCCCTCACCAACACACAGCCTGTCCCACTCTCAGACACCAGCTCGACCCTCCCAACACACAGCCTTCCCTCACTATCACAGGCTGTCCCACTCTCAGATACCAGCTCCTCCCTCACTACCACACAGCCTGTCCCACTCTCATATACCAGCTCCACCCTCACTAACACACAGCCAGTCCCACTCTCAGATACCCGCTCCACCCTCACTAACACACAGCCTGCCCCACTCTCAGATATCAGCTCCTCCCTCACTAACACACAGCCTTTCTCACTCAGATACCAGCTCCTCCCGCACTAACACACAGCCTCTCCCACCCTCAGATACCAGCTCCTCCCTCACTAAAAATTTGTCTGTCCTACACTCATATTCCTGCTCCTCTCTCACTAACACACAGCCAGTCCCACTCTCAGATACCCGCTCCACCCTCACTAACACACAGCCTGCCCCACTCTCAGATATCAGCTCCTCCCTCACTAACACACAGCCTTTCTCACTCAGATACCAGCTCCTCCCGCACTAACACACAGCCTCTCCCACCCTCAGATACCAGCTCCTCCCTCACTAAAAATTTGTCTGTCCTACACTCATATTCCTGCTCCTCCCTCACTAACACACAGCCAGTCCCACTCTCAGACACCAGCTCCTCCCTCACTTACACACAGCGTCCACCATGCTCAGACACCAGCTCTTCCCTCACTAACACACAGCCTGTCCGACTCTCAGATACCAGCTCCTCAATCACTAACACACAGCCTGTCCAACTCTCAGATACCAGCTACTCCCTCTCTAACACACCGCCTGTCCCACTCTCAGATACCAGCTCCTCGCTCACTAACACACAGCCTCTCCCACTCTCCGATACCAGCTCCTCCCTCACTAACACAGCGTCTCGCACTCTCAGAAACCAGCTCCTCCTTCTCTAACACACAGCCTGTCCCACTCTCATTTACCAGCCCCTGCCTCACTAACACACAGCCTGTCCTACTCTCAGACACCAGCTCATCCCTAAGTAAAACACAGCCTGTCGCACTCTTAGATATCAGCTCCTCCCTCACTAACACAGCGTCTCGCACTCTCAGACACCAGCTCCTCCTTCTCTAACACACAGCCTGTCCCACTCTCATTTACAAGCTCCTCCCTCACTAACACACAGCCTCTCGCACTCTCAGACACCAGCTCCTCCCTAACTAAAACACAGCCTGTCGCACTCTTAGATACCAGCTCCTCCCTCACTAACACACAGCCTTTACCAGAATAAGATACCAGCTCCCCCCTCACTAACACAGCCTGTTCCACTCTCAGATACCTGCTCCTCACTCACTAAAACACAGCCTGTCCACTCTCAGATACCAGCTCCTCCCTCACTAACACACAGACTGTCCCACTCTCTGACACCAGCTCCTCCCTCACTAAAACAGCCTGTCCCACTCTCAGATACCAGCTCCACCCTCACTAACACAGCCTGTCGCACTCTCAGACACCAGCTCCTCCCTCACCAACACACAGCCTGTCCCACTCTCAGATACCAGCTCCTCCCTCATTAACACACAGCCTGTCCCACTCTCAGATACCAGCTCCTCCCTCAGTAACACAGAGCCTGTCCCACTCTCAGATACCAGCGCCACCCTCACTAACACAGCCAGTCCCACACTCAGATACCCGCTCCTCCCTCACTGACACACAGCCTGTCTCACTCTCAGATATCAGCTCCTCCCTCACTGACAGACAGCCTGTCCCACTCTCAGATAGCAGATCCTCCCTCACTAACACACAGCCTGTCTCACTCAGATACCAGCTCCACCCTCACTAAAACACAGCCTCTCCCACTCTCAGATACCAGCTCCTCCCTCACTAACACATAGCCTGTCCCACTCTCAGACATCAGCTCCTTTATCACTAACACAGCCTGTCCCAATCTGTGACACCAGCTCCTCCCTCACTAACACACAGCCTTTCCCACTCTCAGACACCAGCTCCCCCCTCACTAACACAGCCTGTTCCACTCTCAGATACCAGCTCCTCCCTCACTAAAACACAGCCTGTCCACTCTCAGATACCAGCTCCTCCCTCACTAAAACACAGCCTGTCCACTCTCAAATACCAGCTCCTCCCTCACTAACACACAGACTGTCCCACTCTCTGAACCAGCTCCTCCCTCACTAAAACAGTCTGTCCCACTCTCAGATACCAGCTCCACCCTCACTAACACAGCCTGTCCCACTCTCAGACACCAGCTCCTCCCTCACTAACACACAGCCAGTCCTACTCTCCGACACCAGATCCTCCCTCACTAACACACAGCCTGTCTCACTCAGATACCAGCTCCACCCTCACTAAAACACAGCCTCTCCCACTCTCAGATACCAGCTCCTCCCTCACTAACACATAGCCTGTCCCACTCTCAGACATCAGCTCCTTTATCACTAACACAGCCTGTCCCAATCTGTGACACCAGCTCCTCCCTCACTAACACACAGCCTTTCCCACTCTCAGACACCAGCTCCCCCCTCACTAACACAGCCTGTTCCACTCTCAGATACCAGCTCCTCCCTCACTAAAACACAGCCTGTCCACTCTCAGATACCAGCTCCTCCCTCACTAAAACACAGCCTGTCCACTCTCAAATACCAGCTCCTCCCTCACTAACACACAGACTGTCCCACTCTCTGAACCAGCTCCTCCCTCACTAAAACAGTCTGTCCCACTCTCAGATACCAGCTCCACCCTCACTAACACAGCCTGTCCCACTCTCAGACACCAGCTCCTCCCTCACTAACACACAGCCAGTCCTACTCTCCGACACCAGCTCCTCCCTCACTAACACACAGCCTGTCCAACTCTCAGATACCAGCTCCTCCCTCACTAACACAGCCTGACCCAATCTCAGACACCAGATCCTCCCTCACTAACACAGCATGTCCAACTTTCAGAAACCAGCTCCTGCCACACTAACACACAGCCAGTCCCACTCTCAGATACCCGCTCCACCCTCACTAACACACTGCCTGCCCCACTCTCAGATATCAGCTCCTCCCTCACTAACACACAGCCTGTCTCACTCAGATACCTGCTCCTCCCACACTAACACACAGCCTCTCCCACCCTCAGATACCAGCTCCTCCCTCACTAACAATCAGCCTGTCCTGCACTCAGATTCCAGCTCCTCCCTCACTAACACACAGCCTGTCCCACTCTCAGATACCAGCTCCTCAATCACTAACACACAGCCTATCCAACACTCAGATACCAGCTCCTCCCTCTCTAACACACCGCCTGTCCCACTCTCAGATACCAGCTCCTCGCTCACTAACATACAGCCTCTTCCATTCTCAGATACCAGCTCCACCCTCACTAACACGGCCTCTCGCACTCTCAGACACCAGTTCCTCCCTCTCTAACACACAGCCTGTCCAACTCTCATTTACCAGCCCCTGCCTCACTAACACACAGCCTGTCCTACTCTCAGACACCAGCTCCTCCCTCACTAACACACAGCCTCTTGCACTCTCAGACACCAGCTCCTCCCTAAGTAAAACACAGCCTGTCGCACTCTTAGATACCAGCTCCTCCCTCACTAACACACAACCTTTCACAGAATCAGATACCAGCTCCTCCCTCACTAACACAGCTTGTCCCACTCTCAGACACGAGCTCCTCCCTCACTAACACAGCTTGTCCCACTCTCATATACGCGCCACTCCCACACTAGCACACAGACTGTCTCCCTCAGTTACCAGCTACTCCCTCACTAACACACACCTTCTCCCACTCTCAGATACCAGCTCCTCCCTCACTAACACACAGCCTGTCCCACTCTCAGATACCAGCTCCTCCAACACTACCAAACAGGCTGTCCCACTCTCAGATACCAGCTGCTCCCTCTCTAACAAACAGCCTGCCACAGTCAGATACCAGCTCCTCCCTCACTAACAAACAGTCTGTCCCTCTCCCAGATACCAGCTCCTCCATCACTAACAATCATCCCGTCCCACTCTCAGATACCAGCTCCTTCCTCACTTTCACGCAGACTGTCCCACTCTCAGACGCCAGCCAATCCCTCACTAATCCAGTCTGTCCCACTCGCAGATTCCAGCTCCTTTATCACTAACACACAGCCTTTCCCACTCTGATATACCAGCTCCTCCCTCAGAAACACACAGCCTCTCCCACCCTCAGGTACCAGCTCCACGCTCACTAACACACAGACTGTTCCACTGTCAGATACCAGCTCCTCTCTCACCCAACACACAGCCTGTCCCATTCTCAGATACCAGCTCCTCCCTCACGAACATACAGTCTGTCCCACTCTCAGACACCAGCTCCTTTATCACTGACACAGCCTGTCCCACTCTGAGACACCAGCTCCTCCCTCACTAACACACAGCCTTTCCCACTCTCAGACACCAGCTCCTCCCTCACTAAAACACAACCTGTCCACTCTCAGATACCAGCTCCTCCCTCACTAACACACAGACTGTCCCACTCTCTGACACCAGCTCCTCCCTCACTAAAACAGCCTGTCCCACTCTCAGATACCAGCTCCACCCTCACTAACACAACCTGTCGCACTCTCAGACACCAGCTCCTCCCTCACTAACACACAGCCAGTCCCACACTCAGATACCCGCTCCTCCCTCACTGACACACAGCCTGACCCAATCTCAGAAACCAGATCCTCCCTCACTAACACAGCATGTCCGACTTTCAGAAACCAGCTCCTGCCACACTAACACACAGCCTGTCTCACTCTCAGACACCAACTCCTCCCTCACTAACACACAACCGGTCCCATTCTCAGGTACCAGCTCCTCCCTCACTAACACACAGCCTGTCCCACTCTCAGATACCAGCTCCTCAATCAGTAACACACAGCCTGTCCAACTCTCAGAAACCAGCTCCTCCCTCTCTAACACACCGCCTGTCCCACTCTCAGATACCAGCTCCTCGCTCACTAACACACAGCCTCTCCCACTCTCAGATACCAGCTCCTCCCTCACTAACCCAGGCTCTCGCTCTCTCAGACACCAGCTCCTCCTTCTCTAACACACAGCCTGTCCCACTCTCATTTACCAGCCCCTGCCTCACGAACACACAGCCTGTCCTACTCTCAGACACCAGCTCCTCCCTCACTAACACACAGCCTCTCGCACTCTCAGACACCAGCTCCACCCTAAGTAAAACACAGCCTGTCGCACTCTTAGATACCAGCTCCTCCCTCACTAACACACAGCCTTTCCCAGAATCAGATACCAGCTCCCCCCTCACTAACACAGCCTGTTCCACTCCCAGATACCTGCTCCTCCCTCACTAAAACACAGCCTGTCCACTCTCAGATACCAGCTCCTCCCTCACTAACAAACAGACTGTCCCACTGTCTGACATCAGCTCCTCCCTCACTAAAACATCCTGTCCCACTCTCAGATACCAGCTCCACCCTCAGTAACACAGCCTGTCCCACTCTCACACACCAGCTCTTCGCTCACTAACACACAGCCTCTCCCACTCTCAGATACCAGCTCCTCCCTCACTAACACAGCCTCTCGCTCTCTCAGACACCAGCTCCTCCTTCGCTAACACACAGCCTGTCCCACTCTCATTTACCACCCCCTGCCTCACTAACACACAGCCTGTCCTACTCTCAGACACCAGCTCCTCCCTCACTAACACACAGCCTCTCGCACTCTCAGACACCAGCTCCACCCTAAGTAAAACACAGACTGTCCCACTCTCTGACACCAGCTCCTCCCTCACTAAAAAAGCCTGTCCCACTCTCAGATACCAGCTCCTCCCTCACTAACACAGCCTGTCCCATTCTCAGACACCAGCTCTTCGCTCACTAACACACAGCCTGTCCCACTCTCAGATACCAGCACCTCCCTCATTAACACACAGCCTGTCCCACTCTCCGATACCAGCTCCTCCCTCACTAAAACACAGCCTGTCGCACTCTTAGATACCAGCTCCTCCCTCACTAACACACAGCCTTTCCCAGAATCAGATACCAGCTCCCCCCTGACTAACACAGCCTGTTCCACTCTCAGATACCTGCTCCTCAATCACTAAAACACAGCCTGTCCACTCTCAGATACCAGCTCCTCCCTCACTAACACACAGACTGTCCCACTGTCTGACACCAGCTCCTCCCTCACTTAAACAGCCTGTCCCACTCTCAGATACCAGCTCCACCCTCACTAACACAGCCTGTCGCACTCTCAGACACCAGCTCCTCCCTCACTAACACACAGCCAGTCCCACTCTCAGATACCAGCTCCTCCCTCACTAAAACACAGCCTCTCGCACTCTCAGACACCAGCTCCTCCCTCACTAACACACAGCCAGTCCCACTCTCCGATACCAGCTCCTCCCTCACTAAAACACAGCCTCTCGCACTCTCAGATACCAGCTCCTCCCTCAGTAACACAGAGCCTGTCCCACTCTCAGATACCAGCGCCACCCTCACTAACACAGCCAGTCCCACACTCAGATACCCGCTCCTCCCTCACTGACACACAGCCTGTCCCACTCTCAGATACCAGCTCCTCCCTCACTGACAGACAGCCTGTCCCACTCTCAGATAGCAGATCCTCCCTCACTAACACACAGCCTGTCTCACTCAGATACCAGCTCCTCCCTCACTAAAACACAGCCTCTCCCACTCTCAGATACCAGCTCCTCCCTTACTAACACATAGCCTGTCCCACTCTCAGACACCAGCTCCTTTATCACTAACACAGCCTGTCCCACTCTGAGACACCAGCTCCTCCCTCACTAACACACAGCCTTTCCCACTCTCAGACACCAGCTCCCCCCTCGCTAACACAGCCTGTTCCACTCTCAGATACCAGCTCCTCCCTCACTAAAACACAGCCTGTCCACTCTCAGATACCAGCACCTCACTCACTTAAACACAGCCTGTCCACTCTCAGATACCAGCTCCTCCCTGACTAACACACAGACTGTCCCACTCTCAGACACCAGCTCCTCCCTCACTACAACTGCCTGTCCCACTCTCAGACACCAGCTCCTCCCTCACTAACACAGCCTCACGCACTCTCAGATACCAGCTCCTCCCTCACTAACACACAACCTGTCCCACAGTCTGAAACATCTCCTCCATCACTAACACACAGCCTGTCCCCCTCTCAGATACCAGCTCCTCCCTCACTTACAGACAGCCTGTACCACTCTCAGACGCCAGCTCCTCCCTCAATAAGACACAGCCTGTCCCACTCTCAGATACCAGCTCCTCCCTCACTAAAACACAGCCTGTCACAATCTCAGATACCAGCTCCTCCCTCAATAATACACAGCCTCTCGCACTCTCAGACACCAGCTCATGCCTCAGTAAAACACAGCCTCTCGCTCTCTTAGATACCAGCTCCTCCCTCACTAACACACAGCCTTTCCCACACTCAGACAGGAGCTCCTCCCTCAATAAAACAGCTTGTCCCATTGTCAGATACCAGCCACTCACTCACTAGCACACAGACTGTCTCCCTCAGATACAAGCTAATCGCTCACTAACACACAGCTTCTCCCACCCTCAGATACCAGCTCCTCCCTCACTAACACACAGCCTGTCCCCCTCTCAGACACCAGCTCCTCGCTCACTAACACACAGCCTGTCCCGCTCAGATACCAGCTCGTCCCTCACTAACACACAGCATGCCACACTCTCAGATACCAGCTCCTCCATCACTAACCAACAGGCTGTTCCACTCTCAGATACCAGCTTCTCCCTCACTAACAAACAGTCTGTCCCACTCTAAGATACCAGCTTCTCCCTCACTAACAAACAGCCTGTCCCACTCAGATACCAGCTCCTCCCTCACTAACAAACAGTCTGTCCCACTCTCAGAAACCAGCTCCTCCCTCACTAACAATCAGCCCATCCCACTCAGATCCCAGTTCCTCCCACACTTTCACACAGCCTGTCCCACTCTCAGATACCAGCTCCTCCCTCGCTAGCACACGCCCTGTACCACTCTCAGACACCAGCCACTCCCTGACTAATCCAGTCTGTCACACTCGCAGATTCCAGCTACTTTATCACTAACACACAGCCTTTCCCACTCTGATATACCAGCTCCTCCCTCACAAACACACAGCCTCTCCCACTCTTAGATACCGGCTCCTCCCTCACTAACACACAGCCTGTCCCACTCTCAGACACCAGCTCCACCCTCAATAACACACAGCCTGGCCCACTCTCAGATACCAGCTCCTCCCTCACAAAACACAGCCTTTGACACTCTGATACCAGCTCCTACCTCAATAACACACAGCCTGTCCCACTCTCAGATACCAGCACCTTCCTCACTAACACTCAGCCTGTCTCCCTCAGCTACCAGCTCCTCTCTCACTAACACACAGCCTCTCCCACCCTCAGATACCAGCTCCACGCTCACTAACACACAGACTGTTCCACTGTCAGACACCAGCTCCTCTCTCACTAACACACAGCCTTTCCCATTCTCAGATACCAGCCCCTCCCTCACTAACAAACAGTCTGTCCCTCTCTCAGATACCAGCTCCTCCCTCACTTACAAATAAACTCCCTCTCTAACACACGGCCTGTCCCATTCTCAGATACCAGCTCCTCCTTCACTAACAAACATCCTGTCCCACTCTCAAATAACAGCTCCTCCCTCACTAACAAACAGCCTGTCCCACTCTCAGATACCAGCTCCTCCCTCATTTACACACAGTCTGTCCCACTCTCAGACACCAGCTCCTCCCTCACTTTCACACAGCCTGTCCCACTCTCAGACACCAGCCACTCCCTCACTAATCCAGTCTGTACCACTCACAGATTCCAGCTCCTTTATCACTAACACACAGCCTTTCCCACTCTGATATACCAGCTCCTCCCTCAGAAACACACAGCCTCTCCCACCCTCAGATACCAGCTCCTCCCTCACTAACACAGCCTGTGCCACTCTGATACCAGCTCCTACCTCAATAACACACAGCCTGTCCCACTCTCAGTACCAGCTCCTCCCTCACTAACACACAGCCTGTCTCCCTCAGATACCAGCTCCTCCCTCACTAATACACAGCCTCTCCCACCCTCAAATACCAGCTCCTCTCTCACTAAAACACAGCCTGTCATATTCTCAGATACCAGCTCCTCCCTCACTAACAAACAGTCTGTCCCACTCTCAGATACCAGCTCCTCCCTCACTAACAAATAAACTCCCTCACTAACACACGGTCTGTCCCATTCTCAGATATCAGCTCCTCCTTCACTAACAAACAGCCTGTCCCACTCTCAATTACCAGCTCCTCACTCAGTAACAAACAGCCTGTCCCACTCTCAGATATCTGTTCCTCCCTCACTAGCATACAGCCTGTCCCACTCTCAATTACCAGATCCTCCTTCCTTTACACACAGCCTGTCCCACTCTCAGACACCAGCTCCTCCCTCACTAACACTTACTCTTACACCCTCAGATACCAGCTCCTCCCTCACTAGCGAACAGCCTGTACCACACTCAGACACCAGCTCCTCCCTCACTAACACACAGCCTGCCCCACTCTCAGATACCAGCTCCTCCCTGACTAACGCACAGCCTGGCCCACTCTCAGACACCAGCTCCTCCTTCACTAACACAGCTTGTACCACTCTCAGATACCAGCTCTGCCCTCACTAACACACAGACTGTCCCAATGTCAGAGACCAGCCACTCAATCACTGGTCCACAGCCTGTCCCACTCTCAGATACCAGCTCCTCCCCCACAAACACACAGTCTGTCCCAATCTCAGATATCAGCTCCTCCCTCACTAACAAACAGCCTGTCGCAATCTCAGTTACCAGCTCCTCCCTCACTAACAAACAGCCTGTCACTCTCTCAGCTACCAGCTCCTCCCTAACTAACAAACAGCCCGTCCCACTCTCAGATACCAGCTCCTCCCTCACTAACACACAGCCTCTTGCACCCTCAGACACCAGCTCCTCCCTCACTAATGCACAGCCTGTCCCACAGTCGGAAACATCTCCTCCATCACTAACACACAGCCTGTCCTACTCTCAGACACAGCTCCTCCCTCACTAATACACAGCCTCTCGCACTCTCAGACACCAGCTCATGCCTCAGTAAAACACAGCCTCTCGCACTCTTAGATACCAGCTCCTCCCTCACTAACACACAGCCTTTCCCACACACAGGCAGGAGCTCCTCCCTCACTAACACAGCTTGTCCCACTGTCAGATACCAGCCACTCACTCACTAGCACACAGACTGTCTCCCATAGATACCAGCTCCTCCCTCACTAACACACAGCTTCTCCCACCCACAGATACCAGCTCCTCTCTCACTAACACACAGCCTGTCCCGCTCAGATATCAGCTCGTCCGTCACTAACACACAGCATGTCACACTCTCAGATACCAGCTCCTCCATCACTAACCAACAGGCTGTCCCACTCTCAGATACCAGCTTCTCCCTCACTAACAAACAGTCTGTCCCACTCAGATACCAGCTCCTCCCTCACTAACACAGAGCCTGCCCCACTCTCAGACACGAGCTCCTCCCTCACTAACACAGCTTGTCCCACTCTCAGACTCCAGCTCCTCCCTCACTAACATAGCTTGTCCCACTCTCAGATACAAGCCACTCCCTCACTAGCACACAGACTTTCTCCCTCAGATACCAGCTGCACCCTCACTAACACACAGCTTCTCCCACCCTCAGATACCACCTCCTCCCTCACTAACACACAGCCTGTCCCACTCTCAGACACCAGCTCATCTCTCACTAACACACAGCCTGTCCCACTCAGATACCAGATCTTCCCACACTAACACACAGCATGCCCCACTCTCAGATATCAGCACCTCCATCACTAATAAACAGGCTGTCCAACTCTCAGATACCAGCTTCTCCCTCACTACCAAACAGCCTGGCCCAGTCTCAGATACCAGCTCCACCCTCACTAACACAGCCTGTGACACTCTGATACCAGCTCCTACCTCAATAACTCACAGCCTGTCCCACTCTCAGATACCAGCTCCTCCCTCACTAACACACAGCCTGTCTCCCTCAGATACCAGCTCCTCCCTCACTAACACACAGCCTCTCCCACCCTCAGATACCAGCTGCACGCTCACTAACACACAGACTGTTCCAATGTCAGACACCAGCTCCTCTCTCACTAACACACAGCCTGTCCCATTCTCAGATACCAGCTCCACCCTCACTAACAAACAGTCTGTCCCACTCTCAGATACCAGCTCCTCCCTCACTTACAAATAAACTCCCTCACTAACACACGGTCTGTCCCATTCTCCGATACCAGCTCCTCCTTCACTAACGAACATCCTGTCCCACTCTCAGATACCATCTCCTCCCTCAGTAACAAACAGCCTGTCCCACTCTCAGATACCAGCTCCTTCCTCACTAATGCACAGCCTTTCCCACAGTCAGAAACAGCTCCTCCCTCACTTACACACAGCCTGTACCACTCTCAGATACCAGCTCCTCCGTCAATAACACACAACCTGTCCCACTCTCAGACGCCAGCTCCTCCCTAACTAACACACAGCATGTCCAACTCTCAGATATTAGCTCCTCCCTCACTAACACAGCCCGTCCCACTCAGACACCAGCCACTCATTCACTAACCAGTCTGTCCCACTCTCAGATTCCAGCTCCTTTATCACTGACACACAGCCTGTCTCACTGAGACACCAGCCTCTTTCTCACTAACACACAGCCTGTCCCACTCAGACACAAGCTCCTCCCTCACTAACACACAGCCTGTCTCACTCTCAGATACCTGCTCCTTCCTCAATAACACACAGCCTGTCCCACTCTCAGATACCCGCACCTCCCTCACTAACACGCAGCCTGTCCCACTATCACACACCAGCTCCACCCTCACTAACACAGCTGTCCCACTCTCAGATACCAGCACCTCCTTTACTAACACACAGCCTGTCCGAATCAGACACCAGCTCCTCCCTCACTAACACAGCCTGTCCCACTCTCATATACCAGCTCCTCGCTCACTAACACA
The DNA here is from genome assembly GCF_964194155.1 of Cetorhinus maximus. Classification (NCBI taxonomy): domain Eukaryota; kingdom Metazoa; phylum Chordata; class Chondrichthyes; order Lamniformes; family Cetorhinidae; genus Cetorhinus; species Cetorhinus maximus. The sequence continues at coordinate 1,163,833 of NC_135898.1, read as the reverse complement.
AGGCCTGTCCCTCTCTCAGACACCAGCTCCTCCCTCACTAACAATGCCTGTCCCAATCTCAGACACCAGCCCCTCCCTCACTAACACACAGCCTGTCCCACTCTCAGATACCAGCTCCTCCCTCACTAACACACAGCCTGTCCTACTCTCAGACAGCAGCTCCTCCCTCACTAACACAGCCTCTCGCACGCTCAGACACCAGCTCCTCCCTCACTAACACACAGCCTGTCCCACTCTCAGATACCAGCTCCTTGCTCACTAACACACAGCCTGTCCCACTCTCATTTACCAGCCCCTGCCTCACTAACACAAAGCCTGTCCCACTCTCAGATACCAGCTCCTCCCTCACTAACACAGCCTCTCGCACTCTCAGACACCAGCTCCTCCTTCACTAACACACAGCCTGTCCCACTCTCATTTACCAGCCCCTGCCTCACTAACAAGCAGACTGTCCCACTCTCAGATAACAGCTCCTCCCTCACTAACATACTGCCTGTCCTACTCTCAGACACCAGCTCCTCCCTCACTAATACACAGCCTCTCGCACTCACAGACACCAGCTCATGCCTCAGTAAAACACAGCCTCTCGCACTCTTAGATACCAGCACCTCCCTCACTAACACACAGCCTGTCCTACTCTCAGACACCATCTCCTCCCTCACTAACACAGCCTCTCGCACTCTCAGACACCAGCTCCTCCCTCACTAACACACAGCCTGTCCCACTCTCATTTACCAGCCCCTGCCTCACTAACACACAGCCTATCCCACTATCAGATACCAGCTCCTCCCTCACTAACACACAGCCTGTCCTACTCTCAGACACCAGCTCCTCCCTCACTAATACACAGCCTCTCGCACTCTCAGACACCAGCTCATGCCTCAGTAAAACACAGCCTCTCGCACTCTAAGATACCAGCACCTCCCTCACTAACGCACAGCCTTTCCCACACTCAGACACCAGCTCCTCCCTCACTAACACACAGCCTGCCCCACTCTCAGATACCAGCTCCTCCCTGACTAACGCACAGCCTGGCCCACTCTCAGACACCAGCTCCTCCTTCACTAACACAGCTTGTACCACTCTTGGATACCAGCTCTGCCCTCAATAACATACAGACTGTCCCAATGTCAGAGAGCAGCCACTCCCTCACTTGTCCACAGCCTGTCCCACTCTCAGATACCAGCTCCTCCCCCACAAGCACACAGTCTGTCCCAATCTCAGATATCAGCTCCTCCCTCACTAACAAACAGCCTGTCCCAATCTCAGTTACCAGCTCCTCCCTCACTAACAAACAGCCTGTCAATCTCTCAGATACCAGCTCCTCCCTAACTAACAAACAGCCCGCCCCACTCTCAGATACCAGCTCCTCCCTCACTAACATACAGCCTCTTGCACCCTGAGGTACCAGCTCCTCCCTCACTAATGCACAGCCTGTCCCACAGTCTGAAACATCTCCACCATCACTAACACACAGCCTGTCCCCCTCTCAGATACCAGCTCCTCCCTCACTTACAGACAGCCTGTACCACTCTCAGACGCCAGCTCCTCCCTCAATAAGACACAGCCTGTCCCACTCTCAGATACCAGCTCCTCCCTCACTAAAACACGGCCTGTCACAATCTCAGATACCAGCTCCTCCCTCACTAATACACAGCCTCTCGCACTCTCAGACACCAGCTCTTGCCTCAGTAAAACACAGCCTCTCGCACTCTTAGATACCAGCTCCTCCCTCACTAACACATAGCCTTTCCCACACTCAGACCGGAGCTCCTCCCTCAATAACACAGCTTGACCCACTGTCAGATACCAGCCACTCACTCACTAGCACACAGACTGTCTCCCTCAGATACCAGCTACCCCCTCACTAACACACAGCTTCTCCCACCCTCAGATACCAGCTCCTCCCTCACTAACACACAACCTGTCCCACTCTCAGACACCAGCTCCTCTCTCACTAACACACAGCCTGTCCCACTCAGATACCAGCTCGTCCCTCACAAACACACAGCATGTCCCACTCTTAGATACCAGCTCCTCCATCACTAACCAACAGGCTGTCCCAGTCTCAGATACCCGCTTCTCCCTCACTAACAAATAGAATGTCCCACTCTAAAATTCCAGCTTCTCCCTCACTAACAAACAGCCTGTCCCACTCAGATACCAGCTCCTCCCTCACTAACAAACAGTCTGTCCCACTCTCAGAAACCAGCTCCTCCCTCACTAACAATCAGCCCGTCCCACCTAGATCCCAGTTCCTCCCTCACTTTCACACAGCCTGTCCCACTCTCAGATACCAGCTCCTCCCTCGCTAGCACACAGCCTGTACCACTCTCAGACACCAGCCACCCCCTCACAAATCCAGTCTGTTACAATCGCAGATTCCTGCTACTTTATCACTAACACACAGCCTTTCCCACTCTGATATAACAGCTCCTCCCTCACAAAAACACAGCCTCTCCCACTCTTAGATACCAGCTCCTCCCTCACTAACACACAGCCTGTCCCACTCTCAGACACCAGCTCGTCCCTCAATAACACACAGCCTGGCCCACTCTCAGATACCAGCACCTCCATCACTAACACAGCCTGTGACACTCTGATACCAGCTCCTACCTCAATAACACACAGCCTGTCCCACTCTCAGATATCAGCACCTCCCTCACTAACACACAGCCTCTCCCACCCTCAGATACCAGCTCCATGCTCACTAACACACAGACTGTTCCACTGTCAGACACCAGCTCCTCTCTCACTAACACACAGCCTGTCCCATTCTCAGATACCAGCTCCTCCCTCACTAACAAACTGTCTGTCCAACTCTCAGATACCAGCTCCTCCCTCACTTACAAATAAACTCCCTCTCTAACACACGGCCTGTCCCATTCTCCGATACCAGCTCCTCCTTCACTAGCAAACATCCTGTCCCACTCTCAAATACCATCTCCTCCCTCACTAACAAACAGCCTGTCCCACTCTCAGATACCAGCTCCTCCCTCATTTACACACAGTCTGTCCCATTCTCAGACACCAGATCCTCCCTCACTTTCACACAGCCTGTCCCACTCTCAGACACCAGCCACTCCCTCACTAATCCAGTCTGTACCACTCACAGATTCCAGCTCCTTTATCACTAACACACAGCCTTTCCCACTCTGATATACCAGCTCCTCACTCAGAAACACACAGCCTCTACAACCCTCTGATACCAGCTCCGCCATCACTAACACAGCCTGTGCCACTCTGATACCAGCTCCTACCTCAATAACACACAGTCTGTCCCACTCTCAGACACCAGCTCCTCCCTCACTAACAATTCCTCTTGCACACTCAGATACCAGTTCCTCCCTCACTAGCACACAGCCTGTCCCACTCTCAGACACCAGCTCCTCCCTCACTAACACACAGCCTGTCTCCCTCAGCTACCAGCTCCTCCCTCACTAACACACAGCCTCTCCCACCCTCAGGTACCAGCTCCACACTCACTAACACACAGCCTGTTCCACTGTCAGACACCAGCTCCTCTCTCACTAAAACACAGCCTGTCATATTCTCAGATACCAGCTCCTCCCTCACTAACAAACAGTCTGTCCCACTCTCAGATACCAGCTCCTCCCTCACTAACAAATAAACTCCCTCACTAACACACGGTCTGTCCCATTCTCACATATCAGCTCCTCCCTCACTAATAGACAGCCTGTCCCACTCAGACACCAGCTCCTCCCTCACTAAAACACAGCCTGTTCCACTCTCAGGTACTAGCTTTTTCCTCACTAACACATAGCCTGTGCGACTCTCAGACACCAGCTCCTCCCTCACCAACACAGACTCCCTCACTAACACACAGCCTGTCCCACTCTCAGATACCAGCCACTCCCTCAATAGCACACAGACTGTCTCCCTCAAATACCAGCTACTCCCTCACTAACACACAGCTTCTCCCACCCTCAGATACCAGCTCCTCCCTCACTAACACACAGCCTGTCCCACTCTCAGACACCAGCTCCTCTCTCACTAACACACAGCCTATCCCACTCAGATATCAGCTCGTCCCTCACTAACACACAGCATGTCCCACTGTCAGATACCAGCTCCTCCATTACTAATAAACAGGCTGTCCCTCTCTCAGATACCAGCTCCTCCCTCACTAACACACAGCCTGTCCCACTCTCAGATACCAGCTCCTCCCTCACTAACACACAGCCTGTCCCACTCTCAGATACCAGCTCCTCCCTCACTAACACACAGCCTGTCCCACTACGATACCAGCTCCTCCCTCACAAAGCTACAGCCTGTCCCACTCTCAGATACCAGCACCTCCCTCACGAACACACAGCCTCTCGCATCCTCTGATACCAGCTCCTCCCTCAATAACACACTGCCTGTCCCACACTCACACCAGCTCCGCCCTCACTAACACAAAGCCTGTCCCACTACGATACCAGCTCCTCCCTCACAAAGCTACAGCCTGTACCACTCTCAGATACCAGCACCTCCCTCACGAACACACAGCCTCTCGCACCCTCAGATACCAGCTCCTCCCTCACTAACACACAGCCTGTCCCACTCTGACACCAGCTCCGCCCTCACTAACACACAGCCTGTCCCACTCTCAGATACCAGCTCCTCCCTCACTAGCACACAGCCTGTCTCACTCTGATACTAGCTCCTCCCTCACTAACACACAGCCTGTTCCACTCTCAGATACCAGCTCCTCCCTCACTAACACACCATCGTTTCCACACTCAGAAAGCAGCTCCGCCCTCACTTACACACAGCCTGCCCCAATTTCAGATACCAGCTCCTCGCTCACTAACACACAGCCTGTCCCACTCTCAGATGCCAGCTCCTCCCTCACTAACACACAGCCTGTCTGACTCTGACACCAGCTCCGCCCTCACTAACACACAACCTGTCCCAATCTCAGACATCAGTTCCTCCTTCACTAGCACAAAGCCTGTCGCCCTCTCAGATACCAGATCCTCCCTCACAAACACACAGCCTGTCCCAATAAGACAACAGCTCCTCCCTCACTAGTACACAGCCTGTCCCACTCAGATACCGGCTCCTCCCTCACTAACACACAGACTCTCTCACTAACACACAGCCTGTCCCACTCTCAGATACCTGCACCTCCCTCACTAACACGCAGCCTGTCCCACTCTCAGACACCAGCTCCTCCCTCACTAACACACAACCTGTCCCACTCTCATTTACCAGCCCCTGCCTCACTAACAGACAGCCTGTCCCACTCTCAGATATCAGCTGTTCCCTCACTAACACACAGACTGTCCTACTCTCAGACACCAGCTCCTCCCTCACTAACAAACAGCCTCTCGCACTCTCAGACACCAGCTCATCCCTCAGTAAACATTGCCTCTCGCACTCTTAGATACCAGCTCCTCCCTCACTAACACACAGCCTTTCCCACACGCAGATAGCAGCTCCCTCTCACTAACACAGAGCCTGTCCCACTCTCAGACTCCAGCTCCTCCCTCACTAACACAGCTTGTCCCACTCTCAGATACAAGCCACTCCCTCAGTAGCACACAGACAGTCTCCCACAACTACCAGCTGCTCCCTCACTTACACACAGCTTCTCCCACCCTCAGATACCAGCTCCTCCCTCACTAACACACAGCATGTACAACTCTCAGATATCAGCACCTCCATCACTAATAAACAGGCTGTCCAACTCTCAGATACCAGCTTCTCCCTCATTTCTAAACACTCTGTCACACTCTCAGATACCAGCTCCTCCCTCACTAACAAACAGCCTGTTCCACTCAGATACCAGCTCCTCCCTCACTGACAAACAGTCTGTCCCACGCTCAGAAAACAGCTCCTCCATCACTAACAATCAGCCCGTCCCACTCAGATCCCAGGTCCTCCCTCACATTCTCACAGCCTGTCCCACTCTCAGATACTAGCTCCTCCCTCACTAGCACACAGCCTGTACCACTCTCAGACTCCAGCCATTCCCTCACTAATCCAGTCTGTCCCACTCGCAGATTCCAGCTACTTTATAACTAACACACAGCCTTTCCCACTCTGATATACCAGCTCCTCCTTCACAAACACACAGTCTCTCCCACCCTCAGATACCAGCTCCTCCTTCACTAACACACAGCCTGTCCCACTCTCAGATACCAGCTCCTCCCTCACTAACACACAGCCTGTGACACTCAGATACCAGCTCCTACATCAATAACACACAGCCAGTCCAACTCTCAGATACCAGCTCCTCCCTCACTAACACACAGCCTCTCCCACCCTCAGATAACAGCTCCACCCTCACTAACACACAGCCTGTCACACTCTCAGATGCCAGCTCCTCCCTCACTAACACGCACCCTGTCCCACTCTCAGATACCAGCTTCTCCCTCACTAACACAAAGCCTGTCCCACTCTCAGATACCAGCTCCTCCCTCACTAACACACAGCCTATCCCACTCTCAGATACCAGCTACTCCCTCACTAACACACAGCCTATCCCTCTCTCAGATACCAGCTCCTCCCCCACTAACACAAAGCCTGTCCCACTCTCAGATACCAGCTCCTCCCTCACTAACAAACAGCCGTTCCCAATCTCAGATATCAGCTCCTCCCTCACTAACACAAAGCCTGTCCCACTCTCAGATACCAGCTCCTCCCTCACTAACACACAGTCTGTCCCACCCTCAGATACCAGCTCCATGCTCAATACACACAAGACTGATCCACTGTCAGACACCAGCTCCTCCCTCACTATCACACACCCTGTCCCACTCTCAGATACCAGCTTCTCCCTCACTAACACAAAGCCTGTCCCACTCTCAGATACCAGCTCCTCCCTCACTAACACACAGCCTGTCCCACTCTCAGATACCAGCTACTCCCTCACTAACACGCAGCCTGGACCACTCTCAGATACGAGCTCCTCCCTCACTAACACAAAGCCTGTCCCACTCTGAGATACCAGCTCCTCCCTCACTAACAAACAGCCGTTCCCAATCTCAGATATCTGCTCCTCCCTCACTAACACACAGCCTGCCCCAAATTCGGATACCAGCTCCTCACTCACTAACAGACTGCCTGTCCCACTCTCAGATACCAGCTCCTCCCTCACTAACACACAGCTTGTCCGACTCTGACACCAGCTCCGCCCTCACTAACACACAACCTGTCCCACTCACAGATACCAGGTCCTCCCTCACAAACACACAGCCAGTCACTCTCAGACACCAGCTCCTCCCTCACTAACACACAGCCTATTCCACTCAGTCACCAGCACCTCCCTTACTAATACACAGCCTGTCCCAGTCAGACACCAGCTCCTTCCTCACTAACACACAGACTCCCTCACTAACGCACAGCCTGTTCCACTCTCAGGTACCAGCTCCATCCTCCCCAACACATAGCCGGTGCGACTCTCAGTCACCAGCTCCTCCCTCAGAAACACAGACTCCCTCACTAACACACTGCCTGTCCCACTCTCAGATACCAGTTCCTCCCTCACTAACACACAGCCTGTCCGACTCTGACACCAGCTCCGCCCTCACTAACACACAGCCTGTCCCACTCACAGATACCAGGTCCTCCCTCACAAACACACAGCCAGTCACTCACAGGCACCAGCTCCTCCCTCACTAACACACAGCCTGTTCCACTCAGTCACCAGCTCCTCCCTTACTAATACACAGCCTGTCCCACTCAGGCACCAGCTCCTTCCTCACTAACACACAGACTCCCTCACTAACGCACAGCCTGTTCCACTCTCAGGTACCAGCTCCTTCCTCCCCAACACATAGCCGGTGCGACTCTCAGTCACCAGCTCCTCCCTCAGAAACACAGACTCCCTCACTAACACACTGCCTGTCCCACTCTCAGATACCTGCACCTCCCTCACTAACACGCAGCCTGTCTCATTCTCAGACACCAGCTCCTCCCTCACTAACACAGCTGTCCCACTCTCAGATATAAGCTCCTCCATTACTAACACACAGCCTGTCCCACTCAGACACCAGCTCCTCCCTCACAAACACAGCCTGTCCCACTCTCAGACACCTGCTTCTCCCTCACTAAGATACAGCCTGTCCCACTCTTAGATACTAGCTCCTCCCACACTAACACACAACCTGCCCCAATCTCAGATACCTGCTCCTCCCTCACTTATACACAGCCTGTCCCACTCTCAGACACCAGCTCCTCCCTCACGAACACACAGCCTGTCCCACTCCCTGATACCTGCACCTCCCTCGCTAACATGCAGCCTGTCCCACACTCAGATACCAGCTCCTCCCTCACTAACACGCAGCCTGCCCCAGTCTCTGACACCAGCTCCTCCCTCATAAACACAGCCTGTCTCACTCAGACACCAGCTCCTCCCTCACTAACAAACATCTGTCCCACTCTCAGATACCAGCTCTTCCCTCACTAACACACAACCTGCCCCAATCTCAGATACCTGCTCCTTCCTCACTAACACATAGCCTGTGCGACTCTCAGTCACAGCTCCTCCCTCAGAAACACAGACTCCCTCACTAACACACAGCCTGTCCCACTCTCAGATATCTGCACCTCCCTCACTAACACGCAGCCTGTCCCATTCTCAGACGCCAGCTCCTCCCTCACTAACACAGCTGTCCCACTCTCAGATACCAGCTCCTCCATTACTAACACACAACCTGTCCCAGTCAGACACCAGCTCCTCCCTCACTAACACACAGCATGTCCCACTCTTAGATACCAGCTCCTCCCTCACTAACACACAACCTGCCCCAATCTCAGATACATTCTGCTCCCTCACTTATACACAGCCTGTCCCACTCTCAGACACCAGCTCCTCCCTCACTAACACACAGCCTGTCTCACTCTCAGATACCAGCTCCTCCCTCACTAACACACAACCTGCCCCAATCTCAGATACCTGCTCCTCCCTCACTTATACACAGCCTGTCCCACTCTCAGACACCAGCTCCTCCCTCACAAACACACAGCCTGTCCCACTCAGACACCAGCTCCTCCCTCACTAACAGACAGAGTCCCTCACTAACACACAGCCAGTCCCACTCTCAGATACCAGCTCCTCCCTCACTAACATACAGCATGTCCCACTCTCAGATATCAGCTCCTCCCCAACAAACACACAGCCTTCCCAATCTCAGATACCAGCTCCTCTCTCACTGACAAACAGCCGGTCCACCTGTCAGATACCAGCTCCTCCATCACTAACACACAGCCTGTCACACTCAGATACCAGCCACTCTCTCACTAACTCACAGCCTTTCCCACTCTCAGATACCATCTCCTCCATCACTAACACATAGCCTGTCACACTCAGTTACCAGCCACTCTCTCAATAACTCACAGCCTGTCCCACTCTCAGATTCCAGCTCCTCCCTCACTATTTCACAGCCTTTCCCACGCTCTGATACCAGCTCCACCCCCACTTACACACTGCCTGTCTCACTCAGATATCAGCTCCTCCCTCACTAACACAGAGCCTCTCACACCTTCAGATACCAGCTCCTCCCTCACTAACACACAGCCTGTCCCACTCTCAGATACCAGTTCCTCCCTCAGAAACACACAGCCTGTCCAACTATCAGATATTAGCTCCTTCCCCACAAACACACAGCCTGTCCCACTCTCAGATACCAGCTCCTCCCTCACTAACACACAGCCTATCCCACTCTCAGATATCAGCTCCTCCCTCACTAACACACAGCCTGTCCAACTATCAGATACCAGCTCCTCTCTCACTAACACACAGCCTGTCCCACTCTCAGATACCAGCTCCTCCCTCACTAACACACAGCCTGTCCCACTCTCAGATACCAGCTCCTCCCTCACTAATACACAGCCTGTCCAACTATCAGATATTAGCCCCTCCCCCACAAACAAACAGCCTGCCCCACTCTCAGATACCAGCTCCTCCCTCACTAACACACAGCCTCTCCCACCCTCAGATACCAGCTCCACGCCCAATAACACACAGACTGTTCCACTGTCAGACACCAGCTCCTCTCTCACTAACACACAGCCTGTCCCATTCTCAGATACCAGCTCCACCCTCACTAACAAACAGTCTATCCCACTCTCAGATACCAGCTCCTCCCTCACTAACAAATAAACTCCCTCTCTAACACACGGCCTGTCCCATTCTCCGATATCAGCTCCTCCTTCACTAACAAACATCCTGTCCCACTCTCAAATACCAGCTCCTCCGTCACTAACAAACAACCTGTCCCACTCTCAGATAACAGCTGCTCCCTCATTTACACACAGTCTGTCCCACTCTCAGACACCTGCTCCTCCCTCACTTTCACAAAGCCTGTCCCACTCTCATCACCAGCCACTCCCTCACTAATCCAGTCTGTACCACTCACAGATTCCAGCTCCTTTATCACTAACAGATAGCCTTTCCCACTCTGATATACCAGCTCCTCCCTCAGAAACACACAGCCTCTCCCACCCTCAGATACCAGCTCCTCCCTCACTACACAGCCTGTGCCACTCTGATACCAGCTCCTACCTCAATAACACACAGCCTGTCCCACTCTCAGATACCAGAACCTCCCTCACGAACACACAGCCTGTCTCCCTCAGATACCAGCTCCTCCCTCACTAACACACAGCCTCTCCCACCCTCAGATACCAGCTCCACGCTCACTAACACACAACCTGTTCCACTGTCAGACAGCAGCTCCTCTCTCACTAAAACACAGCCTGTCATATTCTCAGATACCAGCCCCTCCCTCACTAACAAACAGTCTGTCCCACTCTCAGATACCAGCTCCTCCCTCACTAACAAATAAACTCCCTCACTAACACACGGTCTGTCCCATTCTCAGATATCAGCTCCTCCTTCACTAACAAACAGCCTGTCCCACTCTCAATTACCAGCTCCTCCCTCACTAACAAACAGCCTGTCCCACTCTCAGATACCAGTTCCTCCCTCACTAGCATACAGCCTGTCCCACTCTCAATTACCAGATCCTCCTTCCTTTACACACAGCCTGTCCCACTCTCAGACACCATCTCCTCCCTCACTAACACTTACTCTTGCACCCTCAGATACCAGCTCCTCCCTCACTAGCGCACAGCCTGTACCACACTCAGACACCAGCTCCTCCTTCACTAACACAGCTTGTACCACTCTCAGATACCAGCTCTGCCCTCACTAACGTACAGGCTGTCCCAATGTCAGAGACCAGCCACTCACTCACTAGTCCACAGCCTGTCCCACTCTCAGACACCAGCTCCTCCCCCACAAACACACATTCTGTCCAAATCTCAGATATCAACTCCTCCCTCACTAACAAACAGCCTGTCGCAATCTCAGTTACCAACTCCTCCCTCACTAACATACAGCCTGTCACTCTCTCAGCTACCAGCTCCTCCCTAACTAACAAACAGCCCGTCCCACTCTCAGATACCAGCTCCTCCCTCACTAACACACAGCCTCTTGCACCCTCAGATACCAGCTCCTCCCTCACTAATGCACAGCCTGTCCCACAGTCGGAAACATCTCCTCCCTCACTAACACACAGCCTCTTGCACCCTCAGATACCAGCTCCTCCCTTACTAATGCACAGCCTTTCCCACAGTCAGAAACAGCTCCTCCCTCACTTACACACAGCCTGTACCACTCTCAGATACCAGCTCCTCCGTCAATAACACACAGCCTGTCCCACTCTCAGACGCCAGGTCCTCCCTAACTAACACACAGCATGTCCAACTCTCAGATACTAGCTGCTCCCTCACTAACACAGCCCGTCCCTCTCAGACACCAGCCACTCATTCACTAACCAGTCTGTCCCACTCTCAGATTCCAGCTCCTTTATCACTGACACACAGCCTGTCTCACTGAGACACCAGCCTCTTTCTCACTAACACACAGCCTGTCCCACTCAGACACCAGCTCCTCCCTCACTAACACACAGCCTGTCCCACTCAGGCACAAGCTCCTCCCTCACTAAGACACAGCCTGTCTCACTCTCAGATACCTGCTCCTCCCTCAATAACACGCAGCCTGTCCCACTCTCAGATACCCACACATCCCTCACTAACACGCAGCCTGTCCCACTCTCACACACCAGCTCCTCCCTCACTAACACAGCTGTCCCACTCTCAGATACCAGCACCTCCTTTACTAACACACAGCCTGTCCCACTCAGACACCAGCTCCTCCCTCACTAACACAGCCTGTCCCACTCTCATATACCAGCTCCTCGCTCACTAACACACAGCCTGTCCCTCTCTCAGACACCAGCTCCTCCCTCACTAACAATGCCTGTCCCACTCTCAGACACCAGCCCCTCCCTCACTAACACACAGCCTGTCCCACTCTCAGATACCAGCTCCTTGCTCACTAACACACAGCCTGTCCCACTCTCATTTACCAGCCCCTGCCTCACTAACACAAAGCCTGTCCCACTCTCAGATACCAGCTCCTCCCTCACTAACACAGCCTCTCGCACTCTCAGACACCAGCTCCTCCTTCACTAACACACAGCCTGTCCCACTCTCATTTACCAGCCCCTGCCTCACTAACAAGCAGACTGTCCCACTCTCAGATAACAGCTCCTCCCTCACTAACATACTGCCTGTCCTACTCTCAGACACCAGCTCCTCCCTCACTAATACACAGCCTCTCGCACTCACAGACACCAGCTCATGCCTCAGTAAAACACAGCCTCTCGCACTCTTAGATACCAGCACCTCCCTCACTAACACACAGCCTGTCCTACTCTCAGACACCATCTCCTCCCTCACTAACACAGCCTCTCGCACTCTCAGACACCAGCTCCTCCCTCACTAACACACAGCCTGTCCCACTCTCATTTACCAGCCCCTGCCTCACTAACACACAGCCTATCCCACTATCAGATACCAGCTCCTCCCTCACTAACACACAGCCTGTCCTACTCTCAGACACCAGCTCCTCCCTCACTAATACACAGCCTCTCGCACTCTCAGACACCAGCTCATGCCTCAGTAAAACACAGCCTCTCGCACTCTAAGATACCAGCACCTCCCTCACTAACGCACAGCCTTTCCCACACTCAGACACCAGCTCCTCCCTCACTAACACACAGCCTGCCCCACTCTCAGATACCAGCTCCTCCCTGACTAACGCACAGCCTGGCCCACTCTCAGACACCAGCTCCTCCTTCACTAACACAGCTTGTACCACTCTTGGATACCAGCTCTGCCCTCAATAACATACAGACTGTCCCAATGTCAGAGAGCAGCCACTCCCTCACTTGTCCACAGCCTGTCCCACTCTCAGATACCAGCTCCTCCCCCACAAGCACACAGTCTGTCCCAATCTCAGATATCAGCTCCTCCCTCACTAACAAACAGCCTGTCCCAATCTCAGTTACCAGCTCCTCCCTCACTAACAAACAGCCTGTCAATCTCTCAGATACCAGCTCCTCCCTAACTAACAAACAGCCCGCCCCACTCTCAGATACCAGCTCCTCCCTCACTAACATACAGCCTCTTGCACCCTGAGGTACCAGCTCCTCCCTCACTAATGCACAGCCTGTCCCACAGTCTGAAACATCTCCACCATCACTAACACACAGCCTGTCCCCCTCTCAGATACCAGCTCCTCCCTCACTTACAGACAGCCTGTACCACTCTCAGACGCCAGCTCCTCCCTCAATAAGACACAGCCTGTCCCACTCTCAGATACCAGCTCCTCCCTCACTAAAACACGGCCTGTCACAATCTCAGATACCAGCTCCTCCCTCACTAATACACAGCCTCTCGCACTCTCAGACACCAGCTCTTGCCTCAGTAAAACACAGCCTCTCGCACTCTTAGATACCAGCTCCTCCCTCACTAACACATAGCCTTTCCCACACTCAGACCGGAGCTCCTCCCTCAATAACACAGCTTGACCCACTGTCAGATACCAGCCACTCACTCACTAGCACACAGACTGTCTCCCTCAGATACCAGCTACCCCCTCACTAACACACAGCTTCTCCCACCCTCAGATACCAGCTCCTCCCTCACTAACACACAACCTGTCCCACTCTCAGACACCAGCTCCTCTCTCACTAACACACAGCCTGTCCCACTCAGATACCAGCTCGTCCCTCACAAACACACAGCATGTCCCACTCTTAGATACCAGCTCCTCCATCACTAACCAACAGGCTGTCCCAGTCTCAGATACCCGCTTCTCCCTCACTAACAAATAGAATGTCCCACTCTAAAATTCCAGCTTCTCCCTCACTAACAAACAGCCTGTCCCACTCAGATACCAGCTCCTCCCTCACTAACAAACAGTCTGTCCCACTCTCAGAAACCAGCTCCTCCCTCACTAACAATCAGCCCGTCCCACCTAGATCCCAGTTCCTCCCTCACTTTCACACAGCCTGTCCCACTCTCAGATACCAGCTCCTCCCTCGCTAGCACACAGCCTGTACCACTCTCAGACACCAGCCACCCCCTCACAAATCCAGTCTGTTACAATCGCAGATTCCTGCTACTTTATCACTAACACACAGCCTTTCCCACTCTGATATAACAGCTCCTCCCTCACAAAAACACAGCCTCTCCCACTCTTAGATACCAGCTCCTCCCTCACTAACACACAGCCTGTCCCACTCTCAGACACCAGCTCGTCCCTCAATAACACACAGCCTGGCCCACTCTCAGATACCAGCACCTCCATCACTAACACAGCCTGTGACACTCTGATACCAGCTCCTACCTCAATAACACACAGCCTGTCCCACTCTCAGATATCAGCACCTCCCTCACTAACACACAGCCTCTCCCACCCTCAGATACCAGCTCCATGCTCACTAACACACAGACTGTTCCACTGTCAGACACCAGCTCCTCTCTCACTAACACACAGCCTGTCCCATTCTCAGATACCAGCTCCTCCCTCACTAACAAACTGTCTGTCCAACTCTCAGATACCAGCTCCTCCCTCACTTACAAATAAACTCCCTCTCTAACACACGGCCTGTCCCATTCTCCGATACCAGCTCCTCCTTCACTAGCAAACATCCTGTCCCACTCTCAAATACCATCTCCTCCCTCACTAACAAACAGCCTGTCCCACTCTCAGATACCAGCTCCTCCCTCATTTACACACAGTCTGTCCCATTCTCAGACACCAGATCCTCCCTCACTTTCACACAGCCTGTCCCACTCTCAGACACCAGCCACTCCCTCACTAATCCAGTCTGTACCACTCACAGATTCCAGCTCCTTTATCACTAACACACAGCCTTTCCCACTCTGATATACCAGCTCCTCACTCAGAAACACACAGCCTCTACAACCCTCTGATACCAGCTCCGCCATCACTAACACAGCCTGTGCCACTCTGATACCAGCTCCTACCTCAATAACACACAGTCTGTCCCACTCTCAGACACCAGCTCCTCCCTCACTAACAATTCCTCTTGCACACTCAGATACCAGTTCCTCCCTCACTAGCACACAGCCTGTCCCACTCTCAGACACCAGCTCCTCCCTCACTAACACACAGCCTGTCTCCCTCAGCTACCAGCTCCTCCCTCACTAACACACAGCCTCTCCCACCCTCAGGTACCAGCTCCACACTCACTAACACACAGCCTGTTCCACTGTCAGACACCAGCTCCTCTCTCACTAAAACACAGCCTGTCATATTCTCAGATACCAGCTCCTCCCTCACTAACAAACAGTCTGTCCCACTCTCAGATACCAGCTCCTCCCTCACTAACAAATAAACTCCCTCACTAACACACGGTCTGTCCCATTCTCACATATCAGCTCCTCCCTCACTAATAGACAGCCTGTCCCACTCAGACACCAGCTCCTCCCTCACTAAAACACAGCCTGTTCCACTCTCAGGTACTAGCTTTTTCCTCACTAACACATAGCCTGTGCGACTCTCAGACACCAGCTCCTCCCTCACCAACACAGACTCCCTCACTAACACACAGCCTGTCCCACTCTCAGATACCAGCCACTCCCTCAATAGCACACAGACTGTCTCCCTCAAATACCAGCTACTCCCTCACTAACACACAGCTTCTCCCACCCTCAGATACCAGCTCCTCCCTCACTAACACACAGCCTGTCCCACTCTCAGACACCAGCTCCTCTCTCACTAACACACAGCCTATCCCACTCAGATATCAGCTCGTCCCTCACTAACACACAGCATGTCCCACTGTCAGATACCAGCTCCTCCATTACTAATAAACAGGCTGTCCCTCTCTCAGATACCAGCTCCTCCCTCACTAACACACAGCCTGTCCCACTCTCAGATACCAGCTCCTCCCTCACTAACACACAGCCTGTCCCACTCTCAGATACCAGCTCCTCCCTCACTAACACACAGCCTGTCCCACTACGATACCAGCTCCTCCCTCACAAAGCTACAGCCTGTCCCACTCTCAGATACCAGCACCTCCCTCACGAACACACAGCCTCTCGCATCCTCTGATACCAGCTCCTCCCTCAATAACACACTGCCTGTCCCACACTCACACCAGCTCCGCCCTCACTAACACAAAGCCTGTCCCACTACGATACCAGCTCCTCCCTCACAAAGCTACAGCCTGTACCACTCTCAGATACCAGCACCTCCCTCACGAACACACAGCCTCTCGCACCCTCAGATACCAGCTCCTCCCTCACTAACACACAGCCTGTCCCACTCTGACACCAGCTCCGCCCTCACTAACACACAGCCTGTCCCACTCTCAGACACCAGCTCCTCCCTCACTAGCACACAGCCTGTCTCACTCTGATACTAGCTCCTCCCTCACTAACACACAGCCTGTTCCACTCTCAGATACCAGCTCCTCCCTCACTAACACACCATCGTTTCCACACTCAGAAAGCAGCTCCGCCCTCACTTACACACAGCCTGCCCCAATTTCAGATACCAGCTCCTCGCTCACTAACACACAGCCTGTCCCACTCTCAGATGCCAGCTCCTCCCTCACTAACACACAGCCTGTCCGACTCTGACACCAGCTCCGCCCTCACTAACACACAACCTGTCCCAATCTCAGACATCAGTTCCTCCTTCACTAGCACAAAGCCTGTCGCCCTCTCAGATACCAGATCCTCCCTCACAAACACACAGCCTGTCCCAATAAGACAACAGCTCCTCCCTCACTAGTACACAGCCTGTCCCACTCAGATACCGGCTCCTCCCTCACTAACACACAGACTCTCTCACTAACACACAGCCTGTCCCACTCTCAGATACCTGCACCTCCCTCACTAACACGCAGCCTGTCCCACTCTCAGACACCAGCTCCTCCCTCACTAACACACAACCTGTCCCACTCTCATTTACCAGCCCCTGCCTCACTAACAGACAGCCTGTCCCACTCTCAGATATCAGCTGTTCCCTCACTAACACACAGACTGTCCTACTCTCAGACACCAGCTCCTCCCTCACTAACAAACAGCCTCTCGCACTCTCAGACACCAGCTCATCCCTCAGTAAACATTGCCTCTCGCACTCTTAGATACCAGCTCCTCCCTCACTAACACACAGCCTTTCCCACACGCAGATAGCAGCTCCCTCTCACTAACACAGAGCCTGTCCCACTCTCAGACTCCAGCTCCTCCCTCACTAACACAGCTTGTCCCACTCTCAGATACAAGCCACTCCCTCAGTAGCACACAGACAGTCTCCCACAACTACCAGCTGCTCCCTCACTTACACACAGCTTCTCCCACCCTCAGATACCAGCTCCTCCCTCACTAACACACAGCATGTACAACTCTCAGATATCAGCACCTCCATCACTAATAAACAGGCTGTCCAACTCTCAGATACCAGCTTCTCCCTCATTTCTAAACACTCTGTCACACTCTCAGATACCAGCTCCTCCCTCACTAACAAACAGCCTGTTCCACTCAGATACCAGCTCCTCCCTCACTGACAAACAGTCTGTCCCACGCTCAGAAAACAGCTCCTCCATCACTAACAATCAGCCCGTCCCACTCAGATCCCAGGTCCTCCCTCACATTCTCACAGCCTGTCCCACTCTCAGATACTAGCTCCTCCCTCACTAGCACACAGCCTGTACCACTCTCAGACTCCAGCCATTCCCTCACTAATCCAGTCTGTCCCACTCGCAGATTCCAGCTACTTTATAACTAACACACAGCCTTTCCCACTCTGATATACCAGCTCCTCCTTCACAAACACACAGTCTCTCCCACCCTCAGATACCAGCTCCTCCTTCACTAACACACAGCCTGTCCCACTCTCAGATACCAGCTCCTCCCTCACTAACACACAGCCTGTGACACTCAGATACCAGCTCCTACATCAATAACACACAGCCAGTCCAACTCTCAGATACCAGCTCCTCCCTCACTAACACACAGCCTCTCCCACCCTCAGATAACAGCTCCACGCTCACTAACACACAGCCTGTCACACTCTCAGATGCCAGCTCCTCCCTCACTAACACGCACCCTGTCCCACTCTCAGATACCAGCTTCTCCCTCACTAACACAAAGCCTGTCCCACTCTCAGATACCAGCTCCTCCCTCACTAACACACAGCCTATCCCACTCTCAGATACCAGCTACTCCCTCACTAACACACAGCCTATCCCTCTCTCAGATACCAGCTCCTCCCCCACTAACACAAAGCCTGTCCCACTCTCAGATACCAGCTCCTCCCTCACTAACAAACAGCCGTTCCCAATCTCAGATATCAGCTCCTCCCTCACTAACACAAAGCCTGTCCCACTCTCAGATACCAGCTCCTCCCTCACTAACACACAGTCTGTCCCACCCTCAGATACCAGCTCCATGCTCAATACACACAAGACTGATCCACTGTCAGACACCAGCTCCTCCCTCACTATCACACACCCTGTCCCACTCTCAGATACCAGCTTCTCCCTCACTAACACAAAGCCTGTCCCACTCTCAGATACCAGCTCCTCCCTCACTAACACACAGCCTGTCCCACTCTCAGATACCAGCTACTCCCTCACTAACACGCAGCCTGGACCACTCTCAGATACGAGCTCCTCCCTCACTAACACAAAGCCTGTCCCACTCTGAGATACCAGCTCCTCCCTCACTAACAAACAGCTGTTCCCAATCTCAGATATCTGCTCCTCCCTCACTAACACACAGCCTGCCCCAAATTCGGATACCAGCTCCTCACTCACTAACAGACTGCCTGTCCCACTCTCAGATACCAGCTCCTCCCTCACTAACACACAGCCTGTCCGACTCTGACACCAGCTCCGCCCTCACTAACACACAACCTGTCCCACTCACAGATACCAGGTCCTCCCTCACAAACACACAGCCAGTCACTCTCAGACACCAGCTCCTCCCTCACTAACACACAGCCTATTCCACTCAGTCACCAGCACCTCCCTTACTAATACACAGCCTGTCCCAGTCAGACACCAGCTCCTTCCTCACTAACACACAGACTCCCTCACTAACGCACAGCCTGTTCCACTCTCAGGTACCAGCTCCATCCTCCCCAACACATAGCCGGTGCGACTCTCAGTCACCAGCTCCTCCCTCAGAAACACAGACTCCCTCACTAACACACTGCCTGTCCCACTCTCAGATACCAGTTCCTCCCTCACTAACACACAGCCTGTCCGACTCTGACACCAGCTCCGCCCTCACTAACACACAGCCTGTCCCACTCACAGATACCAGGTCCTCCCTCACAAACACACAGCCAGTCACTCACAGGCACCAGCTCCTCCCTCACTAACACACAGCCTGTTCCACTCAGTCACCAGCTCCTCCCTTACTAATACACAGCCTGTCCCACTCAGGCACCAGCTCCTTCCTCACTAACACACAGACTCCCTCACTAACGCACAGCCTGTTCCACTCTCAGGTACCAGCTCCTTCCTCCCCAACACATAGCCGGTGCGACTCTCAGTCACCAGCTCCTCCCTCAGAAACACAGACTCCCTCACTAACACACTGCCTGTCCCACTCTCAGATACCTGCACCTCCCTCACTAACACGCAGCCTGTCTCATTCTCAGACACCAGCTCCTCCCTCACTAACACAGCTGTCCCACTCTCAGATATAAGCTCCTCCATTACTAACACACAGCCTGTCCCACTCAGACACCAGCTCCTCCCTCACAAACACAGCCTGTCCCACTCTCAGACACCTGCTTCTCCCTCACTAAGATACAGCCTGTCCCACTCTTAGATACTAGCTCCTCCCACACTAACACACAACCTGCCCCAATCTCAGATACCTGCTCCTCCCTCACTTATACACAGCCTGTCCCACTCTCAGACACCAGCTCCTCCCTCACGAACACACAGCCTGTCCCACTCCCCGATACCTGCACCTCCCTCGCTAACATGCAGCCTGTCCCACACTCAGATACCAGCTCCTCCCTCACTAACACGCAGCCTGCCCCAGTCTCTGACACCAGCTCCTCCCTCATAAACACAGCCTGTCTCACTCAGACACCAGCTCCTCCCTCACTAACAAACATCTGTCCCACTCTCAGATACCAGCTCTTCCCTCACTAACACACAACCTGCCCCAATCTCAGATACCTGCTCCTTCCTCACTAACACATAGCCTGTGCGACTCTCAGTCACAGCTCCTCCCTCAGAAACACAGACTCCCTCACTAACACACAGCCTGTCCCACTCTCAGATATCTGCACCTCCCTCACTAACACGCAGCCTGTCCCATTCTCAGACGCCAGCTCCTCCCTCACTAACACAGCTGTCCCACTCTCAGATACCAGCTCCTCCATTACTAACACACAACCTGTCCCAGTCAGACACCAGCTCCTCCCTCACTAACACACAGCATGTCCCACTCTTAGATACCAGCTCCTCCCTCACTAACACACAACCTGCCCCAATCTCAGATACATTCTGCTCCCTCACTTATACACAGCCTGTCCCACTCTCAGACACCAGCTCCTCCCTCACTAACACACAGCCTGTCTCACTCTCAGATACCAGCTCCTCCCTCACTAACACACAACCTGCCCCAATCTCAGATACCTGCTCCTCCCTCACTTATACACAGCCTGTCCCACTCTCAGACACCAGCTCCTCCCTCACAAACACACAGCCTGTCCCACTCAGACACCAGCTCCTCCCTCACTAACAGACAGAGTCCCTCACTAACACACAGCCAGTCCCACTCTCAGATACCAGCTCCTCCCTCACTAACATACAGCATGTCCCACTCTCAGATATCAGCTCCTCCCCAACAAACACACAGCCTTCCCAATCTCAGATACCAGCTCCTCTCTCACTGACAAACAGCCGGTCCACCTGTCAGATACCAGCTCCTCCATCACTAACACACAGCCTGTCACACTCAGATACCAGCCACTCTCTCACTAACTCACAGCCTTTCCCACTCTCAGATACCATCTCCTCCATCACTAACACATAGCCTGTCACACTCAGTTACCAGCCACTCTCTCAATAACTCACAGCCTGTCCCACTC